>NC_040232.1:38290738-38890738 GCF_001444195.1 Xiphophorus couchianus
ATTCACACACAATCATGCATGGGCTTCGCAAAGCTTAAAACAAAATTCATCGACGTTCTTATTCTTATGATGCCGGAACTCCCAAATTCATACGTCCACATACCGGTTCTTATATCCACAGGCGTCTTCGGGGAGATGATTGCTTCTGTTCCACAGCAGGAGGAAGGAGCTTTGTGTCTGATTTTCAGTCTGCCCAAGACATTCACCAGCATGGAGATTTTTTTTTCACTACAAATGTATGCATACACACTGGGATTGGGGAGCCTTTCATATAGATGAAAATGAAGAGACATTAATTGCAGTTTCACACTTAAAAGAAGTACAAAACAAAACCTATTCAGGACTTGTCATTGCTAAATTCTTGTCTGACGATTTTTCTGATGCATTTATTAACAGTCATACATACAGTATAGTTCAGAAATGCATAAATCCATAAATGTCACATTTATGATATTGGAAACATCAACATGAAAAACTTGCTCCTCAGTCTCACCCACAACTTGCCAGATCCTCACATCTACTCCTGTCAGTCCCTTGTGCTTTCTTAAGTTTAGAAGCGTTTTGGATTTTTTGTGTGTGTCTTTACCCTGGTTCATGCCTTTTTTTAAATAGTTTTCAGTGTTTTTTAAAAAAAATCTTTTTTCATTAAATCATCAAACTCAGCTGCTGCCTCTGACAATATGCTGCCTAAGTCGTTTTCAAAATCTTACAAATCAGCCTCATCGGAACCCATAATTTATTGAATGTGATTGTAAATGTTAATCTGAGATGGAGATTATTCACATGGCGCTGACATTAATTCAATAACCAGGATGTGGAGTTTAACGTTACCTGGGAGATTGATGGGAGGAGACGAGGTGGTCTATGTGCCCGAAACTGCAGCCCTCAGTGTTACTGGTCAGGTCAGTTCCCTCTAGCTTATAACGACTTGTGTTTACTTGTTGCAAGATTACATACAACTTCACTATCATAAATCAATTTCACACCCAAAAGTCAGGTATCGTTTAGCAACTTAACTTACCTTGATATGTTTTTTCAGATTCGACTGTGAATTTCTGAAAGCTAGAAGTTTATGCTTTCAGGGGAGCCAAAGGTGGCATCAGAATCTCCCAGAGTCATTATTTGACCCGGTTAGCTCAGATAAAACTTTTAAATAAGGCCACGGGTGGCGCAGGTGTCTACCCTTCGTAGACTCCATTGTGGCTGCTTGGTGAGTCTGCAGGCGATGCGTACTCACCTTGCTTTTCCTGGAGGAGGGTCTAACGCTACTTTCCCACTCTGGCAGTGGTTTAGTGGACCAATTCTTCTCTTGCCATTGATTACTTTCAAACTAACAAATCAAAAAAGCGCAATGCGACTTGGATGCAACGTGTAGTGCAACACTTTATAGAAATGTAGCTAAGTAGAAAGTACAGATAGTTATTGTAATGCAGTAAAAGTCAAATGTACCCACAATTAAATCTACTTAAAGTAGGACACATGAAAACTTAAGTACAGTAACATCCCATCCCTGTTCATGGGAAATAATTGCAATCCCTGTCACAAGTGGGGGTCAGTGGGTTACCCAGACCTCTCGGCAAAGGGTAGACACACACCAACCCACTCAGTGTGTCAATCTTTTCCATGTCTGGGCCAGGTGAGGTTTTGCGTATTAAGTTGCAGGCTTCACTCCTCGTGGTGGTCTTCCGTCAATTCCTATTAAGTTTCAGCTTTGCAACCATACTCACCCGGGGGACATAAAGACTTTGGTTTCCCAGACGCTGCCTGGCGGTACATGGGAACGCCGCAGGATCGCTAGCTGGCATCGTTTATGGTTGGAACACCGTTGGAGGACCAATAGGACAGACTGGACGTCTCGCTCTTGCTGAGCAAACCACCACGAACACCCTGTCTGGGCCGGGAGGCCAGCTTTCAAAGCCCACTGGAGCCCTCCTGTGGCAGTGCTTTGCATACCAGAACTGCAGAATCAAATTATAGGGGCGTTCCATTTTTTTTTGGCAGGGAGGTGGGGACGGACACTCTTTTTCAAATCAAACATTTTATTTGCTTCAAGCTGTGGTCCTGTGACTACTCATACAGTATTACGGGGGTAAAAAAAAAAAAGTGTTGTGCTGTGTCCATTCAATTAACTTAAAAGTCAAACATAGAATAGAAATATGCAGTATTTTATTGCCCTACAGTGGGAACAGTTCTGTGTAACAGCAGCAAAACGACATGCAATCACAGCAAATAGACTCACTCAAGATACAATACTAAATATATAAAAATAGAATAAAAAATAAAAACGCTGTACAATGAGGGCAAACATTCATACTAGGAGAGGTAACAGCAGCTAGGAAGCACAAGGAGCAGAACAAAAAAGTGTTACCCTTCTGTATACAAACAAGTCAGGTTTGTAAGTGGAGGAATCGCCCTGTAGGTGGAGATTTACTCTACTTTGAGTAGAGTGGCAGATGGTGTTTGTGGAATGCGTGGAGCCTTCTTAAAACGCTGTCCTTCCATTCATTCCTGAATCTACATGTTAAGTCTTTCTCAAATGCTAGCTGTATAAGGTTGGCCTTACGTTTATGAATCATGCTTTGGCGCTGCTCTGTGAAGACTTTTTAACTGTGGAAAATGAATTTTCACAGGAAGCAGTGCTGGCTCCAAATACCAGCTTATGTTTGAATGCCATGAAGACAACTATTGTTGCTTCCAATGGCTTCTCTACTTACTGAACCAAAACATATGTCCTGATTCTGATCACAGAAATGATCCCACTTTATAACTCCCAGGAGGTATCTAAAGGTCTGCTTTAGTAAAACGTGTACATTAAATGAATGTCAGCATTAGAATAAAATTACCATTTTCACTATTAACCATAAGCATTATAATATGAACATTTAAACCTCTTTATTTTTATTGTATTTTACTAGTAGAACAGTAGTATATCTTAACTTGTCTTATAGAACACTAACAGTAGTGATTTACATAAATTTTCACTTTATCTTACAAAACCATCTTGGTGCATTTCTAGATCTCTGACTTCTAAGTGCAGCAGCAGATTCATTAGTGTTTCCTGGCAGTGCAAAGGTATCTAATACAGTATCACTATTTTGTTCTGAACCAGCAAAGGTTTGTTTTGGGAAGTGTGCAAGTTCTGAAGCATTCCACTTGTGTCCGTCACTTAGTAAGAAAGTGTTTTGTCCAACTTTCTTCATGACAGTCCGTGGTTCTGTAAATCTTGAAGATCCTTTAGAAACATGCTCAGGTCTGCGAACACGAACAGTGTCACTTTGACTGTTGGTACTTTAGCTCTCATTTTCTTGTCTGTGTATTCCTTCATTTTATTTTGCTTTTGTTTCACCCTCTTTTGTATTTGGGCATGTGTTTTGCTTTTTAGTTCTGCTGGGAGTATGTTTAACTTGGTGCGCATCTTTGTTTCTCAGTAGCTCAAATGGGGTTACTCCGGTGGTTGCATGAGGCATAGCTTGGTAGTTGTGCAAGAATTCTGTTACAGCTTCTTTCCATAAACTGTGACTTCTTTCAGATGTCTGTATGCAGTCCTTAAGTACTCTGTTGAATCTTTCCACAGCACCATTTGTTTAGGGTAGTATACACTGGATCTTAAGTGCTGTATCTCTCTCTCCCTCAGAAAATTACTAAATGCATGAGAAGTAAACTGACAACCGTTATCTGAGACAAGGTACATCAGATTACCTTCCCTACTGAACACAGTAGCTAAAAAGCAAATGACGACATCTATAGTGACAGTAGAAGTGAATGCAACCTCAGGCCATTTGCTGTAGTAATCTGCAAGTACAATAGCATAACAGTAGTTCCACGTAGCATTTTCAAATAAACCTGTAATGTCTATTGCAACTTTTTCCCATGGTTTACTAGGGAATTCAACTGGAGTAAGTGGAGCCAGAGCAGTATCTTATCATTGTACTGGCAGTTAACACAGGAAGCAATGACAGAGCTAAAGCGGGACTGTTGACTATCAGTTCTTTAAGTGAAGTGAAGCTAGACTGTGCTTCTGTTGTCCACTTGAAGCTTAAATCTGTGGAGTCTCAGCACTGCAAGTAGTGGCTCAATGACAGTCGCAAAATCTGGAATGAACTTGCTGTACCATGATGCAAGACCAAGGAAAGATCTCAGATGATGTGTCGTGTGGAGCTGGAGCATGAATCACAGCAGTGACTCTATCCTGATCTGGTTGAAGACCTTCTTTTGAAATGGTGTGACCCAGGTAGTTCAGTGAAGGTTGATTGAATTTGCATTTGTGCATGTTTAGTTTGAGTTCGGCGTCAGTCAAGGCTTGAAGCACTCTCCATAAATTGAGAGTGCAGATGATGTCATCCAGGTATGCTTGTACACCTGGCAAACCTTTAAGGATGTTTGACATTTTTTGAAACGCTGATGGGGCAGTAGCTAAGCCAAATGGAACTCTGCAGAAACAAAAAAGTCCATCATGAGTGATAAATGCTGTAATATCACGACTTTCAGAATGCAGAGGCATTTGGTGGTAGGCAGAGGCAAAATCAATTGTGGAAAAAACAGTAGTCCCACGTAGATTTGAGAACAGTTTATCCATGTGTGGTAATGGATGGCAATCAGCAACAATGACTTTATTTGGTTTCCTTAAATCAACACACATGCGTGGCTTTCCCCCATCTCTTCTTTGTGTCACGATATGGGAGAAACCCAAGGAGAAGCATCAATACGTTCAATGATGCCCTTTTCCTGGAGATCTTTGAGCTCCTCTGAAACAGCTTGTCTTACTAGGAGGAGTACTAGTAGTGACAACTTTACATCCTTCAAGTTTCATTTGTAATGCCTGAAACAAATCTAAGCCAAGAGTAGCACCTGACTCAACAACAACAAGAGTACCTGCAGTAGAATGACTATCATGAGAAATGGTAGCTTTTAAGCACCCTTTCACGGAAATTTTTTCTCTTGCAAAGGTAACAAGAGCAAATGTAGGTTCAGTTAGCACACATTCTGAAAAGTAGGTGCAGTAAATGTTCTCTGGCATAATTGTCACCGATGAGCCTGTATCCACAATCAGCTCAACATCTTTGCATCGTCCATTAACAGTCACTTGAACTGTGCAGAGGATCTTGTCTTGCACTGCATTGTTCATGTAAAGAACTGTGGGCTCATTAATGATGACTTCACGTACCCCCTTTTGAGTCGAACGGCACACTTGTGAAAAATGTCCCACTTTACCACACTTGTTGCCTTCATTTTGTACCTTCATTTTAGCAGCAGGGCATGAAGGTTTGTTAGCAAGGTGGTTGAAAGATCCACACATTGACCGTCGGGCCAGAAGGTGGGAGTGGAAAATCATGCAAAACGTGTAAGCAAAAGAGATCTGGGAGACTTAGCACATGCAAATTTGCATGCAGCCTTTTGTGCTGTGGAGTATAAATAGGGGACTGCTTCACTGTAGTTCACAAGAAACAAAATGCAGAAGAGGATCTCCGCTCAGCAGTTATTGGAACTGATTCAGGGCAGTGCCAGCCCTTGGGATTCAGATGGAGAAGACATCGACCTTCAACTGGATTCGGACTCTGAGCTGTCTTCAGGTTAGATTTCTCAACCTACCTAACAACAAAGGGGATAACTAAAGGTAAATTAAATTAGTGTCAAGTTATGACGAGTGATGAGTCATGGGCAACATAAACAGGAAGTACTGTGCAGTCAGCGAATGAATAGTTACCCAACTGAGGTGGTTTCCACCATCTTTTTGGGGATTCAGACCACGACGGACTTGAGTCCTCTGTGACGTAACAGTGAAGGAGTAGCAAGTGTCCTTTCTCCGGGGATTGTTTCACTCACGGAGAAGAAGTGTCACAGAGTTCGGAAGTGCGAAATACCGATACCAGGGTGAGTAAGTTGACACGCACTAATGCAATGAGCAGAGCTCACCATGGGAAAGGCATGGTTGTCAGTCTGCGATCCCATAATCAAAGGTTGGGGAGACAGTCATGGTCAGCAGCAGAGCAGGCAAAACATCAAGAAACTGTGACGCTGTAATCAAAGTCAAGGTGTGAGAAGCAAGTTTCAGAGCCAGAATCAAGAGTATCTCAAAAGTATCTTCGTGACAAGTTTGCCACTGAGTAAGTTCAGAGCAGGAGTCCTCAAATCCAGGCCAGGGCCGGTGTCCTGCTGCTTCTACATGTATCCCTGGTTCAACTCACCTGAATCAAATGGCTTAAATACCTCCTCAGTGTTGTCATGTTCTCCAGAGTCCTGCTAATGACCTAATTATTCGACTCAGGTATTTAGAGGCAGAGACATCTACAGGTTGCAGGACCCCATCTCTCGAGGCCTGGATTTGAGGTCCCCTGATATACACAGCGGCAAAGAAAATCAGTGGAGTTGGGTGGAGAAGGGGCAGAGAAGATCATGACAGACAATCCTTACTGGACTCATTAGGTTGATGCAATCTGATGGGATTGCAGTTTGGGTATGCATGAGGTTAGGTCCTGCAAATGCTCGGCATTTGTCCAGATGCTACCCCACTGTATGGGCGCCCTCACGTGCTCATCAGTCCTGACATCAGCTTGCTGCAGCATCTCTCAAACCCCATCAGGTTGAAAAATTTCACAATAAAAGTACACAAGCCTTATTCATACGCAAAATGGAACTGCTGTCAAACTCTGTCAAGTTACCGTCAACCTGGGTTGTGTCTGGTGACCTTCACTCACTGTTTTGATTTACTGTTAAATCTCCCAGTAATTCCCTGTTGTATTCTTGCCTGATGATGTCAGAATGCTTACCCTTATTTGCCTGTTCATGATATGCCAGGTACATGTTCTTACAAATCCTTAACTTGATGCTAAACTTTTTTTCTTTCGCCAGCGTGTGCACATTGCAACTATTACATAAAACCTGTAAATGACTGTCACACCACAATGCTCAGTTAAATCTCTTCAAACTACAAACTCACCTCCCAAAATATTGTTTCTTTAAAGACAACTCCTAATGATCCGTCATACCTGGCAGCTTATTCTGCTGTGTCAGCACAATACAGGCCAGTATCCTGGAGCTCAAACCGTCAGCAGCTTTCTTCTCAGTATCCTGACACGTTATGGATGTAAATTAGTTATGGAAACAGAAGGTGTATTGATTCCTCTTACCTGCGTTCAAGCTAATGCCATTTCATTATATTACATTATGTGGAACCAAATTGCCTTTGATTGTTGTCTCAGGCCAACTTCTTCGCCGATTGCGACCGAAGACGAGGAAGAGTTGCCCGTGTCTGGGTTCACTCATTGTCAAATTGACAAACAGCTCACTGTGAATGGAATGGAAATCTAGAGATCTTTATGCGATGACACTAAAAGCTAGACTATTGAATTTTCCAACGGGGGGGATCATTCACCCTTCCATATAAACGTCCAGTGTACACAGTAACCATATTGTCGGAGCGCCCCCCAATTTTGCAGCTCGACATTTTTCTTTAGTGAAGGGCAGTTGGGGGTCACAGAGGGGGAAGAAACTGTAGCACAGCGAGGAGTGGGAATGAATGACACAGATACTGAGAGGCGACGGCAGAGAGGGAAAAGCAGAAGGAGAAATAAAGTACGCTCAGTGGGACACTTGGAGCTGGTGCCACTCCTCGACGAAAGTTGGCTTGATTTCCCAAAAGACTGAATTAGTTTTTATTGGCAGCTGGGGTGTGTACGTTACTGCTGGGTAATAGTTATAAGGTACAAGGAAAGAAGCACCACAGAGAGAGGAAAGTGGATGAGCAAACTGCAGTCACTGATAATTCATATAAACCCAGCAGAGTGTTTCAGTCCACAGTGGGGATATAATCATACTGTGGCTGCTGAGGTTGGATTGACTAGCTGATTGCGGTCGGTAGCAGAGGAGTCATTTTAACCATCATAGCTTTGATTTCTTTTACTTTGGATTGGATGGTTACACTTCACCAGTCATATTTTCTCGCTTCTTGTTCCTCAACACACACATATGAAAAATAAAACCTCCCTGTGGAGCTCCAAATTCTTACTCTGAGTCAACAGTCTTTCTAAGCTAATTATACGTTGGCATCATAGCTTTGAAACTCTGAATATTTTATTCATTTTATTAGTTTCAAACAGTGTCAGCCAAGGAAACAATCTATTATGACTTCAGAAATCCAGATTTAGGTGTCATGCTTTTTCATGAAATTTTTCAGAATTAAATATGACAATGCACGTCGCATTGATTATGCGAAACATGCATACAATTTTCCAATTCATTTAAATACACTGTGTACCATAAATAGTAGTCTCCATGCCAACTTTAATGTTTTCATTTCTATTAATGAATTACATTGATTTTAACCCGTTAAAAAGATTATCGCAATACTTCAGGCTTACATACATACTTTGTTTTCATGTGTTACTTTACTTTATTCAATAAATTAGCAGCAAAAAGGGTTTTGAATTGAGCATTTTGTGGATTAAATTGTGATTAATTTTGAGTAATCAATTACAGACCTCGCAATTAACTCCATTAAAACATTTTTTAATCAGGTCCTACCTCTAAATATTTAACCCATGATTTCAATAGTTTTTTTTTTTTTTTTACATTGGGCCAGATCAGTTTTAGAGGGTTTATTTTTTAATCAGTGAAATTATGAGATGTGTAACAAATCCACAAGTAAAAGCAGAAAGAGATGGAACCTTAAAAAGGGCAAATACTTTTTAACTGGACTATTTTAGACGGTTCACACACAACAACATGGCCGCCGAAAAGATTTTCAATCCAACTGCCTCCATTTTTCCTCAGTTTTCTGAGAGAACAGAGAGAAAGCAGCGTGTTCTCTTTGTGTTGTGTCATACATTATGAAGCAGGAACTAAATTGAGAAAAGCAGTTTATGAAAATAAGGTGATAAAATCCTCCGTCTACTTGTTAGTCAAAGAGAAAGACGAATTAAAAAGGATTAGGAGACAAAGCATTAGCGGGATTAAATCGATTTCTCTGATTTCAGCTCAAATCCACAGCAAGTAAGGTGAATAAAAAATATTCTTTTGAGATTGTACTGTTTATAACAATCCCACTGGTTTTACAGTGTGGGGGCAGCTATAAAACCAGCATGAGCTCAGCCAACAAATTGCCTTTAATTAACATGCTTGGTGTGGAAAAAAAAAAGCCAGTGGCCTCCTGCTGCTGCTCCTGTGTTCACAGACAGACAAACAAACAGTGTACAGTCTGAGCCAAACTCAGTCTGACAAAACTGTAGAAGAAGAAAGTAAATTAAAAAAAACAACACCGGGACCCGAAATGTTCACAATCTGAATTCAGGGCACAACAGAACAAAAACAACTGCAATAACAACGGAACAGCACAGAATATCTGCCACCTGGTTTCTAAGCATCATAGCAGTTAAATGTGAAGCAGGTGTTTACTTTCCATAAGGAGGGGATTTTTGGGGGGAAATGTTTGGTTGCTGTGGAGACAGAGAGTTATGCAGGGAGTGTTTGTGGCAGAGCTGTCAGAGTGACAGCCAGCTGTCCAGGGTAAAGGACGGTAAACTGGCACTGAAGTTCAGGTGCAACGCGGGCAAAACCAGCAGGGCGTCTCTGACCAGATTTTTAATAGACCCAGAATCCAAGGGGGGGAATTTGTTTGGCACAAAGCAACACGGTCGTTATCGTGATTTGTATTGCTATAAGAACGAGGCAGATGATGGGAGTCCAAGGTAATGTCTGTATTAAAAATATCATTTATGCTGGGCGGTATCGTTAATTATTTAGCAACGAAGGTGAAGTGTCATCTGAAGGACAGGGCTGAGGAGTCAACGTTATGAATGCAGAAAGCTTAGAAAGGGAAGAACACTGAAGTTCCACTTCCAACACTGACTGAGCTGTACCATCGTCCTCATGTTGTCTGTATGATGTAGAAAAAAGGATTAGAGATGGATTGATACAGAACTCTTACTCCCCAATTAAAGTTAAAAAACAGAACAAAAAAACTGAATTGTGATAAAATGCCCAAGGGATATGAAAAACTATTTTATTATTTTTCAGACCATTTCCTCAATGTTTTTATGTCAACAGCAGTTGCTTTAAGGAATCACTCGGATCTGGCAACGTCCTCCGTTTTTCAGGTTTTATTGGTCTGTGTGTTTTTATTGTTGTACCTCCTTCCTGTTTTAACCTCAAATGCTTTTAACATGGATTTTACAGTTCTTACATTGAGGTTTGGCTGGTTTTGCTTTTGAAGGGGTTCTTTAATTTACAGGATGTGAAAATTGATTCGGCTTTAAAAGCAACATTTGGATGATTTTAAATGAAAACATATCGTTCTAAGCTGTCCTAGAACGATATTTCCCAACTCAGCTGGTCAAAATCAACTCACTACCATTATTGGTGCCATACCAAGACCTGACCAGCTAAATGTTACCAGCTATCCAAACAGCTAACCAGAATGAATGCCGAAACTCCACAAACTCTGGGATGGCATCTTGTAGAATTTACTGACATCAATTTTTCTGTGAAACTGTACCAGGATAAACAAAGAAATATCATATAAGCAATGATACATAGTAGTATCATTGCTGGGATGACAATGTCAAAATCACTGCATACACTATTTTCGTACAAAGAGGTGGTCTTTAGTTAGCTTAGCAACAAACACAGCTTGCATCAAACATAAAAATGCATAGTTTGCTTCCTCGTTGCTATTTCTACTGCTTTTTTGAGAACTAACCAAGAATGACCACTAGATGGCACAATTTAGAAAAAAAAAGACAATAACTGCAAAACAGTGAATGTAACACAGGTCGCTCTGACTGTTTGAGACTAAATATTTAGTTAGCAAGCTAAATATATTTAGCCCAGAGTTAAAGTTTTAGTTTGGACCCAGATATTTAGCTTGCTAGCTAGATATTTAGTTTTTAGATAAATATTTAGCTAGTGAGCTTGCTAATTGTTTTTCAGTTTGAAACTGGGACATTTGTGTAAACGAGGAACATCAGGACTGCCATAAATGAATAACATGATGAAAATATGACTTTGAAAACTGAACCCCCATTTTATTCTTCTGTCATAACAGGCTAAATAACCCAAATTCTCGCTGTTAATTTTTGACTGTGTAACTTTGCAAACAGCACATCCTGGAAGGCTCACCGCTCTCAGATAGAGCAACTCAGAGACACACTGGACAAATAACCAGGAACCAACACATCCAGACCTGAGGGTAATTTAGAACTGCCTAAGTTAGCCTAAATTGCGTGCTTTTGCTTTGTGGGATCAGAGTGTAGTTACTGGGGAGAATCATCCATGAACATGTAGGAAGACAACAGGCCAGAGGTAGAAACCAGGATCCACTTTAAGGCAATGGAGCTAAGCCGGGTCCCACTGTGCAGCCCCTGCCATTGCCACATGCATAAAAAAACTTGATCAACTAGTCTGTAATGCTCAGAATTCACAGCTAGGCATATAGTCTGTGATCCAGAATGAGCCTTGCACTTTCCTCTCACCAATTAGCTGACTGCTCTGAACTGATCTAATGATAACTGACACTGCAGCAGCACCTCAAACATTCCCTAATAGTTTTCTCTTTCATAAATCACAAGGGCAATGACTCTTCCATTACCCATAATCACACTTGCCCGCAACCACACAACATTAAAACGCTGCCATGTATCGATTGTACAAGATGACAGCAATCCAATGCGTTGTCTCTTCAAGTGTCTAAAGTAGAACTAGAAGGTTACTCAAGTCAGCAGTTTTAGTTCCACATGCATGCTGTCAGCATTCAGTTTTCCTGCCTTTCGTTGGCAGTAACATTGTGTTTTAGCCCATTTTCACATGTGAACCACCAACCTCTCCTCTGCCAGGCATCTAACATTGAGCCTGGGCTCTTCCTTGCCACATTATTAGCTTTGACCTTTGCGTGTCAGCTCCAGTGTTGATCCTGAGCCAGAAGAGCCCTGCCAGAAGTTGGGCCAAAAATAAAGGGCTAACACATGTTGCATTTTATGAACAGTCCAGCCAAGGATTGTACATATACAGTCCTATAATCAGGCCTGTGGAGACTGTAAAACCCAGAGTAGGCCCTCAAACAAAAAACCCCTTTCCTCACTTAATCATTCCTGTAATGTATGTTACTTCATCCCTTTAATGCTCACGTGTTTCCACTGCCTTCCTAACCTCCCATCTGGGAGAATCTAACTACATCCCCTAATCCAGGGGTGTCCAAACTTTTTGCAAAGAGGGCCAGATTTGATAAAGTGAAGATGCCCGGGGGCCAATAGTTTGTTCGGACATTTTTTAACTACAAAGGTTTAATGCAAATACACACTGTTATAAAACAATTTTCATTGTCACAATTATCTTTATTTTTCAAATGACAAAATAACCAAATATAAGCCACTCAGGCAGATGAGAATAACTCTAAAAACCCAAATTCTGCTTTTCTTTCATATCTGGAGAGTCAGATAACATTGAACAAACTGTATGAAATACCTTAAATTTGCATGAGTTTAAAAATATCTTTGCCTCAAGAACATTTTAAACAGGAGTTATAAGTAATGCAAAGTTGTCTGTTATTATTAAATCTTAAAACAAGTGAATTTTGCTCTTGTCATTTACAATATCTTTCAGAAAGTAATAGTTTGTCACATCTACAGGTTCATAACATCAACAGTAATAACCAAATCTTACTCAAGAGTTTAATAAAATTAAGTGCCATAAATGTTCGATTCGCTCTTCACTGCTGATAATGACAGACGTTGCCGTTCAAAACACTCAGTTTCATGTCCTCAACTCTCAGTGCTACACTGTTACTGCCAGGCAAACATTTTTCTCAAATTCTTGCTTCTTCTCAGGGCAAAATGTTCTCCACCATTTTCATAACACAGTTTTGATAAATGTACCTTCAGTAAAAGGTTTGCCATGTTTAGCTATTAACATTAACTTCGTAGCTGCTTTGGTGGTATTTTCTTTTGACTCACAGGCCCGCGTGAAGAATCGCTGCTTCACTTTTTCAGCACGGTCACTTCCTGTTAGCTTGTTGTATGTGTTAGCATGTTTAGTCTGGTAGTGTCTCTTTACGTTGAAATCCTTAAAATCAGAGACTTACTAAAAGGTTCCCCTCGAAGCTTGTCAAAGAGTAAATGAAATGTTTGTCACATTGATTCAGAACACAACATGGACATTTTAAAACCAAAATTTCTCTTCCTCACTAAACTTGACCTTTTTTGTCATGACTTCCTTCAGAGTTTCTCATTTTATGATGACTGTCATAAAACACTGGGGACACAAGAAAATGTATTAAAGGACAAACTTAACAGAATTAAATAGTAAATGTTTAAATAATTTTGTGACTTTCGTTTATTGACATTCAAGTTTCTGTATTGCTTATTTTATTCATTTATTTGTGTATCAGCAAGAGAAACTGATAAAGGCCACTCCTATAACATAGGAAGAAGGTCACACTTCATTTTTTAAAAATGCATCTTTTTACACCCTTTTAAACCTCCCGTGGTGTTAGCATGACTCTCATGAGGAGTGTGCCAAATGTCCCAGTCGGACACCTGGGGGGCTGGGAGTGTCCTTCAGACTGTCGGTTCCTGAAACCACACACAAAACCCTCTAAAAGCGCTCGCAGGGTCAGTGCAACGTCGCCGGACTGCGCACACAGCAAAAAACTTTACCACATCTTTTCAGACCATGTAAGGAATAATTAGGACTGGACAATATCGGAAAAGCCAGGCAATGAATATGAATTGTGATTAATAATAATAAAATAAAAAACTTATTAAAGTTTATTGCCTGTTCACAGCAAACATTGGTCACAGATAATGTCAATTATTTCCACCTCAAGTGTTGTGCCTCATGTATGTCTCATCACCACTTGAAATGAGCCATACATAAGTCGAAAGGCTGCCTTGCTTGATAAGTTCAGTGTTGTAATGTCAAACTAATTGGGTCTCCAATTGTTCCAGGTCTACTGGACTATTAGGTCCAATAGCAGACTGTGTCGTTTTAACACAAGAAGTTCTAGAGAAAAATCCACAAATTTATGCACAATACTGTGAGGTTTTGGTTGTTCTGTGTGTTTATTTAGGTTTCTGTGTTCTGTTGAGTCTCCATGTTGTCTCGTCTTTCCCCTGATTACCCTCCTTGTGTATTTAAGCCCACCTGTGGTCCTTGTCTACTGTCTTAGTGCTCTGTGTTTTCCCTAGTTGCTACCAACTCTGAGCTTCTAGCCTTCTGCTCATCTGTGCTTCCTGGAGTTTGGGTTTTGTGCATTATTTTTCATTTAACCATCATTTTTTCCACAACCTGGGTTCACTGTGTCTTCCTCACCATTTTACAACTGCAAATTCTGACAAATACAGTTCAGCTCTGCACTGACTTTCTTAAATCAGTGAAGCTGTAGGTTGTTTAATCATTCCTCCTTGGTGGACAGCAGTTCAAATTGTTAATATGACATGCATGCCTACGATGCACTTAATTACCACGGTGCTTAAGATATGCTAAGTGCAATTGCCATCATAGATAACTATGGAAAAATTCCCTGACGACGAGTATCGCATATGCTTCAAAAAACAATGTTATCCAGCTTTAATTTGCCACAAACATACAGAATTTCAGATGTTGGGAGGCTGAAGAAATCAAATTTTAAAATCACTTATTTTGATATGAATATATATGATCCAAGACACTAGGATCATTTTGTCTTGGACAGGGAAAAAAAACAAAAAAAACAAGAGCAGTTTCTATTTATATTCACTCTATTTTTAGCTTCAGTGGTGCCACAGAAACAGACAAATCGAAAAGCTCCACACGTGACAGACTTAGCCTCCACAGTTCGGTGCTTCCACCTACTCTCGTGCAACCTCTATCTTCCCCAGACCATCTAATTGAGGATTTTCTTCCTCGCTTTTTCTTCGTCCGCAACACGAATCATTCATTTTAGTCGCTCATTCTTCTTTCACCTGCCCTTTCATTCAAAGTCTGTTGCCGTCTTGCCCTGTGGATGTCTCCCGTGCTTCCTTCCATTCATTTGTGAAACACTGGCTACACAGTCACGTTTTGCTTCATACTTTGACAAACCCCTCAAGGCAAGCCATTTCAGGATGTTTCACCACTAAGCAACACACCAACTCCATCACTCTCATAGACGTGTGGAACTCTTTCTCTCTCACTCTCTCACACACGCATGCCCGCACACAGACACACATCGCCTAAACCCAAACACACTTTCTTTCTTCTGTTTTTTTTTTTTTTTGCTCCAACAGGTGAATCCTTAACCTGCCACAACTGATAGCGGTTTACCACACCACAACGTTTTCCGTGACATACTCAATTATGACAAGCAGCCACAAAAGCAAGGATGGGATTTGCTGAAGGCAAGATACAACATTTAAATAGATTCATGAATGTATGAATGCAGAAAAGCTAAAAATAACGACAGGTTTTATTTATTTATTTACCTCTCCCCCCCCAGCCCTCCGCCCACTCTTCTCATCCAGAATCATTCAGCTTCTGCTGTTGCTTCACTCTCTGAGGACATGTGCTAAAAATAGAGGTGTTTCCCATGCACGTTTTAGAATTATTTTCCTCAGCCTCTAATCCTGTCTCCCCCTCCTCTCCCTTTGCGTGCGCTCTATCCGCTCCGTTGCAGTCATGTGTCACATGAATACAAACGCAGCAATACACAGTTGGCTGCTAAATTTATTCTGCCACATGGACAGAAAATAATCATCTAATTTAAACAGAAATGTCACTGTTTCTATTTGCTCTTTGTTAAGAATTGGTTAATATTGTTTCAAATCCTGTGCCACAGAATCTACCTCAAAAGGGTGATAGAAGCTGGATGTTCAGCTTGGTTGTAATTCAGATAATTGAAATGACATTATAAACAATGGACAGTCTTTAAATTTTGCTTGGAAGGAAACAAAACTACTTAGTATTTTTTAATTCTTTGGCACGCTTGGTGTTATTTCTGTCGTGACTACCTGGTCATTTTTGTGACCATGCAGTCACAAAAACTGCCAGGTCGGTCATTTTTCTACAACTAAAAGTAAAGTTTAGTTAGAAAAGATGGCCAGTGTCCTATTCCATTGTCTATTACACAATGGAATAAAAACTTGGGAAATGTTAGCTCTGTAGGGAGCATATTTTCATTTATCAAAAATTATGTTAAGAACCTTTACTTTTAAGTACAAATGGGTAAAAGAAGTTAGAAACATTAAAAAAAATGAATGGTTAAATATTTGTATTTATTCTGAACAGCATTATCACAATTGCCACTTTTGGGGGCATGCAGTTCAGAGAATATACAGTATTTGTCAATAAAATGCATTCAGCTAAATTATTCAGAAGAATACATTTGTTTTCTCCATTTTGTTCTACATGTTGGTGGTTGAATTTTGAACAATACAAAGATGGATGTAAAGCGACTGCTGTTGTCTGAACTGTACACCTGTTAGCTTCACGATGTCCAATCATTTTCATGTCCTGTGTTAGCAGAGTCACTCTTCGGCACAGCATTCAACGTGGCAGCATGAGACTCACACGGGTTGTGGCTTTCGTGTTGAACCCCCTTTGCTTGAAGGACACACCCTTTATTGTACACGAGTGTCTTAAATTAGACAGGTCACGTGATGTGACACACAATAATGATAAAAATAACAACAAATGAGAGCACAAAAACATTCATACTGTCAACATCCTGCCACTCTGCTTCTGCTTCAAAATAACCCATCCATATTTTGTAAGTGAACTCTGGAGAAAGTTTGCGACTGCACCACAGTGCCCCCAGTGGAGAGCTCTGTTTTCTTCTCCTGTAGCATTTACCGTCAAAGTTACAGATTTTGTCCATTTCGCTGTCTTCTTCAAATGTTGTGGTGGTGATAACTTCTGAAATGTTCTGTTACAAAGCCTCTGTCGCGACTGGGACAGCCTCCGTGTATATGTTACCATAACAACACATTATAAAAGCCATGGTTTGGTGTGTGAGCATGGTTCAGTTTGGTCCATCTTTGTTCAACAGAAACGGAGCTCCTTAAATAAGTATCCATGATTTACCCAGCTTGTTGACCGAAATCCACAACAATACATGTGTGAACAGCCATTCAAATAACATATGCTAATACAGAGTTCTTACATGATGTCACACCATGTAACGGACAGCCATCTTGGCAGGCGGTTGTCAGGACAACAATAACTAAGCCACAAACTTAAAACTAGCTCCTGCCTTGTTCCTATTTAACTTATGAAGAATATAAGAAAACTAGAAAATGTCTGAAGAAATTTAAACGGGGCCTGCCAAAGTGTGCCTGTCGGTTGGCACACTTCGTGGGCGTTCTGATGCTACAAATTAGCATCAATGCTAAAGTAAGCTACAATGTACTCAATAGCATGTGGAGATTGACAAACATGTTGAGTAACATGGACTTATGTCATTCAGTATGTTGAAATTAGTGTACAAGTTAAAATGAGCCAAACTGCTAACAATAGCCAAAATGCTGTCAGTAGCACATGGAACATCACTCCATTCAGTGTACTAAGCATGGCTAATAAATAAGAAAAATAGCTAAAAGCTTCTTTTAGGGAAAAGGCTAATGCTAATGGGGGCAGTGAAATGCAAAGGTTTGTGCTAAGGTTAATTCACTGTCTTGTGCAGCAGGGCAGTGCAATAACCTGAGAGAAAAAAGATAGTAAAGGCTAATATTAGTTAGCACTACCCTGAGAGGAATATTTAGGCTTTTCGTTTGAAATTCTTTTACAAAACTTAACGCGGTGTCACTGTTGCTCCCCGTGATTAAGCTCATAATTACAATCCTCTGTACTGAATAGCTCTCTGATAGCAGACAGTGTCCATAAATAAGTTTACTAAATATTGTACAATAACTGAAAATAGAGATGTAACTTCTATCATGAATATAGATTAGCCAAAAACCCTCCAAATTACAATGAAATACTTCTACTTCTGGTGGGCGACGGAAGTAAGACCCTTAATCGTTTCCCCAGTAAGCCTCCCAGGAATAAGGTGGATAGAATGTTCAATTCCAATGGTATCAATGACATCAGCAGTTATGACGTCACTCTATGATACCACAAAGGAGTCTCTCTCTTGAATGTAGCTCGCAGACAGCATTTTCTCAGACCTGTTCGAAATTAATTGAAACAAGCGGGATATCGATTCCAGATATTACACGCCTTTCAGAGAAGCAAGAATTTACCACAATATAGACATGAAGCAACAACAGATTGTTTGTGAACATGAAGCTTTTCCAGCTGAGCTTTCATGGGTCGACATGATGGACCTCAACATCCAAGTCGACTACGACGCAGTCATTTCTTTTGAAGATGACAGCGACAGCCCCATTAAGCCGGAAGATGAATCAGTAGAGATCCAGGGGGAATCAGGTCCTTCTGGCAACTTTGAGAGTCCAACATCATTGGAAGTCAAGCAGGAAACAACTCCCTCTGCTGGCTTCGAGATTACCCCCTCAGTGGAAGTTGTGGGAGAAACAAGCCAACACGTCATCGATCTCACAAAGCAGGTAGACGATCTTAAAAAAGAGTTGCAGAGTAAGATTTTTGATCTCCATGAGGAAAGAGACCGAAGGATTGCATATCAGGCTGAAGTCAAATCACAGCAGGAGGAGATTCAAAAACTGCAAAATATGTTAGTAAAAGAACATCACCTGCGAGTCAAACGTGAACATGAAAGAAACGTGCCAGAGATTAAAGATGTGTCAAAGGTTTCTTACTCTTCCAAAGTTACAGCCGACAAGAGCATCCTTCAACAGCTGGAGTACTTCAAGAGGGAGGCTGAAAAATATGCCTTCCGCAACAAAGGCCTGATAGAAGTCATGGTTGAAGAATACAGAGTGAGACTTAAATATGAGGAGCAGCTCAAAAGTCACACAGAGCAAGCTTCCAAATTCAAAGCACAGGAGGAAACGGTGAAATCTCTGCAGGGTCAGGTTGCAGACCTGAAGGTGAAGTTAAAACTTGCTCTGGAAAACAACCGTCCTAGAGTCTCCACCCAACCAGAGCCCCCCCTGCAGACAGAAGGCTCCCTACAAACAGAGGAGTCCAAGGAAAGACAGACCTCCAATCAATCAGTGAGGTACGAGGAAAGACAGACCTCCAATCTATCAGGGAGGTCTAATGAAAGACAGACCTCCAATCAACCAGGGGTCTCCATGCATAGCGTGGCTCGGCCTTTGCACCGACCCACACCCAGGTTGCAATCAGAGGAGTCCACGCAAAGCCAAACCTCCACACAAACATGGAGGTCCGAGGAAAGACAGACGTCCATGCCACCAACCTCCACTGGTTGCATGAAAGGGCTTCATGTTGGCGTGAAGGCCAATCTATGCCCGGCTCGGCCTTTACGCCGACCCACACCCAGGTGGCACTAACCTAGGTCACTATCCAAACCCAGGTTTTGCTAACACTCGGCATTAATTGATTGATTAATTGATCTCTCTAAATTGTCCTAAGATGTGAATGTGTGTGTGCAAGGATAAGTGTGTTAGATGATGGATGGATGAATATTTGTTAAAAGTGTCTGGCAGTAGAATATGAAACAGAGAATCTGTGAAAATGCATCTAGCTCTGCTACTATCCAGAAACATCCAATCAAAACCAAAAGGCAAACTTTTGGTTCTGATTGGTTTCTAATGCGTTGAATGTGTCTCAGCACATTCAACACATTAGACTACTAGTGTACTGCAGCTACACAATTGGCAGAAAAACACCCTAATATTATATCATCATTGTTTATAATGATTTAGAAAACAAAATGCTGTACAGGTTTGTCAAAACTATTTCGACCCATATTAGAACTTTGCATTGATTTCCTTCATTTTAGTAGCTGCGATTTTGTCTAATCCACACATTTACAATAACCCTACACAATACTAGTTTATTCCTAACCCTAACCCTATCTAAAACTTAATTAACATCTTACCTCTAAATGTTACCCCTGACCCAAAGCAATGAGTCCATCATATTAGGACCAGGTTTTGGTCCTAATATGATGGAACTAATGCAGTGTTTCTCAATTCTGGTCCTCAGGCCCCCCTGCCCTGCATGTTTTAGTTGTTCCCCTTCTGACACACACCTGGATTGAATCTGTGGGTGATTAACAGGCTACTGCAGTACTTGATGACTGCAGAAGAGGTCATGCTGTTCTGGAACAGCTGTTCTGAAACAGAGACACATCTAAAACATGCAGAGCAGGGGGTGTAAGGACTGGAATTGAGAAACACTGACCTAATGTGACACTGGACATATAATGGTGTGTTCACACCAAATGCGTTTTGAGCATCAGGCGCAGCTGATTTGCATTCAAAGTCTATGTGGAGGCGCGTCGAGGGCTATTGCGTCGCGCTTCAAGCCTCTAGCGCGGCGCAATTTGAACCGTTTGGAGCTTTTGACAAATCTAGCGCATCCAACGCTTCACATAGACTTTGAATATAAACCAGACTCGCCTGATGCTCAAAACATGTTTGATGTTAATGCATCAGTAGAATGTTCAGTGCTACTGGTAACAATGATATCAGCAGTGATGACATCACTCTTTGATGCATCAAATGAATCTCTCTTGAGTGTAGCACACAGGCTGTTTTTTCAGACCTGTTCCTGTTTCAGAGTTATAAGTTATAAGTTATGAATCTTTTCTAGGAGTATTGTTAAAATTATTTGAAAGCACAGAATCAGCCCAGTACAGGTTCACATTCTCAGGTTAGAGAGACTCACCTGGTATAAAGTTAATTTTTTGGTGCTGGAATCACACCGAAGATAAATTAGTTTAATCAAAGTATGTCATGAATATGTGTTCATGTACTCCATCTTAAGTCCAGAGCACACTAAATTTTTGTTGCTTTTGCCACCACTTGATGATATGCATATAAGATATAACATAAACAGCAACATTCAGAGATGCAATGAGTTTATAGCAGTTGTTCCACCATGTCTGTAGTTCTGACGTTCTGCCATCACTGTAGTTCTAAAGAGCAGCTCAGAGAGGCAGACTAAATTCTATGTCTATTTTGAGTCTAACTGACACTATTTTGTGTCAGTTAGACTTTTGTTTTGAGTTAAATTTGGCTCGTTTTTTGTTAATCATGTCGCCACAGTTACTCGAAATGCCAACAAAAGTAATAGCTCCCCTCACGGGATTGAGCCGCACGTTTTGATATATATATTGTGAGGGGGCACGCAGCGGTACAAGCCACCACTTGATGCCACACACCTGGATTGTGGCATCAAGTGGTGCTGCATTAACGGTAGTAGGAGGCAGCAGTTATTTTGAGGTGTAGAACAATAGGGGCCTGCCCATAGCAATGGGTACTCTACTCACCTCTGTGTAACTCTAAGATGAACATCGGTGATATTCACTGTAGTACTGTACACTGGTGTCCAAAGTTGGTCCTCAAGGGCCGGGATCCTGCATGTTTTATTTTCTCTTTCTCTGTTTGTGCTCCGTCTGAGCCAAAAGTGGTGGAAACTTCTCACAAAACTGATTTTGTAAAATTCACTAATAATAATGTAACCGTAAAAACTGCTGTGTCAGTGGAATGGATATTACTGTTCTAAACTTTTGGCAATATCACCCAAAGTACCAAAGGAAAATGGTAAATCAGTCAAAACAATAGAATGTGTCTCATTTCTTAGATCTGCCTGACTCAGCATAGTTGTGGTCTCACAGTGGGAAACATAAAGATTAAAAAGTCAAATGACCTTTCTTGGTTTACTTGTGAAGTGTGTTCTGTACAGGAAATACAATCAGCAAAATATAGTGATGTATTTCTTTACATCCCCAAAAACATGGATTACTGATGTAAAAAAAGAAACAAATCTGTCAAATGACCTTTATAATTTTCCATTTAGAAGGTTATGTTCCTATTGTATTCATTTAACTTCCTCTGTCTCAGTGCTGCATACAGCCAACACTGATATCTCAGACCAGAATTGTACTAATTTGCATGAGAATTAGCCAAACAGCATAACAGGACAGAGTTAATCCACTCTTAGATAAAAGCAACAATAGCAATTTTCGATGCTGACCCCATTTGTTGCACAACACAATCTGTTTGTCACAGTCCCATTTTTTTTCTCTCAAACTCATTACGCTCAGACAATGAGATAAAGAACGGATATACTGCAAAGGACGCTCATAATTTCTAGACAGAGCAACTGATCTTCTTGTATTGGTTAAGAAGTGAGATTCCATTCTGAACGCGCCCTAGTTGTTTGATGTAGCGTGTCTATTAAACAGGAGAAGTTGACTTAGATAAATTGCTATGACCTCAAAAAATATGATGTGCAAGAATTTAAATTGACTAAATATATCACTGTTTGTGGATATAATAATAAGTCCATTAACTTTTTTGGGACTAAAGGAATAAATTCTCAGACTTGGTAAAGTCAAGCCAAGGAGTAGAGCACAGTATTTCTCACCCAATTGAAATTTTTCCGGGACAGCAGAGCGAGCATCGATCATATCCCAGAACTCATGGACTGGTGAGACCAGTCACCAGTCCATCGCATTGATAACACTGAGCCAGGCAGCCATTCTATTGCAAAATCTCAGTTATTTGTAATTGACAATTAAACCATAACACATATTGTATTGTCTCTTTATATCACAATGCCACAATGTGCTGGAAATTTTTAGCTTCTAAGCTAAGAATAGTTCTGTTTATGTCACGGTAGTAGAAATAAGACACTCAAGCAGACTTTGGTTCCGCTTTGCCTCCATTGAAGGCATTTAAGATATGAATGTATAAAAAATGTAAAATAACAAATGTTTGTTTTTTTTTCCTGTAAACACGTACAACATTGAATTAGTGCAAATATGTAGGTGTTAAATATGACCTAGACGGCCTGAGGCAAGAAATTGCCTGCAACAGATTTTTATTTCATATTTTACATGGCTCTGTTGTGTCTAAAGTCTAAATAGAGTAGAATAGAAACTTTATTGTCATTATCATATGGACAATACAATTAAATCAGTCACATACTGTGATTCTATACACCAGCAAGGGTCCTGGTGAAGGATAAGGTTTAGCAAATTGATATTCATAAGAGTTCAGCCAAATAAAGTAAAAGTGAGTCAAGGACACGAATGGGAAAATCGATAATTGCTTGTTATCTTAGCAAAATGGGAAAGAAACTAAAAGCTGATAATTTGTCAGTCAAGCCTGAGATTGTAATAGATATAGTCAGCAAATGAGGGGATTTGCAGAATGGAAATTAGACTCAGTTGCAGGCAGGGTTACAAATGGATATAGCAATGGGGGTCATATCTATACCACCCCAACGCATTACACACATATCCCATCCAACCAGAGTCTCCACCAGCCTGCCTCCACTATTAAAAGGTGTTTCTCATTAAAAGTCCAACAGGAGGTCAGGGACATCATGTCTGTAATCTCCCAGAACTGGAATGATAAGAACCCAGTTATTCATCTTTGACCAGTAGCAGCACCACAGTGAACTTGATACAGTGAGTTGTGTGTGCCCAGCTTCATCTACTCATTTATTCTCTGCACATGACACTAAAAAAAAGATGGGAGTTTTACAATTATGATAATTTTGTACCAGGGTGGGATCTCTTCAACTGGAGAAATGTTACAAACCAGTGTTTGGGTCCATCCTAATCAATGACTTCTAATAATGGTCATGTTGTAGATCCTACACATTTAAATGTTTAAAATGCTGGTCAGTAACAGCCATTAGCTCATTTTTGCTGCCAGTGAGATAGGACAATAGGACCTCACTGTTTTATAGTCATCCTGCAGGGTAAAAATTCAATGGACTTCCTTTAAAAAGAACATTTAAAACTTTGGTTAACGTTAAAAAGCATGCATCCAAAAAATGCTATCTACTTGGATTGTTGAGAGTGAAATGTTCTGTGGCATTGTTGTTTAGAGAGAAAAATATCCAATCTTTAATTTGAGAACATCTATGGAAAGGTTTCAATGTGAGATCACAAAAAATGGAGTTTCAGGATTTTTGAACTCCTTTGTGGGGGTCAGTGGGTGAAGTGAGTGCTGTGATATTCCAGACGGTGAACGTACTTTTGTAAATATTGTTTTATTTGAGGATTTCTTTTCACTCCTCTTTACAGATGAAGTTTCCTTTTCTTTTTTAAGTTGATTCACTCTGCCTATCTAACTTGTCGAATGTTTTCTGTTGTGTCGACTAATGAGCAAATTTCAGAAATATGGTCTTTGAGGGTCATTTTCATTATTCACACCTGATTACAAGGAAAAAAATGGAAATTGCTTCCGCCTCAACGAGACTTCATAGATCTGTTTGCTTATTAACATTTCACCTTGGGAAAAAAAATAAGATAAAAGAATTTGATGATCATTACCAAGTAATATAACAAAACTAAGCATGAGAAAAATGGTCAAACCTTTTCATTATAAATGTTTTTAAAGCACTTTTTTCCCTAAGGTCTCCTGTACATCTCACCACACACATCCATATCTTATCCTTTCTTCAGAGGGAAACCTACAATTACTTAAGCTTGCAGCTCAATGTTCAGTAAAGTAGGGCATGTAGTGAAGATGGTCAAATAAGTAACGTCAACTCTTAAAAATAACAGAATATGAGACGTATTCTGTTGTTTTTTAGTCTATATGTGTCTTTATGTGTTTGCTTGTTTGTTATTAAATACATATTACACAAACATTGTGCCAGACAGATTCATTCTAACACCAATCATCTCACACAGACTTCAGTCGGTTACTTTGTATGATTTTAACCATTACTGTCAAACAAATGCAGATGAAACCTTTCCTAGTCACTGAAATCACTCTGACATTTTCTTTCTCACCCTTGCATGAGCCATAATGCTGTTGCATATTTTACTGTAAACCGCGGTAAACAAGTATGGAAAGGTTACTGTAGAAATAAACACACAAAAAAACATAACTTGAAGACAGTGGTCATTTTTGCTTCTTTGCACTTAGGATAAAAAAAAAAAGAAAACCTTACACAAAGTCAGAGCAATCTGAAAAGAAACCGAAAAGGCTTGGTTTGACACAATCGTATGAGTCTTTGCACTGGCATGAAACAGAAGTCACAATCTCAGTAAATGTATTGACTTAAATCAGTCCTGTAAACATACTTGAATACACATGAACCCAGCAGGTCAATCAGGTTCTGCTCGATCCACTCTGGAATGCTCTCAAAGTGAATCTGATAATCTGTTTGTGAAGCTGCTGCTTGGTCCGCTGAACATCCTGATTCTTTGGAGCCGAGTCTGTCTCTGATCAGAACACCAGAATCATGAAAAACAATAATCATGAATGTCACATCACCTCTCAGTCTGGGCCCACTTCGTCTTTGTTGTTCATGTGAAAACACAGGATGGGGGATAGAGGCTGATCCACAGTTAATGCGTCTCTAAGCAAGTCGCAACAAAGCACAAACGGGAATGTAGGTGAGTGAAGTGGGAGAGTAGCTAGCAAAAAACTCAGGCAGCTTATTTTGTTTGGTTTAAAGCAGAAAAAGTGCATGATACAAAAATGTCAAACTTGGAACCAACACTAAGAAAAATACAGGATTTGAAGTTGCAGTAACCTTATTTTTATGTTATTTATTTAAAACAAAGGGTTATTTCAGTGTTTTTTCAACATTAGTGGAATATAGATTTGTAAAAGAAAAGAAGCTAGTGTCCCATTTACGGTACTAATCAAATGCAACTGTTTAGCCTCGATTTAAAGAAGCTCAATGTTTCGGCTGTTTTGCAGTTTTTTGGAAGTTTGTTCCAGATTTGTGGTTTATAGAAGCTAAATGCTGCTTCTCCTCGTTTGGTTCTGGGGATGCAGAGCAGAACCAGAACCAGGAGACCTGAAAGGTTCTGGAAGGTTGATAAACAGCAGATCTTTAATGTATTGTGGTGCTAAGCTGTTAGAATATATTATTTTATAGTCTGTTCTCCGAGCTACATCGAGCCAGTGGAAGGACTTTAGAACTAGATAGATAGATAGATAGATAGATAGATAGATAGATAGATAGATAGATAGATAGATAGATAGATAGATAGATAGATAGATAGATAGATAGATAGATAGATAGATGTGAGAATGTTTACGTCTATTCGTGCTAGCTCAGAAAACTCAGGCTGTATGTTGGGTTAGTGGAATAGCTTCCCTTTCATCTGTCAGTATGCATTAGAACGGCACCAGAACACTGGCTAGCTAAACAAGTTTGGCTCTCAGTGCGTCCCTCTCTCAATATGCAAATTGATCCCTTTGATGTTGAACCGGCAGCATGGGGACGGACAGACCGAGAAAAAGAGAAACACAGGGAGGAGGTGGAATAAGGAAGACGACAAGATGGGTTTGTTTTTAATCAGCAACATGTTCTAATGAGGACCAGTGTCAGCAAAACAACACTACTGTGCTCCTAACTGACCCAGCAGACTCTCAATTACTTTCCATAAGCTGCACTTTCCTTGCCGTCATTTTCAGGAGAGGCTGCCACACTTTGTTGTTGTTATCCGCAGTCCACAGGGACTGTTGAGGGAGAACTAGACCCCCCCCCCAGTTAACTGTAGAATATGCGCACACTCTAAAACATCCAATAAGCGTACTTTATAATTTAATTGAAAAAGTAACTAATTGCTTCAAAGTCATGAATCAGAAGCAGGGAAATGCAACACATCTTCAGACTTAGGAGTTTTTAGTTGAGTTTTCAGAATGTCCCTTCTATGAGGAAGTGTGTTATATATTAGAAAAAAAAATCTAATTGAACCTAACGGGTTAACTATGTATGACATTAAATTGCATTTCCATTTTGCACCGGCAGCTATAAGAGGCAACAGATATAACACAGTCAGGCTATCATAATATCATATCTCATAGTACATACTTGCAGTTTTATTTTAATTGAAATTTAGACTGGCTAGATTGAAAGTTGTTACTATGGAGGCAACTCATATAATGTAAGTAATTATATCTTACTGAAGGAATTAATGAAAGACGGAACTCATTTTCCACGTTAGGATATTGCATGCACCAGTAGAATATTTATTTCAGATGATTGTGACCAGCTAATGTAACACGGTATTATTTAAAAAGACAAGATGAACTGTGGAGATATCACAGGTCCAGCCGGTCCAACTGATCTGAATTAATCTAAATGCCTGTGTGTCCAAGTCCTATTTAGATCAGCATCGAAGTCCCATTACCTTAAAGGATCCAGACAGTCGAATTGCTCCATTTCAGGAAATTGAGTTGTCTGCTCATCAGCTTTTAGGGAGATGTCCGGACCATGAAATGACTGAAAGAATCTTTGAACAAATGAGAAAACTATTTAAAATTTGAATATTCCCCATTTCAGTTTCCATAAAAATCAGTTTGTTCATTAAGTGTGCATGCACAGCACGGATTCTTACTCTACTAGCGCTGTAGAGCAGAGCTCCTTTAAAAGAGAACTACTTTATCAACAGTAATAAGAAACATGCAGAAAAAAATGCTAATTACCAAACTGCAACATAATGTAAAAAAAAAATCTAATTATTAATAAGGCAAAGAGTCATCACTGAACACCAGGGGAAATATTCAACCTGAAATCTGCTGTTGCTAAAATAATTTAAAATATTTAAAGTTTTGAATGGATTCTTAGATCCCAGTTTGACTCAGTTTAAGACATGATTTTTAATAAATTCTTCATTTTAAAAAATTCTATTTATTTCACATCCACAACATCTTTTGGAAAAGCCAGCAGTGCCCATATTATAAACTACTGTACATTTTTAAAGCATCTTTTGGTCAAATGTTAATTAAAATAAACTATTTAGTTCGCTTATAAACGCATCTTTTTTTAAAAAAAAAAGACAAAGTCACTGTATCAGTAATATATACTGTAGGTGTGGGTTTCTTACTGAGCGGAGTCCCTACAGAATTATTGATGCTGGATCTTAGTATAGTGTGTTCTCTTTGTAGCTGGAAGTCAGATTCAAATGACCCCTGTAGTCAGAATCCAAACTTGCAAAAGCAAATATCACACAGCAGCCTTGATTTGAGGGTCCAAAATGGCATTCAAATCATGAGATTTCTATTCTTGTTTGCCGTCCATTTTATATAGTATCATGGCCATGCTATGGGAAAACAGAAAGCAAAAACGTATACATATTATAGAATCTTTCAGTGAAGATAAAATAGGTTAACTGGTTGAACTCACCTGATGATTTTGTCTTTTCCATGTTTTTTACTTTCCTATTTCAGTTGGTGTCTGGGGTATATTGCACCCACTTAGACAACCAGTAATTCAAAGTAATTTAATATAATCTACTTGAAGTCCACTCCATTGAAACATGGTTATATAACTCCAGTAAATAACATTTAAAAGCAGGAAGTTGCTCAGAGTTGTAATGGTTTGACCAGGGGTCAGATTCTGTAATTCTGCCCTAAAAGAAAAAACTGAACTACCAATAAAATGAGGATGTAGTGTAAATTGAAACTGTAAATTATTGAAGAGACTAAGCATTTTTAGGATCATTTATCTTCAATAATATCTATCAAAATACATCTTTGGAAACAAATGATTCTAAAGGCAACATAATGTAAGTAGAAAGGTAGAAATGTGTAAAAACAAAGGTGTGAGAAATGTGAATACGACCTGTCCGACGGTAAAAAAGGTTTCAGATTGAAACTTTTTTCAAATGTTTTTCTACATTGAAGTTTTTTTGTGGAATGCCGTTTTGTTCCAATTACAGCAGCTTGTCTTTTCTCCAGTCTATCCAGCTTATTCCAGCTGAGTGTCTGTAAACATACATTTCTGAACATAAATTTGAAGTCTTTGAAATTTCCTAGTTTGTTTACAACTTTTAAAATTTTGTTTCACACCTGGACGAAAACTAGAAATGAATCCAACACTTAATCCTCACTAGCAGCTTAACCAGACTGGAAAAGATGTGTTTATTCCTACTTAGTGGAACAGATGCAACGATTATGCAGATTATATCAGCTGTTAGAATAATATCTGGTATGAAAAATAGCCCTGGACACATTTTTCCCTTCGTCTGTAGCATATGAAGTTACAAAGACTGTTCATTTACATTACTTTGCAATAAGGCCATCCTCCAGCATCGACTGTCAACACGTACAACTGGGTGTGTGTGAACTTTCATCTTGCTTATCTTGTCAGAAATATATATTTTTAGAAGTTTCCAGCTTTTGTTCCATTTTCCAATAAGGCTGTGATCTCCTGCTGTTTGTAATTGAGTCGGCTGTGAACCCTGAACTTCAGGGGAATTAAAGTACAACGTTAGATGTTGTTTTCTTTCAACTTGAAGAAATCCTGGCATAAATAATTATTTTATTTTAGGTGTTAGAACGTCTAAATGTAGTTAGTCAGGGCAGATCCTAAATCCAGATGCAAAATTTAGCCCGGACCCATAAACGGATCTGGGGGCAGATCTGGATTACAGATCTGGGCCACAAGAAGTCCGCAGGTTGCATTATAATACTGCATTTGGCTCAGATGTGGAATTCTAGACCCAAATTGGGTTTTCTGGAGGGGTCAGGCAGGCTCACGATCAAGACCAAAGTCCATAAATGGGTTCATGCTGGTAATCGCTGTTTGAACAAAACGAGTATGAAAGTTAAAAAAACTATTTCAAGAAGAGAAAGCAACTGAAATGCAGATGGAAACAGTTCAGGGTAAGCATCTGCAAGGGGGTGGGGGCTGACAGGCTTTAATTTTGGGTAGCATTAATGAGGGGCAGTAGAACTCAATATAACTAATGAGGGTATTTTAATGGAACGGGTAAAAGGCAGATCAGAAAAATGGGGGGATAGTGACTAGTAAACACAGAATAAACAGAGATGGAGCTGAACCAGGGCTGTACGGTGACGCAGTTGGTAGAGCTGTTGCCTTGCAGCAAGAAGGTCCTGGGTTCGATTCCCAGCCCCGTGTCTTTCTGCATGGAGTTTGCATGTTCTCCCTGTGCATGCTGGGTTCTTGCCGGGTACTCCGGCTTCTTCTCACAGTCCAAAAACATGACTGTTGGTTAATTGGTCTCTGTAAATTTTGAAACATTTTCAAAATGTGTTGAAACAGAAAATGGATGGATGGATGGAGCTGAACCAGAATACAAAACAATCTAAAGACCACTACAGAAATAAGAGCCTAAAGCAAATATTTTAATAGAGCAAATTACAAGATTTGCTCTTGTAATTTACAGGTGAAGACCTTTCACTCCTTTGCAATTACAAAGGAGTGAAATGAGATGGAAAGGCATTGGCAATTATAATCAACCTAAAATAATCAAAATATGAGACAAGGCAGTTTTAGTTGAGCTGCACATTTTTAGCAACAAGGGAATTCAAAGTTTACTTGATTAGAAGGAATATATGTTATGCTGCAGCAAACATTGACTGCTGTGAATGCTAAGGCTAGCTAGCATTGCCACTGATGACAGCGGATAAACAGTTTTCCTGTAATAAGTTGTTTCACTGCTATTACCACATTTAGCAGCAAGTACATGAGTTTGATTGACAGTGCTAAGACCCTCCTCCTTGCTCTGATTGGTTGTTTTTCTGTTTCTTCAGATGGCAATAGTAGCACTGGGAGAAGGTGGATCAGATCGATCTTTTCACAGATTATCTGTCTCATAAATTGACACGAAATAGTGACATACTTAACAAATATGTAAAAAAAAAACCTTTTTTTCTGAAAGCTACATACTATAAGCATTTTTAACTACTGCTACGGGGTACTTGAATCAAATAAAGAAAATCACATTTAATAAATGAAATACCTAACATGTCTGTAAAACTGAATCTGCTCTGCCAACAAATACCTCTCTGTACTTTGGAAAAAGTTGCCAGTTTCTTTCATGTTTCATCACATCACATTGTTTCCCTGGTCCTGAAAGCAAGACACATAAAAAATGTAGAAAGAAAACCACAGCGCTCAAAAATACACACAGTTGTACGCTGTTTAACCCAGGTGGGATGGATGTTTACACTGACAGCTGCCAATTATTGCAATGTGTTGACAGTGCGAGGCTGTCACCTTCACAACACAGTTCACTGGCCATGACATTATCAGTTAGGCACATCCTGCACAGAGATGGAAAATAACACACAGATGCTAATGCGAGCTGTTGGGGGGAAAACACCAAAAAAAGGAGATAAGAAACAGAAAAAGGGCAAGAAGAGACATTTCTCAAAAGCAGTTTCAGTTGTCCCCGTTTTTATTGAAGGATGCCAATCAAAACTGTGTTGCTCTGGTTCCAGAATCAAAATAGCTTTTCCTACAATTTCAAGGCTACTCACATCAACCAATCTTTTGCTGACAGAGCAGCAGCAAAAACTGTCATTATTTCAGATTATTAAGGGTGTGCTTTTCTCTATTAACAGGAAAACACAATGTTTAGATTTGCTGTTTTACAACAACTAGGGATTAGTGGAAAAGCAGAAATGTTTTCAAAAGGTTACAGCAGCTCTGAGATTGAATGTCTGACAAAAGTGAAAACATGCTTGGTTTGAAAAAAAAGGAATTTTAAAGTAATGGTTTCCTGGTACAAAAAGCCACATGTACTGGACAGTATGTTAATCTAACATACTGTCCAGTATAGCCTGTACAGTCACCAGAGGCCAGAAGTCTCTGGTGATTCATACAAAGAATCTAAATCTTTTTGGTGAGTCTCACCAGAGACTCTGTTCCTGTGTTTGGGAACAAAGGATCTGTTTTGGGATCCTTTGTTCCCAAAATCTCTTCCTCCAATCAGAGCTTCCACATATGGAAATACAGTAAGTGGTTCAAACCAGGTTTGTAATATTTATGCAATCTGTTTGTTTCCAAGTTAAAAGTTGTTGAAGTGATTGGTGAGATGAGGATACATGTGGTAAGACCCAAGGTAAGGTGAGCTGATTAATGATGTCCAAAAACCAGTTGGCAGATCCAGATACAACAGGATGAAACACCAGGGACCAAAACACTCAGAGTGACTAAACAATGACTAAGGATCCAGCAGGGAACAGGCGACACAGATGAGATTAAACACACATGGGATAATCAGGGAACAAGAGAAAGCTGGAAACAATCGAGGGCAATACATGACAACACCAGGACTAAAATTAATCAAATTAAATTCACCAAAAATAAATACACAGAAAATCTGCATTCTCACAGTTGTAGTTTTCAATTGATCCAATTTATTTGTTTGGAACTGGAAAGTGAGGGAAAAAACTTGTCCTTACTATAATGATTCTGAAAGATGTCTACAAACTGGTGTCAAACCAACAAACCTCATTGCTTGAGTCATTCTGCAGCTCGATTCTGAATGTTAATTTCCAGTTCATTGGAATGCTATGCCAGTATATTTTTTTAGCATGCTCTTCAATGAATCATATTTACATTTACCCAGTTGAAACCTCTAATCATGTTTGCAGTGTTTTGGAGAAACAGTAGTTGGCAATTTTACAGAACTGTGACAGACTGGCGGCCTGTCCAGGGTGAACCCCGCCTCTCCTCTCGCCCGAAATGTTCGCTGGAGATAGGCACAGTACCCCTCCTGACCCTACTAGGGACAAGGGTGTAAAAAAATGGATGGATGGATTTTACAGAAGAGCTGTGTGTTCAACACATTAGAATAGCACATTTTTATGATGCTGTGGGAGTTCTGGTGGAGCCAGCTGCACTCCACCGCCCCCCAAAGTGGGATCAATTGAGTAAGGTACATTTGTATCCTAAGTTGGCATTTTCCAAAATCGATATTGTATAACTACTTCACATTTACAATGCTTTTGTCATGATTTGCAGGTGGTGAAGGTGAGGCAGACGCAGCGGACCCAGCTTGTTGAGAATGTATGAGGAATTTAATGAAGATGCGAGAGTTACAAAGTCCAAAATCCAGGCAGCACAGAATGAGCGGAAGGCTAAGGCTCGAAACTAATAGCAACTGGTATAAACAAATAACTAATGGCAGACAGAACTGGACAAGGCTAGACGAGGAACCGACAAAGAACAAGGAGCACAGGTGGGTTTAAATATACAGGGAGACAATCGGGAAGCATGGAACAGGTGTAACTAATCAAGGGGAAGACGGGACAACACAGAGACTCCACAGAACATAGAAACTAAACACCCATAAACCCAAATCCCTACAATTTTATTTTGGTAATGAAATGAAATAAGACTTAAATAGCACATTCAATGATGCTTTACATGAAATCAGTCATTCCCATTCCCGCTGAATGGTTGCCACGGGAGATACAAGAGTTTCTCCAACACGCATAAAAGAATCAAGACAACTCTCCAGGTATAATTTTGATGAGGGAATGGCATTATAACATATAATGGGAAAAGACTGCTGTTGTGTTCAAGTTATGCTAAAAGGAGTTAGCCTATCAGTGAAGCAATTCAAGCCTGAAATACAAAAAAATGCAATTAATTTGTTGAAACTTGTTAAAAAGTTGAATCCAATACCACCACCAATTAATATCAGTACCTTGGTTGGTGCAGTAGAAGCATTAGAAGCTATTACTATTAGATATCTCAGATATCTCAGAAAGTGAGATCTGATTGATACCTAAGAAACCTAGATTGTCCCATCTGTAATTTTATCTGAATAAGGGTGACATGAGATGACAAAAGTTTTAACTAGCACAGCATTACAATTTAGGGACTGACCTGCTTGTGTGTGTTTTTGTTACAAAATGATGATGAGACATCATTTTTGCCCCACATCTCAGATGCCTGTAGACAATCCTCAGTGTCCTTGGCCTAGGAACTAAGCCATGCTTTGCTAATACTGTGTCTTATGTGCCGCTTTTAAGCCACAGTGGATAACATTACTAAGTTATTAAAATATAAACATGTGGTAGAATTAATGTCACAGCTTAAGTCTCAGCCCATGAGGTTTAGTATTATGTCAGCTTGACTCAGAGGCGTCTGACATGACAGCAGCTCATCCTTTCTGTCCGAGCCAATGGTGTGTGACATTCATTCTTATTATTGCCCCTGAATCCTCACCTCAATCCATTGTTCATGATGCACTTCATGCGATGACAGTCGTAATGACCATTTGTCCGTCCCAAAGTCGTTCATGTTATGAGTCAGCAAACCACTGAGAATCAAGGTGACATGGGCTACAACAAGAGCATGCTAGCTGCTTTCAAAAGCAGGACTGCTGTACACAGGGTGATAAACCCGGGGTACCAAACTGCACCTCTACCTGGGTCAATAACAGTCTTACATGAGTGTCAGCCTCTACCGTCATTGAGAAGCAAACATGGATCCATTATTTTTATGATCACTTAATACCAATCAAATATTAGTGTTTCACAATGTTTATGGAAAAAATTATCATAGAATCTACTTCACAAGGTACTGGTACTACTACAAATGGCATTGTAGTTCAACCGGCCATGTAAGGACTACTAATCCCACAATGCACTGCAATAACCCACTTCTTCTTCCTGAAGGAAGAGGAGGAGTTTCAGACAAGCTGATACAACGATGAGATTGATGTCCCTCTGGTCTCAGTTGTGGACATGCTGCATCGGACAGAACAACATGCTTTTCTAACCCAGTTTCTTCTCCCTCCCTCTTTCCTGCGGGCAGAGATGGAAACCTTGCTTTTTGATCATCGAGGCTGCAATCGGCTACCACGCTGTGCATGGTAGGTGTGGTACCTACCATGCACAGGTAGGTACCACCTGTACCTGCTATTATTACACCCTAAGTAATAGTAGCTTAGGGTGAACATGTTTTGTGTTTTTGTGTAATTTAAAAATTCTGATATTCAGCTTATTCAATATAAAATGTTCTACCAAATTCACTCCACCTCTCAGAAAAAGCCTAAAATGGGTCGGGTTCATGTAGAAATTGTTCAGAAAATACACCACATACTTCATCCCATCATCACCACATATATTTATTTATTAGGAAACACCACAACATTTATTAATGACGTCCCAAATCCTAAACAACTACTTATATCTTTAACCATTGCCAAAAAGACAATGCTTTTTTTTTATTTGGGAAACAAGGACCACCATCAGTCTGACACATTGGAAAAATGTACTCACTGAACATATTTCAATGGAAAATAAGTAGGTCAGAGGTCATGTACCCGCCATAAGAAAGGAACTAAAACTACTGCTGAGCAAAAAGAACATTAAGGCTCATCATCTCAATGATCCCCAAGACTTTTCTGAAAACATCCTGTGGACTGACATTCTGGATGCTGGACCCAATAGCTGACCACTTCTGATAGGTGTGGCTGGTACCTAGGTCTGGATGGTGGAGCCAATTAGTCATAAGTCATTACTCTCTTAAACTTAGCATAAAACATAATAATGTCTCATCTGCTCATCTTTTATAAGTACTCCAGAGCAAACGGAACCACTAATTCTGTTAAAATAAATTTCTTAATGTTTGTGCTCATATCCTCAAGTTAAAATGTTTGTTTTTATTTTTTCTTTTACTCTGTGTTTCAGTGAAAATATGCAACTGCATCTCATGTGCCAAAGTGTGCGGGCGTTCAATGTAAGACTTCTCCAAGTAACTGACCAAAAGCTTTCAGATCTCTATTTTCTCAAAGCAATCTTTTCTCTCTCTCTCTTTTCTTTACTGTTTATTCTCTGAAATAAAACTGGACATAGTCAAACAAATGAATAATTTTCTCTTTTTTTCATATTTAGTTCAACCAATTAAATTGCTAATGTATTTGAATAAATATACAACATATCTCATGGTGCCAGGGCTCTGGCAGAGGACTTGGTATGGATCTACTCCTGATGGGACGCCCTGTTTAATAATTGTGTGTGTGTGGGTGTGTGTGTGGCAAGAATAAGGGGCCAATGCACAAAGCGGAACAGATAGAAACTTGGCTTTGTTTTTCTTTTTTTCTTTTTTTTGCTCTTCTGTGTGGGACTTTGAAGTCAATGCCATGGTTTTCTATTCAGTCAGAGACGTGTGTTCACACAATACCATCTTGCACTTTGATATTTACATAGTATTTGACAAATCCTACATATGCCTTGTGGGAAAGAAAGGAACATGTAAAATATCATTATTTTCTGACATCAAAGAGGTTTCTCTCATGTGTTTTTAGGTAGGTGGCTGAAGAAAGTCTGTCAAACAATAACCTTAATTTTTTGTTATTGTTTTTTGGGGGGAAAGTTGAGATACAGGGTTTTAAAGCACTTGCACCCTGATGGATTTCTGATTTTTTTTAATTTTTTCAGTGTTTCAGATCAACCAAATTGTAATGCCAGACAATAATCACCTGGGAAAATACAAAATAGAGGTTACAGGTGATGGTTTTATTTAGGAGGAAAGTCCTATGTGAAAAATCTAGTTGCACACTGAAGTCAACTGGTTGTGGCAACTTTGGGACAATAATTGCCATCAAGTGTTAAAACTGGGAATAAGTGATCTCAGTCAAAGGTAAATCTGGACTTTGACTAGGCCAACCTAGCGCCTATATTTATTTATTTTTTGTTTGTTTGTTTGTTTTGCTATTCAGGCATAAACATGCTGCTGTGCTTGGGTTGCCTGTTTTTCTGAATAACCCAAACGTTCTTGGTTTAACAGTTACAAACTGATAATAATTCTTGTAATGTGTTGCTTGTATAACAGCCAGTCTTGCAGTTCCTGAAACAGCCAAAAGGTCCCTCACCATTACGCTAACACAACCATCCCTGTTCCTTTTTTCTTCCTTTTTGTGTTAAATTTAACTGTCGGAATGCAGACGATCCAATTTAGTTTTGCCTGTCCACATATTATTTCCCTAAAAATCTCTGGGATTGTTGAGCAGAACGTTAAATTCAGTATGTCCCTTTTTCTTTTTTTCTTTTAAAATAATTAAGGGCTTTTGTATTTTTTTTTTGGCCAAATGTGTTTTTGAACTGCCCCAATGATTTAGTTTCAGTGAAACAAATACGTTTGCATATTCTGGACGCAACTGGGAAGTGTGAAGTGATACCAGCCCAACACAATGAAATATAGAAGCTGGGACACCACATCAAATGAAAACATTTGAGGAATATTGGGTATTTGACAAATGAGCTTAGAAATTCAAATTCCTGCCACAGCTAAAAAACTGTGGTTGTAACTGAAACAGGTTGAACAAAGATTTACTATTCGACTGACACAGAGGCAAACCGAGTTAGTTCCATACAGTAGAGCTCTCTGTTTCATGTGTTTGTCTCTATTGTAACATCCTGTAAATGTCAATGTGTGTCCTGCTTGAAAAAAAAAAGTAGAATGCACATTCATTTTCCTTCTTTGCAGCCATAGGGGCTTCTGACTCGTCTGTGTGGTTGCCACCTAAACACAAGTCAGAGCTGTTGTCGTGTCATCCCCAGTGCTTCAGTCCCTGTCACTGGCAGAGCTTCTTCTCCCTCTCCCTTGCCTCGTTCTCCTGTTCTTGTCCAGGCTGGTGATCTGAGCTCCGCCCAGCGACATGCCTTAAAGCTCGATCAATAGGTCACAGCTGGAAGAGGCTTTCCCCGTTTCCCAGCTGTCGTGTCGGTACTGGCAGATCGACTCAAAAAACATACAAGCCTGGTTGTGGCAAGATTTTTGTTTCTTCATGGTGGCGTGTCTGTCTTGATCTCCTCCCTCTTCAGTCTCTGTCCCAGTTTCTACTTTCTCCCTTTTCCTCACTCTTTCTTTCTCGGCTTGTTTCTAAGTGATAAAGCAGAACGAGAAGCTTAGGGGCATTATTCCTAAAGCTGTTCTTTGTTTGAGCTTCTGCTTTTTGTTGAAATAACTTTTCAAAGGTAAACAAGACGCAGTAATTGAATGACAGCACTGGAGAAAAAAATCAATGTTAAGCCAAAGAAAATTGAGAGTTAAATCAAACAACTGCCTTGGCAGCCACTGATAGAAAGCCTTACTTTGCTGAAGTAGTTTTGCTGTACTTTACCTTACTTTACCCTATAGTTACGTTCCCTGAACTTTTTAAACTGATGGTTTTTTTTATCAGATTCATACGAAAGCACAGCAAAGAGAAAAAACGCCAGATTCAAAGTTACCAAAACTGGTTGAAACTAAGAAATATTTGAGGATTTTTGAAAGTTGTGATGTTTTCACAAAGCTTTGTGAAGAAATTTGTTTAAAATTCACCTTAGTAGGCTTGAGTGGGAAGCTGCTTGACAGCTGGCACTTGCACCAAATTGGGCTGGTGCTTTTGGCAGGAAGTAGAGGGCAGACAGAGAGAACCACGAGTTGTCTTTGAGTTTTTTCTCACAGTGACTGTGCCTAACTTGTGCAAAGAAAAGGTTGTCCTCATTAAACCGCAGCTGTTCATGTTTGGTCATTCAAACAGACTAAACAGAGGCAGCTCAGCTGTATGTGCTTGCAAACAGCAGAGCTCTGTTGGTGAAGCAGCTGAATGACAGTCATTAGTTAGAGCAGCATGCTCTGTGATGCCAGCACTTCCTCACACATACACACACACGCCCACAAACGCCCACACACCATTTTGACACGGCGGCTACCCGAGTTGGTGGCTTTAAGTTAGTAGAAACAGAATGCTTTATTATTATTTCTGTTACAACAGCTCCATTTAATTTCATATATGAAAAATAAAATGCACATTTAAAGGAATCGCTAAAGAATGAAGAGACGATGGTTCAGATGGATTAAATAGAAATACTGCCAAAAATAAATAAATAAATCAAACAAAAGGATTGAAAATGGCGAGAGTTTTCTCTGGCATCAATTGGAGATAGAATGAGAAAATGGCCTTTGGCAAGAATCAGATGATTTTCAGCCTTATCTGAAAATCCGGCCAATCAGAACCTTCAAAATTCAACCTTTTACCAGTTAATGCTGCATTATGAGATGTACTAAAAATACTGTTTCAGTGCAAGTTAAGTGGATAGCTATTTTTACATATTTTTAAGTGAAGTCAGAAGAAAAGCCATGTTGTAAGAATCTTTTTTCATGTAAAATTGTGTTCTGGGGCGCTGGACTAAAGTCCCAGCATGATCTAGAGAAACTCATCTACACATTTATCTTTAGTTGCATTGATTCCTGCAACGGTGTCTTCACAGGTTTGCCTAAAGAAAGACTTTGAACTGCCTTGTTGCTGAAATACAAATAAACTCTGTGGACTGATTGGGAGGTTCAGTTGGTGGAGAATGGGTCCCAGGATCAGAGGCTGCAGTCCTCAATGAGGTTGTCCTCGGTTTGATTCCCGGTCTCGGGATGTCTTGCTCTTCTCTCTCCTCCTAATTTCTTTTTCTATTCGCTGATAAATAAAGGCAACTAGAAGGACACTAAAAATTGTGTTCTGGATGGAACCGCTAAGACATCTTAAGAGCTTCTTTGAGGTGCAGCCACACTTTAGGCTTTTCACTTGCTGTCACCTTCTGTTTCTCTGCCCATTGTATACTACTACTGTATGGTTATTCTTCCCATCATGTCTGGCTGTAGGTTTTGCATTTATCTCCTTATTAAGCTATCTTGTTTTGTAACATTTTATCTTACGTGAAAACGCCATAATGACAGTTTATTCTTTTATGCTTTCAAACCCCGACTGTTATTGAACATCCTGCATTTAAAAGTGTTGGCAGCCCTTAGGAAACCTGAAAGCTACGTATATGATCTAGATTCTTCAGGAACAAACAGAGACTGCAGTTATAATAAATGTGATCGATTCGTTACTAACACGAAGCTCCTCCCACTGCCTCAGTTTCTTACCCACAGCTTCTTTGAAAACATTTTGTTTGTCAAGATGTCTGATCTGATTCAAAAGGTAAACTCGTCGCTCTTGTGATGTTTTTTGCTTTTAAAAACAGCAATTATCAATGCAGAACAATCTGCAAAGTTACAGGCCTGTGTCTAACCCTGCATTCATCAGTAAGGACACTAACATTAACATAAATTCTTAAATTAGTGACTTGACTAATTTACATAAATACCATGTACCTCCAGCCCACAGTATAAATGGACAGTAAGCAGCCCAGGGGAGCTAAAGGGTTAAGGGTAATTAGGTACAGAGGGATAGAAGTTCAGCATAGCAGAGTGGAAGCACATTGTAAGACTCATCCCACTGTTAAACAGAGGACTCTGAAAATAAGAGTTATGTCTGAGGGACTGAGCAGAAAATGTTGAAAGGTGAGAAAGTACCATCAACTATTTCACTGTGGCTAAGATGAATTAGCCATCAGTATGTTCAGTTTTGATAAGGCAGATATGGTGTGAGGGGAAAAAAAGTCTAAAATCCTCCAGAGTAAGAAGGAATCCAGCATGAAAGGCAGGAGGACATCCACACTTCGGAAATTTTCCTCACTGGGCTGCAATATTTCAGTCGGTAAAAAGGCGAGACACAGTGAGACTACACTTGTTTCCCCAACAATTCCTAAATGACTTTAAAAAGATCAATACCGGTTTCATCTGTGTGCAACCAATTAACAGGTCCGGGTTGTGGTGTGCTGGCTCATGGGTTTATGGTGACAAATCCCTGTGGCCCAGCACATTAATGGACTGGTGCACAGTTACAAAAATCCATAACAGTTTTCCAGATCAATATCTCTTTACCAACCCCTTCTGTGTGCTTGAAAATCAAGGTTCACATGAGAAACAACTGCATGCATGTTTAGGGACAGTCCTCAGCGCCTCAATCATGCTCCATCAGCCAGGCTGAAGTCCAGGGAGGATTTTGATTTTATTTTCTTTCTTATTTTTTTATAAACCCCTGAGCCTAGGACGTTACAAGACAACCTCAAGAACCTGAATGTACAGTACTGCTCATAGCAGACTAACCAGTTTTATTCTCAGTGTAATAATATACTTATATGTCTATGGCATCTCAGATATAGACGTTTGTGAAAATCGGTTTTACAGATGCAGTGAAGTGGTGAATCAGTGCATAAGCAGTTTTAAACGTCTTCCTTGCCGCCCAGCAGGTCAGAAGAAAAACAAAACAATTCGTGGAACTGTGCCTCATATTTGGGTCGGTGTCCCCTGACGACGGGCCGAGGACGTCCGATACCTTTATCACCTCAGCAACTTTAGCAAAAGACTTGTCCAGTAATGAAACCTGGGAGATGCAGTTCGATCGGTCTGCTTTAGCAAGAATGGAGACTTAACAACTGCATGCAGCAATTTTTATCTTCAGTGCACCTTTGAAGAAAGACCTTATTTATTTACACTGAAGCTGTGTAAAAGCTCGAGATTAAATTTAATGAAGAGACATCAATAAACTCACCTCCTCACTCGGTTGAGTAATAAGAATCTAGGTTGGGTTCCTGAGGACCAAATTCCTCTTGTTCACACATTCTCACCTATACACATTAAAATAATACACTCCTGCTACCTCCAGCCATCTGATGAGGATTAGCAGTGAGAGGCTGAGGCGTGGGAACCTTTTCCTTTGCCAGTGTTTTCATGCTAAATCAGGCCTCCTGAGGGAAGTGACATTGTTCTACTTCAAAGAATATGTGCATTTGAATTATTTTAAGAATTTCAACTGGGGTTTTCCTCTAGAAGCCTCTTCAAACCTGAGGTGCATGTGTTTCATAACACGGGTATCCAAATCAATGGACGAAATGTGAATTTGACCAACTTATTTTTAACTTTGCTGGGAATAAAATCTGATGATTTTCTTCTCCATTATCTTTAACATGAAATCTTCCAGTATGGGCTTACCTTTTAAATAATAATAGAAAAAAATTGAAATATAAAACAAGTATCAAACTAGTTATTTGCACCCGAAATCATCCAGAATTAAACAGTGGTGCATTTAATTAATTTATTATGCATGTCATCCAGTTGGATTTGAAAAATGTATCAATTTCAGGATATTGGTAAAAAAAAGATGAATTCATAGATTACACAGTTAGGTTAAATGTATGCATTTATGTCTGTTATTCTTAATCAGTGGTGCCTGTTTTGCACGGGTTCATACCTCATACACTGAAGGTACCAAGTGACCGAGGGGAGACAAATCCTCCCCCCAAAAAACCTTGTGACATAACATATTTAAAATTAAAATGCACATTAATATATTGAAGCAATACAAAAGTAACCAAAAAGGAATCTCCTGCAGGCTCCTCTCTCTGGTCTCCTCCGCCGCCTCCAGCGGTCTGTTCGATTATGCCTCAATCTCAGGTTTGGCAGACACCTGTGTTTAGACATAACCTTGACTGAATGGCATGAAGACTTGTGGAGGAAGGGGAGAACAGAGACAGCGGGATGATGTTCACGTGTCGCTTGCACTCCCCCTTCTGTCCACCTCTCCTCCTCCTGTTGCAGCGCTGCGCTCAGAGCAGCCAGGCAGAGGCTCAGCAGCGGCTCAGAGGGACAAAAATAAATAAAAAGTAACATAGCAGAGCCACATTTTACCTCTAGGTGGTTATTTGTCAGTGAAGCAGCACTAAACTTCTTTGAATCAAAACTGATAAATACAAAAGCAATAAAGACCTCAGGAAAATCCCCTGAATTCCTTGCTTCAGTAATCATTTACATTAAACAGCAGTGCTCAAGTCTTTGCATCTAAAATGACATATGCTTAAACAACGGTCCAGTTATGGTGATAAATAAATTGCTATGAAGAAATGTGGTTTTCAGAATAAAATAAAACTTACCATAAAAGCAGATGGTTATGTTATTATCATTAAGGTGCTTGAAATGAAGTCAAAGCTATAAGAGTTGTAAGAAACTATTTGAAGTGAAAATTATTTTCTAGAACTTTCCAAAGGAGAGTCAGGCGAAGGTTTTTTGAAAGAAGCAATAAACATAATATTTTGTAAAATGCCATCCTCAAAATCACCAAGCAAATAAACATCAAATATGTTGTTCAATGTTTGATGACCTACTAATCAAAGGCGAATCTGAGCAGGTGAGTTTTTAAGTCTAGGTTTAAAGGCACTCAGTGTTTCTGCTGTTTTGCAGTTTTCTGGACGTTTGTTCCAGATTTGTGGTTCATAGAAGCTGAATTCTGATTCTGTGTGTTTGGTTCTGGTTCTGGGGATGCAGAGCAGAACCAGAGCCAGAAGACCTGAGAGGTTCTGGAAGGTTGATACAACAACGGAGATCTTTAATGTCTTGTGGTGCTAAACCGTTCAGTGATTTATAAACTAACAGTATTTTAAAGTCTATTCTCTCAGTGGAAGGACATTAGAACTGGGTGACTAAAATCATCCTGGTTTTAGTCAGAATGCCAGCAGCAGCGTTCTGGATCAGCTGCAGCTGGAGGATTTTGTTTTTCAAACAAACCTAAAAATCAAGGTGTCACAAACCTACATGAACTGAGATTTCTCTTAGCCTGTTTGTGACATATACAGCATTTTCATACCAACTGAAGTTGACATATAGTTATTTGACTATGCTATGAAATGGCCTTTTGTGCCTGCAGTTGACAGAACACATCTTAACTCCTCCCTCCCCTTTAAAAGAATCCAAATGTCTATAAAGTCAGGTAACAAGGAATTCCAAGGAAATAAACAGCAAGTACCTTTGAGTTAAAGGTTGCAAGACATATAGCAGAATTCCTGTTGAACTCGGATAAGGTGTTTTTGGTAAAGACATGACAACAGTTGAGTGTATCAAATGTTTCATGCTTGCACTAATCCTACTGAATGCTCTGCAGACTGACACAGAACCCATAAACAAAATGGCTGAACAAATAAAAACTGTCATTCATTTTTAGGTGAGTAGGAGAAAGCCAAGCAGACAGAGGAGTGGACGCAACCAGACTGAAAACGTTGGCTCATTTGATAGACATATATATATATATATATATATATATATATATATATATATATATATATATATGTATTCCCAGTTTCTTTAGCCATAAAAAGTCCATATGGGCTAATAATGGCCTCTCATAAAAAATGACAGCAGTCAAAAATGAGTGTGCACTCTGAAACAGCTTGAAGAAAATTGTGGGTCAGACAGCTGAGGATTAATTTATAATGCAATGTGACAGAATAAAAGAGCTGCCTCCTGGGTAAAGACTTGAAACAGTTCAGCAGTCAGAGTGTCGCAAAGCTGCTGGCTCACGTGTAGAACGGACGAGTGTTAAAATGATGGTGACAAGTGACTTTGATGACCTGTGTGAGCTATTTGAAGCCATTGCCTTCACTACAGTTACTAGAGTAATCCAGGTGTCCGGAAATTATGGAAAAAAAAAAAACATTTGGATTGTTAAAATTAGATCTTCGTTTTTACACTCCATCAAGTTTGATATTATTTTCCCTAAAGGCTGTCTATTCAAAAACAATCCACAATATGTTTCATGCGTAGCATTGTTTTGTGGAACAATTTGAAATAAAAGTTCTGATATTAAGGTGACTTAGTATTAAACTCTACAAGACCTGGTTTGGTTTAAAGCTATGAAAGATGAAGGTTTTGAATTTGATATGGAGAGTGGAAAATCCATCTGAACTGACTCGGGTCCAAACAGCAATCTGCTCGACCCGTTTATGACACGACCTTCACCTTAATGGGAGCAACGGAATCAATGATGTCTGAAATTTTAGATAAAATTGTAATAAGTCAAAATTCTAATATTAGTCGGAGTCTGAGATAAAAGTCAGATGTTTTTTTTTTTCTTCGTCAATAAAATAACAACATGAACTAATAATAATCATATTTTGATGACTGGTTGCCATCTGTGTGTCACAAGATGTTGGTTTGGTTCATGTAAGAATGTAAGAATCCTGAACTTGATGGAGTTCATGTAAGAATCCTACACAATGGAATCCTTTGTGTAGGATTCCATTGTGAATCCTACACAAAGGTTTAAGAAGATAGAATTTTAAAACCACAAAATAAATAGTGGTCATACTGTACCCAGAGTTAAAATTCCTTTAAAAAGAAAACCGATGCTTTGTTCAACTACATGCACAGTTAAAACGTCCAGCATGTTTTAACATTCTGAAGGACTCTGCTAATGAACCATCAACTCATTCCGATGTGTTGAACCAATAAAAGAACTAAAACAAGCAGCATGCCAGGCGTTTGGGACTGACTTTAGACGCCGGTGCCTGAAGTCACATAAAAACAAATCCTTCCTTAGGTGTTGCTGATGAAATATTCATAGATCTCATAGTTCAATGAATTTAGCTTTTCCATCTGTCATACTTATCAGTAGAAAGCCCATTCTGCGCTCCTTCACTGATTTTCTGCTTCTCCTAAATGAATAGCAGGTTCTGAGCTCACGGAATGCTGCAAAGCTTCCTGGTGTTTTTTATTTGTATTGGTTTTTTTTTGCCAGATAAGTCGAGACTTATTCAGAGGACATGGAGCTCATTTAAAGGAAGTTCTGTTCAAAAAAGGTCCAAATGCGAATGATGCGGATCGGGAAATATAAAGTTGTACAATTTTTTCTGAACCTATTTGCATAAAGAATAACTTAATTGCAACCATGAGGCATTAACAAGCTGGCCCTGACTGTTGGTCAATTATATCATTTGTTATTTATATAAAATAAAAGTAAATATCAGTGTCATAAAGTCTTAATGTCACTATCAAGAAAACACAAATATCCACAAATATCTTAAAAAGACTACAATTTTAGACATTTATAGAAAGCAGCTCATCATAATCATAATCTGCTGCATGGAAGGAAATTGTCAGAGTGCATAGCAATACCAGGGGTAGGTACATATGAATTAAAATTATGTGTTTAAGATTGTTTATGTTTTTATTAACTTAATTGTTTTAAGCTTGATAATGAATAACGCTCCAGAGAAAAGAATAGAAATATCCTTTATTGTCTCACAGTCACATTGAGGAGTGTAGGGTCACACAAAAATAAAAAATGTATTATAAGTGTATAAAAAAAAGTACGTGTAATATACTATACACTGAGGATGACGATATAACATAATAATACTACAGAAGTAATGTACTCTGATCCAGGGAATGTGCAACTGAGTTAGATCTAAAAAAAAAAGAAATGCTCCTTGTCCAAGCTGTTTTATTAGTAACCCTGAAATCATCAGGAACAAAAGTTTTCTGTAGCTGCTTTACTCAGTGGAAAGTTATAGCAACATGAATTAAAGTTATTCCAAGAAGAAAAGCATTATGATTTATTTAGTTTGTCCTAATTTGCTTCCAGTGGAAATGATGAAAAACATTTATCCTGGAGGAAAAATCGCCTCGGCCTGTTCTGTTCAGTTAGAATCCAGATCTACACTCTGACAGTAAACGATTTGCTGCAGGGAATCACAATTAACTCATTTTAGAACCGAACATGGCTGAAATATCAAAGGGCTGAAAAAGAGGGAAAAGAAATAAGAAAATTGTTTTCCAGGCAGTAGAATTAATAAAGTATTTTGGAAATAATTATTGTTGTCAACTCTACTTCCAAAGTTATTCATTGAGTAAAGCAACATAGCTGCAAAATACAATTTATAAATTCAAAAAAGATTATAAATACTTTCAGCTTGCTACAGTATTCATAACTGTACACAAGAAAAGGTATCCAACCAAATCTCAAGATGGTGATCAGGTCTCAGTTGTAATTTGGTCAAGTAGATAAAGTCGCCTCTGTGTGCTGGGATCAAGTATCAACCCATCGGTTACATACATCAGATGTGAATAAATCCCAGGATTTTTATGTCATTTCATCGCCCTACATTTTAGGAGTGAAATATGAGAAAACTGAACCCCATTAGCATCCATTGATTGTGCGAAATGCAAGCGCAGCATCAAACGGATGTTTCAGCACTTTGTCAAACGGTAGCGAAGGACATCAGCTGATAGAAAAGGTGGCGGCTAAGAATATGAGAGGATTGGATATTATAATGCCAGGATGACACTTCCTCATCAATCTGAAGGCTGTTTTTCCGTAGAGCTCAACTCAGTCGAGCAGCATCACAGAAATGCCTGCGTCGCTTCATGACCCGACAAAGGTCATGTGTTGGTACACTGCTCCCTCGCTTCCAGGTGAAAGTCTGTAAAGCTTCTATCATTTTAGCACTTGTGTCAAAAAGCTGCTTTCTCACTCTCATTATTGAACATAAGGGTGCTGTAATCTTTATGTAAAAGTTATATCAAATTTTCTTTCAAAGCAATTCCTGAAAAATGAGATTATTTTCCCCACTTCCCCTTATGAAATGCTCTGATGTAAGGGCTGCATGTTTAAGATGCCACATCACATCGCCATGAAGCCATGGGACAAAACAGATTGACAACCCTTAAACACAAGAACATTTGGAAGTGATGATCTTGTTACAAGTCCAGAAGAATAATACAGTATAGTGAACATGTGTGCTATAGAGGGGAACAAACGAAACAAAACACCACTTTTGAAAACAGTTGTTGCACAAAAGGGTGAAACTCCCAAAGAAATGTCACTTTAAATAAAAAAATAAAACTTTAGTTTTAAAAATAATGATTTGTTATATTTGTTGGGTTGCAATCATGAGATGGTTTTCCCACAAAAACCCACCAAACCGTATTGAGCATTTTCAAAAACCTGCACAGATTTTAGGCCTGCTGAGTTAAAATCAGAACCCAGCAGTTCGGTTTATATTGTATTATGTATATTGTATTAAAAAGACACATCAACTTTCTTGTGTTGGTCAGTTGGACAATGCAAATTCTTATTTTCAAAAGTCAGAATATTGAGAAAGGAATGATTTTGGAGATGTATTTTTAACAACAGGATTCACAACAGTTTAACTGGATATCGAAAAAGCAGATAATTATCAATCTGCTAAAATATTTGGAGGAGATTGTAAAGCATCTTCTGAAAAGCACTAAATAAGTCTGATGTCATTTCATTTCAAATATAGCATGAGAATATTCAACCATAGTGAGCAGACAACTTCTACGTCCCTTTCTTCTACGAGAATTTTTTTTTCTATTGTCTTTTTTTCTTAACTATATAAGCGATCTCAAAACAATTATAAGTGATTTTTTTAATTACTTTTCTTAAACAGATCTAAGAGTATTTATGAATGAAAATGATTCTTACTCATCACGTTTTAATTCCCCTGCGGCTCCAAGAGAAGTAAATTAATCTGCAAATTAACATGGAATTATCACACATATCATGACTGCAAAAGGAGAGAGGAATTAATGACAGCTGAGTCCGAGGATAAGAGTTCTCCTCTCTCTATCGCTAAAAGCCCATCAGACACGTCATGCACTAATCCTCCCTCCTTATTACTTCTTACAAGAAATCAGTGCTCTCTCCAGCTACGGCTTGCTCTGTGTATTATAAATCCCAGTGGCATGTGTGACATTTATAAGATAATTGCATTCCCCAGCTCTTTTAGCCTACTGGGAAAAGTGGTGGAGGAAACAATATGACCCGACCTCTGTTTTCCGAAGCATATCAAACTTAACCTCAGATCATCATTGCTCTAAAAAGGCTTTCTGAAATCCATCCCAGAGCAGCATGTAGAAACCAAAAAGTACATCTGTGTATAAAAGTGAAAAACTATTGAGAATATGAGATCGAATATAATAAACAAAGTCTTTCCAGAAAGAGACAGTGAAGGGGGCACCTCCAGAATAAATGGACTCCCTGAAATGGGCTCTTTGGGCCTGCACAGTGGCTCAGTTGGTAACACTGTTGCCTTGCAGCAAGAAGGTCCTGGGTTCAATTCCCGGCCGGGGTCTTTCTGCATGGAGTTTGCATGTTCTCCCTGTGCATGGTGGGTTCTCTCTGGGTACTCCGGCTTCCTCCCACAGTCCAAAAACATGGCTGTCAGGTTAATTGGTCTCTCTAAATTCTCCTTGTGTGGGCGTGTGTGTGTGTGTGTTTGTGTGTGCATGGTTGTCTGTCCTGTCTGTCTCTGTGTTGCCCTGCGACAGACTGGCGACCTGTCCAGGGTGACCCCGCCTCTCACCCGGAACGTTAGCTGGAGGTAGACACCAGCACCTCCCGCCGCCACTAGGGACACGGATGTTAGAAAATGGATGGATGAATGGAAATTGGCTCTTTGTCTCTTTTAGAAACTCCGACTCTTTCTGAAACTCTGTCCTCATGAAGTCATCAAAACATTGAAGTTTTTGCCAGCGTTGCACTGAGAAATAACTCATATTATGAACTCAGCAGATGCACAGTTCCACCAGATGTTTGCTAATTGCTGCTGGCTAGTCTGAAGGAGCTGATAGAGGGAGTCACAGGGGAGGGATTCCATGTGAGGTGGAAACTTGGAAGCTTAGAAACTGCAGCTCAGAGGAGGATCTGTGCCTCGAGGGCGCCGCTGGGATCACCCAGGCATATTACACAGTTGAATGGTTGCCATGGGAGACTAAAGGATTTATTTGGAACACGGATGAAAAAATCAAGACAACACTCCTGTTATGTTTTTGATGAGGGAATAACTTTATCACATGGTGTAAAGCTTAAAAAAAATTATTTTACGTAATACTGTCCCTTTAACAATGTTAATGTCAATTTATTTATTAGGCACTTTATAACAGCTATTAACATCACCAAAGCGTTGTGCAGCATTTTTAACATTCTTCAGATGGAGGATGATGTTTTGCTAAATTAATACACAGAAAAACCAAATCCTTACAGTATTATGAAAAGTCTCTTCAGATATACTTGACACCATCTAAAACATGTAATCATCGTCACCCCTGTTAAATTATGAACTAACAGCAATTCACAACATTTTTGGCAAGCTGTTCTAATTTCACAACCCAGGCCCAGTTAGGTTTCTGTGATCAGTTGAGTCTCTCTGTTGCCCGGTTCCCCCTTGATTGATCCCAGCTGTGTCCTGGTTCCTTGATTACTCCCTTGTGTTTCTTGGTCGGGTCTTTGACTATTCACCTGTCAGTTGTCTTCAAGTCGAGTCCTGTTGCTACCAGTGTGAGTTGCTGCCTCTGCTCACCTGTGCTGTCTGGCTTATTGAGCTTTTCATCATTAAATCATCATTACCTTCACTTCAACCTGGGTCTACTGCTTTTCTCCTCACCATCTACACCCCGTGTCTTGACAAATACATTAAATCTTCATTGGAGAAATGTGTGTTAGTTTACTCAAGGAGCTTTTGTTGAATAAGAAATTGTTTTTTTGTTTGTTTTTTGGGGGAGGGGCGCGGGGGGATAATCTGAAATATTAAATTATGACAAAAGTTTAGACAGAAATTTCTTTGGAGGACATTTTCACTGCATCCTATGTTATAGTAGAAAACTATAAATAAAGCATCGTTCAGGTCAGCTGGGTTCAAAGAGATTACCTATACTGGAAGAAGAAATTATGCATGTAAAAATTAAACCTTAAAAACATGAAGGTGTTCTAAAGGAGATACAAAATTTCCTTAAGATTAAAGGCTCTTGATTGTGACTCAACACAAGACATTGTGCTTGGCTTACCTTCTTTCTAGAAATAAATACTCTAAAATGCTCAAATAGAAAATGTAGAATAGAAAAATGTAACTAATTATTTTTGTTTTAGTTCAAAAATATATTTGATACAAAAAATACATCTAACCAATTATAGGTATGTCTTGAAGAGCCTTTCACTTCACCACTCTTCTGAATGAAGTTGATTTAAACAGGAATGTGATGACCAAAAGGCAAGCAGAGATTCACCCTACTGTGTTTTGAGTCTTCAGCCCATATGGAGCTGGACGTGCCATTCCCTCAGTCTTTAACCTTGGTAAAGCATTAGCCTTGGCCCTCATTTGTATGTCATGGGCAGCAGATTATTACACTACTACGCTTCTCTTAACACACTCCTCTGCCCTCGAAATGATAATCACTCGAAATTGTAATTCAGGGCCATTTTTGATGCTGGGCCATCTGTTCGATATGCAGTTCAACTCGTTTTTCTACTTTTTGAGGCAAGTGGGGCACCCAAGGGTCTTCTGAAGAAGTCAGTCATTCCTGTGAAAGCGCCACACCGTGATGAGATGCAGGCACTGAAAGGAGTTTAAAACACTCCTCTTTCACCCTTCATGCCTGGTTCTCATCTCCGTAATGGCTTTGTGAAGAAGGACAAAGGTCACCATTTGTACTTGGTCTTTTTGGCACATAGACTGACTGTAATAGTGTGTTTGACTGGCAGATATTCAGCTAAGGTTGTGGCACACGATAACTTCTTCTCAACATTTTTCTCTGAGAAATGCTAGTTATTAGAGAGAAAAAAAGAAGCCATGGACTGAAATGGAGCTATAACTTAAAATGTGGGGTTTTATTATCATGGTGTACTTTGTTTTATACAATTAGGCATTTTATTATGACCACCTACCTAATAACATGCTTGTACCATGATACATTTTACCCTTCTGAATAGTACGGCTCAACATGGTTTGTGTAATTTTCCATCACAGTTGAGTAATATCTCAAAGTGTGTGAGGCTGTCATAGCAAGGTGGAGCCCTAAGAGTAATGTGATGTGATCTGAATGCAACACAAACACAAGGCAACAATAGAGGAAACGTTGCCTCCATTGTTAGCAAACCTACATTTAACGAATTTTTGTCAGACTCAAAGAAAAACAAAAGAGCCAGAAAAGTCTGTGGGCAGCAACACGACGCGTAAAACCACACATCACGGGGTATCAAACGGAAGAGAAGCAGTGGAGCAAAAAGTGGATGTGCAGTGCAGCATTGGGTGTCGCGCCAGACGGGGCGCCAAAGTAATGGCGGAAAACTTTTTTGTAGTCCGCATTTTTTTGTATTTGACAGCTGTCTGTGCATCTGTACATTACATAATCAGAAACAGAGGCAGAGTGCTGATCAGGTGTCCCTCCACTCCTTCACTTCACCATGTTATCATCGGATGACAGAAAGCCAAAGACGGAAAGATAGCTCTTTGACCAAGAATCCCTGTGGTGAGATGTTCACGAATGAACAGTGGATGCAGAACTTCAGAATGTTTAAAGAAACATTCTATAAGAAAGTAAAGAAACGGTTACCTTTCTGTGCATCAAACTATGTCTAGTTTTGGATGGACATGATGCAACATTCAAGGAATGTGCGACGTTAAAGAAAAGAGTGGCTGTTGCACTGTGGAAACTGGCTGCTAGTTCAGAGTACAGGAGTTTTCAGATGTTTTTATTTGTTTGTTTTGTTTTTTTAATGATGAAGGGGCAGAAACATTGAAGCATGGACGGAAACCCTTCGAATGTAGAAAGAAATTCTGGAATGACAAAACATGCCAGGTAAAGTATCGCTCGCATGAGCGACACTTTAGCAGCTGCTGAAAGTAACTAAAAAAGTTACTTTTAATGTAACTTAGTTACTTTCCAAATCAAGTAGTCAGTAATCTAACTAAGTTACTTTTTCAAGGCGTAATCAGTAATCCAACTAAAGTTACTTTTTCAAAGTAACTATGCCATCACTAGTCGTATATGAGTATGGGTGTGATGCTGAAAGGTTGGGGAACGACATCTGTTCAGCTTGACCCACCTAAACTCATATCAATGGAGCAATTTACAGTAGAAATGAACCATTACATGTATATTTTCAGATGGTGAATAAAAGACAGAATGGCTTCGAAGAATTCCTACATTTCGCTGTCACCATGCAGTCAGCACTGAAACACCCAGCCAGGGCTTTTCTCTTCTCTACATTACATTTTCCAGACACACACTTTAGGTTATTTGATTAAGCTAGATTGTCCTGCTAAGTCTCAAAAACTTTTGTTTTAATTAAGGAGAGGTGAGTCAGCTGGTTCCTCTCTGCACTTTTGCTTTTAAGAATCAAGGCAGGCGGTGCCGGTTCCAACAAGGATCAGATGACGGCTGGAAAAGAAAATGTATGAAGAGCCTCGTCAAACAAGATTAAACTGCTGCGTTCACTCCATAGTTACTTAATGCACTAAATACATACATCACTGATTCATTACATAGAATCACAATGACAGAACTGGTAAGTTTTTAAAATATATATGTACTGATAGCACATTTAATCCCTGTTGTGATGATATTTCAGCACTTTTTAACATATTGGTATCAGTGTGATAAAACTGGACCAACACTAACTAATATTTATTTCCATCTTGTTGCTGGCAGTATTTATCTAAAACACTGGCCCACAGCGGATTTTTCACATATTTCTGTTCTTTTAAATTGGCATTTTAGAAATGTATTTTTATCCCTCTACAGGCATCTGGGACCTCATTGTAAATATTTTTATACCTCAGAAGTCTTTAGGTGTACGAGTGTATATTGGTGTCTGTCCTGCATGTCTGTGTGCTGGCACGGTGATAGACTGGTGACCTTTCCCTAATCTACCCAGAATGTGCTTATTGGCTCCTGGAGACGGGCACTAACCCCTCTCAGGGGTTGCTCCTCTCAGGATTGTTCAGGCTCAGGATTGAGTTGTAAAGTGATATTTAGTTCTGTCTGTAGATTTTTAATTGGATTTATGTTAGGTGATTGACTAACATCTTCATTTTTTTTTTCTTTAAAACTAATTCATATTTCTCTTGTGTCCATATTTGGGGTGACTGACTTAATGAAAGATTGTCCTTTATTTCATCTTTAGATTCTTATCAAGAATATCTCATTAAAATTCTTCAATCACCCTTCCTTCTGAGGAAGAGGCCGTACCATTCCCATCTCTAAGTGTTCCTGTTGGCTTTGTGTTTCTGTGATCCTTTGCAGTCATGTCTCTTCTACAGAGAGATGAATTTGTGCAATTACATCAAACAGTTTAATTTTGATGGCATCTTGCAGGAGTAGATCCTTCCAATGTTGTCTTGTCCAATTGCTCCTACATTTTTATATTTTCTTTAACAATGAAGTCTCGTACAGTAGACATGAATGGGAGTGAGTTCTTACTCTTCTCATTAAAAAGCTACGTCCATGTTTGTTTGTTTTATTCTGAATCTTGCACTGAGTAGTCTTTGGCTCTTTAAAAAGTTTTCTGTTTTTTTCCGTTTTACTCCTGTGTGTGTACAAATTTTTGCTGATCACTTTCTTTTAACTTCTAGTCTACGGCCCCAGCGGTACTTAATAAAACATTCAAAAGTTTAAAAATATGCCTGGGACTTAGTATGTTCTGCAAGAATAAGGATACAGAGATCTTTGCGAGAGCTCTTTGCTTTAACCTATCCTATCATGATATGCTTTTTTTTTAATGCAGCCTTCAGAATTTGAAACCTTTTGCAGGTCATATGTGAAGAAATAAAAACAACCGATATTTGTTTTGAACTAAAAGCATACTTGTTCATTTTAAACTACTAATTTTGTTAATAATTGCCTTAGGCCAGGACAAATATACCGCTGCACAACATGTATAAGCCCATTGGAACTACTGTATGTCTAATTAAGCAGCATGTTCCTGCTGTATCAGGTAGATGCACTTTCAAAAGAAAACAATGAAGCAGATATTCAGTTGACTCCGGCCTTTCTTTAGGATCTCACAGCTGCTCTCACCTGATTGTTGCTCTCTCTTTTTGGTTAATGAAAAAGGAACCTTGGAGTACTACAGAGTCAAAGTACAAAAGCAGCTAACGACTGATGTATTGAGCTGCAGTTGGATTTTTAAGACTTACCTGACTCTAATAAATTGGAGCCATGACCTACATTTCAAACAATTTGGCTGTGAGATTAGGTTTTCATGCACTTCAAAGAAAGTGAAGACTGCATAACGATAGGGAAGCAATGCAAGTCAGTTGACCTCAAAGTTAGATGCTAGCAATCTCGCCGGTTGCTATGGGAACAGAGAGAAACTAGGCATGGAGTTTGTTATAACTTTTAGTTTATGATCTGTTTTTGTGGAAATATTGCTCCTTGTTGATTTGCATTTTTAATTTCTCCTTCAGTCAAATTTTGGCTAGCGCAGTCTTACCAGAGTTTTATCAGGCTTCCTCCATCTTTTCCCGACCGACCTCATTGTCCCCTCTTCCCTCTGTGTATTCTCTCCATCCTCGTCTCCCTGCCTTGATCCTCGCTGGACGGCACGGTCGTGATTTTGAGTTGGGCTTCTTGAGGGGTGAAGGCATTAATTTAATGTGAAAATAGGATGGAGGCTGACGGAGAGGAGAGAGGGCTTAGAAAAGAGTGGGTGGTTTAAGTCTGAGTGCTGCAGCGGTGTTTAGCAGTGGTGTGTGTTTGTGCCTGCACACGTGTGTGGGAGAGTGAATAGAAGCAACCAACAGACATAGCAGTGTGTCATGAAGCTCCAGCATGGTGCTCGGTCAGATCTAGGGATACTGTCACATTCTATCCTCCTCAACAGCAATCTCTGCTCTGCGGGCCAGCAAGGTCTACAAGATGTAGATATAAATACTGCACCGTCCTCGCTACACCTTCTACTTGTGTCCTGAGGCAACTGCGGCTTGAGTTTGTACTGTACCTTATTGATCTTAAGGAATCATAAAACAAGGTTTTTGCATGGAGTTTAGAAAAAAACACAAGAAACTTTTTGGTCTTTCTTCGACTCTGTTTCTTGTATACAACCTACTATATTTATTAGACCATTTTGCTGTCACAGCAATGCACTATGTCTGCCGTGGGAAAAATAAAGGTCTCAATTCTGCAAATTTTCAGTTCTGTTCTGCATACAAGGATTAGATAAGGGATGCAACATGAAGTCACCAGTTCTATCCAACTCCATAAAATGTTTTCTTGGTAAAGTTTTTAATAACATCAGTTAGTATGTGTGTGGTCATATTGAGGTACTTCCTGAGCAACTGTAAGAGCTACAGAGTATGGAAAAGTTTAGTTTCATTTTTATTTTGTTTACCTGTATTGTTGTAAAAAGGTTGAAAAAAATAAGGAAGAACTGAATTTCTGTTCTCTGTTTAGTGAACCATAATGGTTAGATATGTCTTTTTAAGGCTCGATGTCATTCCTCCCACAGAAAACATGAATCTCTTTGATTTCTGGGCAAACAAACTTAAGTTTGATTGAAGTTGACTAAACAGGGCTGGTATGAATGCCCCCTATGAGTTTCTATCCCAGGGTCTGCTGTCAGTGGGATATTCCTGGTAAACCTCCAAAGAAAGGCCTGAGCCACCTCAGCTGACTCTTTTTTTAACGCAGAGAAACAGTGACTTTCCTCCAACCATCAGTCGTGAGTGAGACAAAATAATCCTTAAGTTCTTCTACTTGAGGCAGAGAACTCTCCTGTTGTCAAAGGTAGCAATCCAATGTTTTCTAGTCATGAACCATGGCTTGAAGACAACAACAAAACCACATCATCTGAAAAATGGTAAGACTGAAGTTGTTATATCAGATTTGCTCCTCTTACCACCTCGACATTCTGTCCAAGAACCCCATAAACAATATCATTGTCAAGGAAAAGCCCTGGTGTCATCTGACATTGGAAAAGGACCTGGCTGCCACAAAAAACCACCCTGAACCCCACACTACTGCAGCACCCCCACAAATCACTCTTAAGATTTGACCAAATCTACAAAATCATGTGCCCCATTCAGGTTCCATGTCTCCAAATTCTCTTGAAACATGTACCAACTATTACAAAAGTTTATCCATTATTTCCATTTATGCTCATCTTTTTCTTTTTTTTATTCTGAGCTGCTGCTAGAACATTCAGAGATCAGAGCAAAGCCCACCCACTCATCCTTTGACTGCATCTACTAAATCCTTACAGGGTGACAGGTTCTGTGTTCAGCAGTCATGCTGGGAGAGGTTGGACATTTCACCAACTGTCATTCAAACACGCTCACATCTAGTCTGCAGTTTATCTGACATGAGAGGCTAAAGTGAAGAGATTTGGGCTTCTGCAGCCTAAACTCCTGTAGTAACTAGGTGTGCTCCACTAGCATGTATGAAAACAGGAAGAGATCAAAAATCCATCCATCTGTCCATCCGTCCATCCATCCATCTGTCCGCCCGTCCGTCCATCATCTTACATACTTATCCAGTGGGGTCAGTAGGGGTGCTGGTGCCTATATCCAGAGGTCAACAGGCGAGAGGCGGGGTCACCCTGGACAGTTTCACCATTCCATCGCAGGAGTGCAAAAATGTTTGATCTTTTTTCATTCACTACTTTTGCTATTAGTTTTCAGTAAAAACTGATTTTATTTTTGTTGCTGATTCAGTAAAGTTTCTTTCGAGTTACGTCGTATGTTTTAGTCACCAATCTGCTGCTGCAGCTCTTAAGAGGCAAGAAAAGATATTGTTCTGACTTTACTCAGCAAAACCTTTACACTGCCAACAATTAAACTATTGTAAGTTCACTACCATTTTTTAGAGGAAGTTTTATGTGCCGTTTGTCATTTGCTTGTTTTAGTCTTAACACCTCAAAAAAAAAAAGGCCTATCATTGTATGAGCAAGTTGAAATAAAAAAGTGCAAGAGGCATTCTGCTGTTTTTGTTGTTTTCTCCTCCCCTGGTGTTTGTGATGTACATGCACTAGAAACATGCAGTCGGCAACCAGGCAGCTCTCTCTGCTGTGGCCATGTTCAGCTAAAGATACTCTACTGCCACTCTCAGGTCGTCGGATTCATCTGCAGTTAATCTACGTTTGAAAAGTTAGAGAGGAGTTAAATTATTCTCATTTTTGAAAGTCATCCCTCCTAATTCCTAAATTAGAAGACCTTGCTGTGTCCTTTGAACAGAAAGTTATATGTCTTTTAATACAGCGAGCTCAATTTCAATTTCAAAGAAAATGAGAAAATCAATCACCATATTTCTTTTCAAAAGGGCTTCATTCTATTTAATTCAAGAGCTCCAGAGGCTATACTGATGTCTCACTTGAAATTTACTCATATTAAAGACGGACCGAAGGCTTTTCATGCTGTTAATTCTTATTGCAGAGTTGTCATGCGTCCAGCAGTATGCATGAAAACGTGTTTTTCTCCTGCTTTTCTCATTCTTCACTCTGTATTATCATTCTGTTGTTTTTTTTTTTTTTTTTGGCATAACATGTAAAGAGTTTATTGGTATGAATGCAGCAAATTAAGGTCAGAATATCTCTAGTAACAGCATCTCAGAAAATTGCCCATAAACTCTTGGACAAAAATTGGTTAAGCCATTACTGATGCAAAATATTTATATCTATATTTCAATGTATCTAAACTGAAATATTTAATTTTAAATTAGCAACATTTCTGGAAGGTTGATACAACAACAGCAGATCTTTAATGTATTGTGGTGCCAACCCGTTTAGTGAATAATAAACTAACAGTATGTTAAAGTTTATTCTCTGAGCTCCACAGAGCCAGAGGAAGGTGATCTGCACCGACTGCAGTTTCATTGTCTTAATTCGGAATATTGTAAACAGTTAGAACATTCTTGCTTTCATAGCTGTCTGTAATAACTTTTGACATCTGGTTTGTTTGTGCTGTTACTTTATGTCATACTTGTTGATTACCATTTATTACACATATTTTGGCGATATAAAAATTAGTGTGTAGAATCTCTGATGTCACACAGTTTTTTTATTTTCACTTATTGTAATTATTTTAGTCTGCCATTTAATGCTCACATAGATATTTTGTTTGTTTTTAAATTTCATTTTTAAACAAACTGCAAAACCCTCGGATTGTGAGTCCTATATTTCTATCCCAGTAACGTCACAGTATTGTTCATGTTGTAATATATATATAAAGACTTTTGATAAACTTGTATGAACCTACTGTATATATCTGATATTGCTACTACAAACTTTGATTTATAATTTATCTCTTTAATAAGTTTGCTTAGGAGCTGGATAAACATTATAAACATTTAGAAACAATTTAAAACTGACACACACCATTCACTAAAGAGATATAAACCTTTTTTTAGAGGCTTTTTAGAAGTTCCTCAGAGGAATGAGCTCTTTCTGCTTAATTCAGAGATGAAGCACCTCACTTCTCTCTGGTCATTGATTGGAAATGTGTTCAATAATTCAAATAATAGCACTGGAAAATATCCCACAATCCATCATCAGTCAAGTCATTTCGGTGTTAGGCAATGACCCTTGCAGACACGCCCTTTAAATCATCCTGTGACATAATGAATGGGGTCATTTGTAAGTGTGTCATGCTATGATTACCCTTCCTCACAGTAGGGCCATCTGACCTCATTGTGATTCAGTTTCTCAAGATAAACCTCACTGTTGCTTCAAAAAGTTTCCCTGATTTGATCATATCTGTCTGATTATGATCAGTTTGTCTGTTAAAGGACCTTGGAACAACACTTGCTATGAATTGTCACAGCATAAATAAACTGAGGTGTATTGATCTGAATTGAAACTGATTTGTTGAAATCATTTTTGGACGTCCTATGCAGTGTTGAAAGCTGGAGGTCAAACATGGACTTTTTTGAGAATTAAAGTTCACCAAAAGGATCTCATGATGACAGTTTTTAGGAGCCCTGGTGTCTTAGTGAACTCTGTCTTGATGACAGCTGAGAGCTAACATGTTTGTCCCTTTTTACTTAGAATGTAGTTCAAGAACTGACCATGAAACACTTGATAACAAAGTTAGAAATTCTCACTACAGTAATTGTCTGGTTCAGGTTTAAGTGTCATGACCTGGAAACGTTTTTGAGCAGAGTCAGATTAGCGGTGTATCTTTCAAAAATATTCATAAACTCCTGAGCTTTTCCACATTTTGTCCCATTACCACTACCAACCTCGATGGATCTTACTGTAATTTAAGAGCTATAGACCAACACAAAATATAGGATAATTTAAAACTGTAGGAATCAGACAAAAAGCTTGGCATGCATATGATTGGCTGGGCATTTTTTCAAAGAAGAAAAGAAACCTACTGCGGCAATAAAACATATTCCCTAACTCTCCTTGGATGATTTACCTTATTATTTATTTTATCAGGATCAGCAATGCCTGGCTTTATGACAAACAAAAAAGGACATATAAATAAAAACATTTTACATAAAATAAGTGGCTCCATATAAATTTGAAGTTTAAAGTTACTGACCTAATTCAATAGAGGCCCAGTCAGATGGTGTCAGTAGTTGCACAATGACCAGAAAGGAGATTACCTGAGTGTAGTGAGTGTGTTTCAAGTGATGGTAGTATTACGATACCTGAGTCTGGAAGATCCAGTATTCCTGGTTGCCATGACAGTATGAAGACTAGAAAACAATCTAAGCAAATCAGAGAAAATATTATTGAAAAGTATAGGTAAGGGGATGGACACACTCTTTCCTCTTAAATGTTGATTAGGAAATCAATTTTAAATAAGAGACATTTTAAAACCTTTACAAAGTTTTAAACATAAGGTTATTGTTTTGACTCTTAAAAAAACAATCCTGTGTCTCTAGCAATGATTAAGATGTGTAAATTTTACTTCTTGTAGCATAAACGCAGCTCTTTTTCTATTTGGGTTCTTCCATGATTGTCACAGTTTTACACACAATTGCATCTACAGTAAAGCCCAAAACTTTTCCACATAGTAACTGTTTCCTCCTTTGAACTCACTAATGCCATCTGGTGGTTATTTTAACAAAATAAAGGCTCAAATTCCCTCTTTAGTTGATTTCAACTCTGAATCAGTGACATTATCTTAAGCTCTGTGATAGGGTTGCTCCACTTTCATATGCAGCATTTTATAGTGGCATTGAAAACATTGTGTCATTGAGAGCAGTTTCTGCAACATGCTCATTTTAAAAAATAGCATTGAAAATGATTTAAAGAATTCAGATTTTGGCAATTTTATTATTTACCTTTTCTGTTGCTATGGTTTAAAATATGTACAGAGATATTGCATCGTGTGATGATGACAGAAGACAAAGTGTAGAAACAAATGAGTTAACTGCAAAGATAAAACATATCACAACTACAGAATTAAACATCTTTTGGAGCTAGAAACCCCAGCATGGCCTGAACATTAAGACTCAGACTTTGTGCTCCATTCACATGCTAAGGTCACAAATTTATTATTGATTTAATACATTTTAGATGATTACTAGAAAGGCCAGTTCCACATGCAATAACAAGAAGGATTACAGCCATTCACAGTTACACCCTCAAGATGCAATGAACATACAAATACAGACTCTTTAAGACCAAGATATGATCTTAAAGGGGCAGGATTATGTGATTTCCAGACATATAGTGTCATTTTAGCTCAATCAAATTACAATGTTACCTTCATTTATTCTAGAAATACAATATCTATAAAATATGGCTGAAAATAATTTTTACTTCCTGATATAACTTCTTGAAATTGGGCCACTGTTTCTTTAAAAACTTCTGCTCTTTCTGAAACTCCGTCTTCCTGAGGTCATCACAAAATGGCTCCTCTATTAACCCTTTAACAACATTTGTACCAGCATTGCAATGAGAAGTAGCTCTTATAATGAGCCCAGCAGAGTCACAGTTCCTCCAGGTGTTTGCTAATTGCTGTTGGCTAGTCTGAAGGAGCCGAGTGAGGGACTCGCAGCGGAGGGCTGTTCTTTGACATGGAAAATCAGTAGCTTAGAAACTGCAGTTCTGAGGGGGAGCTGCGTCTCCATGGCGGCGCTAGCTCCACCCAGGAGCTGTGCACTGGTGAGTGGTTGCCAAGGGAGATTAAAGGACTTCTCAAACATGCATGAAAGAATCAAGCCAACACTCCAGCTATGTTTTTGATGAGCGAATAACATCATAACATGATTAATGAGCTCAAAAAAGTTGATTTTACATAATACCGCCTCTTTAGGTTTTTCATGCTACAAAAATGATAGAAGAATAATAAAATACCGTAGAAATGTAAAATTGTTTGTATTCATTTAGATTACAAATCAGTTTCAACAACTTTCAATTTATAAAGGTTACAAAATTAACATCATGAATAATTGAATGAATGCATGACAAGAATCTGAGTTATGAAGCTAGCGGCTCCCTCTTCTCCAGTTTGATCCAAATGCCGTTCTCTGGCCGCAGGATAAGCTCCCCTAACGGACGAAGCTCGTCACGTTTCTGACAGGCCTCCACGTTGAAGTTACGCAGAATGGACGCCAGGACCACCTTCTCCTCCATCAGCGCAAAACGTTGACCTGAACATCAGAATACCACACGAATAGCAGCAGGAGACATGGCACGCTAAAAAAAAAAGCGTGTGTGTGAAAAGACCAAAACCAGAATGTCCTTGTCTCACCTATGCAGTTGCGGAGTCCGGCGGAGAACGGGACATATGCGTACGGAGGCCTTCCAGCGGAATTCTCGGGAAAAAAGCGCTCCGGCCGGAACTCCTCCGGTTCTGGGAAGTACCGCGGATCACGGTGAAGAGTGTAGGTGATGATGATCGCATTCGCTCCTTTGGGGACTTTGAAACCATCTGAAAGCGAAAGTAAATACCAATTTATTTATTTATTTATTTTACTAATTACTACATGTGTAAGATCAAACAACAATTAACTACAGACTATTCCAGGTTGAAGTCAAATTTGCCAGCTTCTGTCAAATTTGGTGTTGGCCAAAATCAGTCTCTCTTACAGCAGAGCAGAAAAACAGTGACCGATTTTTAGATCTTTTCTGAAGTAGATAAGACCGGCTTCACATGTAAGTATTGGTGGATCACTGATCTCCCAAAACGAAAAAAAACTGGTGCCGATAAATTGGCTGACCGATAAATCGGTGCATGCTGCTGTAAACATTTGCCGTGTGCTTAGAGGAAGAACTAAGCTAAAGTGCTTCTGTTTCTCAATTTGTTTTAATTGGGAAGCACATGAGAAATGATGTGGTAGAAATTGACAGGCAACGTTTCTTAGTGACCACTTTTTACACATTTTGACAAAAGATGATATAAAGAAATTTTCTTTACCCAATCTTCTTTAGGGAATTGTGGCCTTGTGAAACCAGTTAGATCATGCAAATTTCCATATTTCCCGACATCAGCTGAGAGCCAGTATCATTGGAAATAAGATGTTTTATAATATCCTTATAAAACAATTTACATGTGGATCAAATTCTAAGTAAAATTTGAACTTAATTCTGGTTTCTTGTGGCTTTTTGTAAGCCACAGGTGTCAAGTGGTGATATAAAGTGATGAAGGGTGTACTGACCTGGAGCCCATAAGAACAATAAGACATGAAACAGAAACTATCATGATGCATCCACAGCTTCCCTTGACAATGTAATTTAAACATGTGTTGTTGAACAACTACCACAGTATGGAGATGTTAATCTGAGGTGTTCTTGTCGTGTGTGACTCACTCAGATTGCAGTCGTCACAGAGGCTTCGAGCGAAGAAAGGCACCGAGGGAAACAGCCGCAGAGCCTCCTTGATCACACATTCCAGGTACCTGAGCTTCTTCAGGTCCTCCGTGTTAATGGGTCGGCCCGACGTACCTTCACACAGCAACCAAGACAAAGCAAACTAAACAAATGCAGGTGTAAAAGCTCCATGTTTCTTCCCATCAGCTCTGAAACTCTGAACAGGTTCCATGTCCCTGCTGAAGAAAACCATCTCCACAGCATGAAGCTGCCACCACCGTGATTCGAGGTGTGAATAGTGTGTTCAGATTATCGATTGTCCACCAAACGCAGGCCAGAATGTTCTGTGGTTGTTTCTGTGTTGGCTTGTGATGGACTGGTGACCTTTGGACGGACGGGCGGATGGGTTGATAGAGGATGGATCCTTTTTCATTTCACTTTATAACTATGTTTTATGTTCTGTTGGAATTTCTCATAAAATCCCATTAAAATACACTTTTGTCGGTAGCTGAAACATGACAAAATGAGACAAAGTGAAGCAGGCGCTGGTGCGAGGCTCTGTATGCTGGATAAGGACGTTTGCTCTGGGTATAAAGAGGAAGTTGAGCTTTTCAGTACAAGATTTAATTATGGCTTAATTAACACTCCTGCACTTCGGGGCATCTTTAGTTCCTTCAGCTGCTACAAAATTAGCATTTACTGCAGCTCAAAGGCCTTCTTGCTCTAACTGCAGAGAACTGCATGGAAGCGTTGTACATTATTCCACACTGCAGAGACAATAGGTTTTAAAGAGGGGAGTCATATGTTAACAAAAGGTGGACATGGTTGTTAAATTTACGAGAGAACAATGAGTGTGAATAAAGACGATTCGAAATCCTTTGGGCTGTAATATTAACCAAGTTAATAAGTGAAGAAGAGAACGACAAGCCGTATTAATGTTACCAAACACTTCGTGCAGCTCTTGTTGAACTTTTCGCTGCACCTCCGGGTGGGTTCCCAGCAGGTGCAGGGCCCAGTTCATGGCGGCAGCCGTGGTGTCATGACCCTGGAAAAGAAAACATGCGTTTGCAGTTGTGATATTTTTTTTTTCTTTTTTAAAAATAACCTACTGGTCTCACCCCCGACCTCAAACATGAAAGTGTCCACTTCCTCTTGGATGTCCTGATGGCTCAGCTTGTTGCCGTCTTCATCCGTGGTTTTCAGGAGCATATCCAGAAAAGCCTGTCGCTTCCTCTTGCCGTGGTCAGAGTCGCTGTCTGATTCAATGTAGGACATGTTTTCAGACCTTTCCTTTATCACCTGCACACAGATGTTGTTAAGAACGACATTAAGCTGTTGAGCTGTCTGCTCAGTCCCTGGTTCAGTAACTCACCTTATAGGTGAAGGAATGGAGGATCTTCAGCGTCTTGTCGTGGTTCTTCCCCTCACCGAAGTAGTAGTAGATGAAGTCGGGCCAAAACCAGGGCTTCCTCTGTCTGTGGCTGATGATGTCACTCATCCTGAAGGCAGCACACGTTGCTGAGCTTTATCAGCAGGTACTATTTCAAAGATTTGATGTTTCATATTTGTCTGTGAGGAAGCTAAAAAGCATACCTGTATACACACTTGACATACTCTGACTCTGAGTCACTCTGTGCATAAATTTTCCTTCCCATCGCAGTTTCTGAACAGAGAGCAGAGAAGTTTTGCATATCAAGATATTTGTTCCTACATTATGGCACAAACACACACACACACATTTTTAGTCTATTATTTAATAAGAAATAAATGTATATTAAGTTGTACTTTGCGTACAGTTTTGAAGCCAAAGTAAAACGTGTCATAAAAAGGGAAAACATGTTCTGCAAAACAATTCAGATTAAATTTACTTGAAATTACTACAAAGACAAAACTTCAAGTGTATAGGAAACTGAAAGTTTAAATAATGCAGAGTCACTCAGATGAATGTGCAGAATGTGCTGTGGTATTATCTTACTGAATTAAGCAAAACCTCTCTGGCAAAGCAAACCATGGAGAGCAAGAAATCTTTCTGAAATACATTTACTTTGGGATTTTGTTTTATTAATATTCCACAAAGCATATGTGAACTCCAGCTTCAATAATAGCATAATTTATAAATTTAATTTTAGTCATATGTTTGAGAAAGACGGCAATTGTTTTCCCTACTGTAATATCAGTAAGTAAAGCATTATCTATTATTAAATGTAATCCCCCTTTAATCACTAAGACACTTTAGTGTGACAAAAGTGTTTCAAAATGCATGAATATAAATGATATCTTTAGCGTCTGGATAGAAGCATTTTCAGTTTGGGTGTTTTGAGATGACAATGTGTGGAATGGAAATACAAACAATAGCAAAAACATTGTAGAAATTCTTTTGTTTGTTTTTTGGCAGTTTATTGTCTGTGATATCTCTAAAAATATCTATTTTATGGCTATATAAGATTGACCCGTTTTTTTAATCTAATTTCTAAAAGGCGACTCTTTAAGGCCATAAATCCACCAAAATCCAACTTGTACAAAAATGTTGGAAGCTAGGCTTGGTTTGCCCATTTGAACAACTCCAACCAGTTTTCCACCATATATATAATTTTTGCTTTTTCATCCCAATTTCACATATCTAATGATTAGATTAATTTAAAGGGGCAATACTATGTAAAATGGACATTTTAGAGTTTTACGTCATTCTGTCATCAAAAGCATACCTGGAGTGTTGCTATGATTCTTTCATGCATGTTTGAGGAATCCTTTAATCTCCCGTGGCAACAATTCAGCTGTGCAAAATGCCTGGGTGGACCTAGCACCGCCTTCGAGGCGACTCCGTCATTCAGCTCCTTCAGACTAGCCAGCAGTAATTAGCAAACACCTGGTGTAACTGAGCATCTGCTGAGCTCATTATAGGAGCTACTTCTCATAGCAACGCTGGCAAAATGTTGTTAAAGGGTTAATAGAGGAGCCATGTTGGGACGACCTCCTGAAGGCGGAGTTTCAGAAAGAGCAGGAGTTTTTAAAGAGGCAGAGGCCCACTTTAATTAATTTGATATTTACAACACTTTTATAACAACTGTGTTTTATAACATAGTTATTTGATTGTGCTATAAAATAGCCCTTTGTACCTGGAAAATACATAATGTCGCAACTTTCATATCCTCTTTCCATTGCATAGTCAATACAGACATTTTCAGGAGGATAGTAAACATGAAGCATGTAGCATGTCACAATCACCATCAGTCTTTGAGAATATGACGGTTTTTTATTTTTTCTACAGCCATTTGAGCAGATTCTTTCATTAATTGTACATGTAATGTCTCATTATGGTATAGAAAAACTGATGCTGTTTGAGTGGCAGCAGTATAAACTACATGGGCAGTATCTCTGTTAGCTCTGACAAAACATCTGCAATTATATATTAAATCAGAACATCAGAAACCAAAAGAAACCAGGCTTGTTCTCTTACAGCAAATGATAAACCCAGCAAAGCTCTTTCTATTTTCTGCTGAACTGGTTGCCTTCAATTTTTAGTCTTTAATGTTAAATAAATCTCTGCTCTATTTCTCGTTTTTTTTTTTTTTTGGTTTTCTTTTTGTGACTTTTTTCCTGCATTCACGTTGTTTGATTTTGACCTTATCATGAGATGAGACTCCGTCAGAATATTGTCTTTTAGTTGTAAAAAACGCAGCATCTACTCACCGCAGATTATGTCCAGCGCACAGAGGGTGACGTCGCTGAAGCAGTTGAAAGAACCTTTCCCCGCCTTTTTCTCCAGCTTGTCCACCAGGATCTCCGCCTGTTCATTCATCACTTGCAGAAAGTCGGTGAGGATGGAGAAGTGGAAGGTTGGAGTCAGAATCTTTCTTCTCTGTCGCCACTTTTGCCCAGTGCTGAAAAAAAGACAAACTTTTTTCCATCTATGCCACGACTCCAAGCAATACCTACGACTATGTTGGTCAAAAGAATTGAATTTAATGTTAAAAGTTTAATTTATAAAATTATCTGTTGAGTTTTAGCAATGTCAATGTGCATCTCATATCAGACTGAGAAAGTGGTTTTGGTTTTTTTGTTGTTTTTTTAGTAACATCAGCCCTATCAAACTATGACAAGTTTGATAAGGCTTATCATAGGACCATTACATAGTAGAGACTATGTAATGGATTTTTTTTGCTTATGTGAACGTAACATCTGTACCTGGTCAAAAGGCCGGTTCCAAGCCAAGGATGGAGAAATTTGTAAGCAAAAGCCTTGGTGAGGTGAACAGGATTACCCAGAATCTTCTACAAAAGAGAGTTTTGTGATAAGAAGGTGATAAGAATTGGTCAGTCACAAAGGTAGAACATTTCAACCACAGTTATTAGAAATAACTTTCTGAAGACCATCTCAGAGTTCAGCCTAATGCATTCTCCGAAACTGGCTGCAGAAGCAGGTTTGAACTAGACAGAAGGTCATTGAGGTCATTACTGAGAGACTCTGTTACACTGTTTGATTCATCTCAGGATGAGAACGAAACGCATCATCATCAATGGGAAACTGGATAAAAGATCAAAGGAATCCCAAACACATGGTTAGATCTCAGTGCAGCTTCCCATCCATCCATCCATCCATCCATCCATCCATCCATGCATTTTCTAACACCCTTGTCCCTAGTGTGGTCAGGAGGGGTCAGTGCAGCTTCCACCTCATTACAAATATAAGAGTTTGGCTTGATTTTGGGTTTTTTTCTGTAAATAATTTTATCTAGCTATGTTAAAGTTACTAAATAATTCTAAAAACAAATTCAACATTTTCTCTTGTTTTCAGTTGGTGAGACTTACACTTTATTTATGCTGGTGCAACTCAGTAAATGAAAATGTTGAAGAGCACATTTCTGGGAGCAATTTAGCTCTGAGTGAAGTTTGTGCAACTTATAACACACAGAGTTATTCGTTTCAAGTGTTTGTTTCTGTTCATTTTGATGATCTTGGCTTGCCGTTAACTTGATTTGCAACCAAGTATTAAGTGCATGTTTTGTACGAGTATGGGACCTGAGTAAAGTTGGCCCCCCCACCTTCTTCAAATCAGATAAAATTGGTGTCAAACGTTGTGCTACGTTTGTGCAGCAAAAATGGTTGTTTGTGCTGCTTTGGCTTTGAAGATATTAATGAAAGGTTAAAGGTCAAAAGGTCAACCAGCCCCCCCAACTTTAATGAAATCAGACAAAATGGGTGTCAAACGTTTTGCACAAACATAGTCGAGTTAATTGACACCCATTTCGTCTGATTTGAGGAAGAAGGGGGGGGGGCTGGTTGACCTTTGATGACCTCTAGAAACATTTCTTTATATCTTTAAAATGATAGCAGCACAAACAAAAACTGTTGCTGCACAAATGTAGCACAAACGTTTGACACCAATTTTGTCTGATTAGAAGGGGGGGGGGGGTCAGCAAGGGACACATTTTCCAAGAGTTTGCTATTTCTGTTTTCAAAACAAGAGTCAAAATAAAAAAGAAGTAAGTACTTGATACATATTGCTATATGTGTAAAATAATTTCATGTAGTATATGATTTAAGTTTTGAACCTTTCAATGTAACTGTTCTCATTGTGAAGTGTCGGTTTGTTGTGTTGCTGCTGTACCTCAACATTTTCAGCATGAAAAAGGACAACAAAGGGAATTGGTCCAACCCAGATTTTAAACAGTGGTGCATCTCTGAACTCCTGTGTAAAACCCACAATCTGACTGAAGAAATCTGGAACAAGGTGCAGACAGAAACAGATTGCTCAGAAGGAAAATATACTTCACACTATGGTCCTCTGGCACATTTCTTACCTCCTGCGTCGGTTTTGAACATCAGTGCATCTCCAATGAAGGGGTACGAGAAACCCGTCCCTGGAATGGATTTCATTCCGAACCACTTATGGAGGTAACCGCTCAGCAGCTTGTAGGTGATGTAGGTCAGAGCTGCAATGAAGATGCTAGCTCCCAGAAATGGTAAACTGTAGCTTCCAAGTAAAACCGCCATGTTTTTATCCCGTCTGTCCAACTTGTTTGAATGCTCAGAAATGAGCACCAGCCTGTCCTGATGGGTCCTGGATATTAAGAGGAAGAGCCAAAGGCACTGCCCTCACTGCTCCTTCCCTCTTTGGCTGATCTGCCCATAGCTTACTGGGTGAAGGTTGACTTTATATTAGATTCGTTTGCCTTTAGGTAACCTGGTTTTTTTGGTTTGTTTTGTTTTTTTGTCATTAATACCTTAAAATAAACTGGTTATTCACAACAGTGGGCAGATTTACACTGATGTAATATGTTATTAAGTATGGTGTGTTTTATTTGCAGAGATGATGCAATAAAAGTGTTAATCATTCATACTGTACCAGCGCTGGCTGGCCCAGATCATGAACTTTGTTCGGCTCATTATCTCACTGAATAGCAGGAACGTCAACATTTTGCACAATGTCAAACCTGACTGGTTAATATGTAGCAGAGGTATCTCTGTCATTTATCTCTTATGAATTTGTTGTTTTTTGTGTGTTTACAGTTGATGGCTAATGCATCTGGATACATGCACAGTAAAATTCATCCGTCCCACAGCTCAACGAGCTTTGCTTTAATTTCACACAAAGAAAAAAACTGAACTTTCCAAAATGCAAAAATTAGGATTGTTGTCATTGAATCTTTCAAAATTCAAAAATACATTATTGATCCCAAAGGAAAATGAAATGTTGTTGTAACTCATACTAGTTGAAATTCCTTTAAAGAGTTATTCTAGAGCGTGATGGCTGTTGGCAGAAAAGATCTCTTGTAGCAGTCTGTACCGCAGCAAATTTGAAAAAAAAATACTTCTGACTGAAGACACTGTGTTCCATAGTTCTTCACATGTATTACTGCTTTAACCAGGAATTATATTAAACCAACACAACTTTAGAATCGGTTGGATATTTGCAACAGGCATGGCCTTGAAAAAATGTCAGCGGCAACAAGACAGAATAATCATAGAACTAGAATTTCACTGTGTTGTGTCTTTGTGCAACGACAATAAAATAAATCTAAGTCTAAGAATTATTGATCTTGGGATTTAAAAAATGGCACCTGAGTGAAGTTGGCTCCCAACCCTCACCTTCTCCAAATCAGACTAAATTGGTGTCAAAGGTTTGTCCTACGTTTGTGCGGCAAAAATATTAATTTGTGCCACTATCATTTTAAAGATACTAAGAAATGTTTCCAGAGGTCATGAAAGGTCAACCAGCCACGCTCACCTTCTTTAAATCATAAAACTGCTGTCAACCAACTCAGCTACGTTTGTGCTGGTTTGTGCAGCAAACATTTTTGTTTTGTGCTGCTTTGGCTTTGAAGATATTAATGAAAGTTTAAAGGTCAACCAGTCTCCCCACTTTTAGAAAATCAATCAAGATTTATGTCAAATGTTTGTGCTGGTTTGTACAACACAATTTTTTATTTGTGTCACTACGATTTTAAAGCGGCACAAACAAAAAATGTTGCTGCACAAACTAGCACAAATGTTTGAGATTTGTAACTTCACTCAGGTGAATTATTATCAATAAAAGAGGAATGATAAAAGGAGCAGGCATGGACAAAGTACCATCTGGACAGATAAGCTAACCTCTCACTGCTTCTGCAGAATCTAATCATTTTATTTTCTTCCTTTAAGCTGTATGTTGTATGTATTTGTATGCATTAAAATGCAACAGATTTAAGGATGTTTACTAGAGAGGTGCCATACTGCATGTTTTGGTATCGATTGATACAAAGGGCCAGTATCTCCAATACTGATACTGGTACCATTTTTTAAAAATTTAAGTTTGTTTTTCTTTGAATGAATTTGTTCATACCTAGGATAGCGTTTGTATAAAGTTTATAGGTGTCTACAAAATAGTTCAACAACACAGTAACATGACAAACAGTAGTGAAAAACATGTTACCATTTGAGAGGAAATGCAAATATTTTTGAGCTAGAGTTGAGAAATTTCAATACAAAAGTAAAATAACATTTTGAGAGAGAATCTGGTACTAAAATATCTATCTTATGCTACTATTGATCCCATACTAATATCAACTTGATATTTTGGTTCTCTCTGCCCGTCTCTGATGTTTACCTTCACATTTGTGGGACTTTAGTTGATTTTTTAAAAATGCACTAAGTTCAAGAAGACTTTCATAAAAATGTTTGCTGTCTTTGCATTCATTGTGCAGAAAAATATTCATATCTTATAATAGCACCCCATTGTGCTATGCTGTTGAACAAATTATCCAGAGATTATAAGATTTACTGGTTATAAAACCAGTAAATGCTGCAATAATGTCCAGTAACCACAAGATGTCAGGACCACACAGCTGATGCTGGGCTGTACAGTGCATTTCAATACATTATATCATCTTACTAATTAACTTAAAAATAAATATATAGTAATAATAATAATAATATCAATAATACGTTTTTAACACATTTTTTTATTACACACAGTGTTATATTTCAAGCATTTATTTCAGTTCATTTTGATGATTTTGGCTTGATAGCAGAAAAATATGTTTCTGAGAAAATTTGATTATAAAACAATGGAAAAAAAATAATATTACTATGTATTACAGAGGTCTTCAACTCCAGGCCTCGAGGGCCGGTGTCTACATGTGTCCCTGGTTCAGCACCTCAGATAGTTGGTCCAGAAGTGCATCAGCTAACTCCACCAGTCAGGAGGAGTTACAGAACAATGACCAGGAAATATTTCTGAAGATGAGCTACCAGTGTGTGTACTTTGTTTTTATTGAAAAGTTATGCATTTGTGTGGTTGCAAGCTGTGAAAAGAAGAAAAAGATATAGAAGTAAAGTTTAAGTATTCACATGTCATCATTACAATGTGGGTTTAGAAAACAGAGACAATGATTACAGTAGTCCAGGACAAAATGGGATTGATTTTCTTGCTTTAACATTACGCTAAGTTTTCATCCAGTCTGATTATTTACTATCAGGTCAGTCTCTATAATTAATAATTAATATAATTTCTATAATTTCTCCTATGGGATTAGTGAAGTATTGTTTTTTTTTTTTTACATAATCAGGCAAGCACTTGGCCTAGAGCGAGTGGGCTAGATTCCAGATAATTTGTTAAAAACATTTATCCAATACTGATCCCAAATACTTAAATAAAATCCCAAACTTTTCTTGCCCTGTTGGTAATAGAAGCCATGTCTTCCTTTTGGTAGGCCACTGTAATTTCTCTCCAAAAAGTTATAAACTGAATGATGTGGGGAAAGCTGCCAACCACTGATGCATTTTAACATTCCCCCATGCGTTGCCATAGTTATGCTCCTGGCATTCTGATGTCACAGAATGTGACATCATTCTGTTATGTGGTCAAGTTCTACATCACTGTTCAAGTACAACACAAATTCTACCCTTTGGTTGAGCAGGTCTTGTGCAAGCAGAATATCTAGGCGGAAAGCAGAAAATAGTGCATAAAGGTAACCATAATCGCATCGAAGCCAGTCAACAGTCACTCCTGCAGTCGATTAGTCATTCCCAGAGCAATGAGAAGCTTCTGGTTGAAGGCAGGGATCCTCTCCTTCTGCGGAGGCCAGTTGAGGACGCAGCTTGGACGCAGCATGCCTCTGCGGAGGAAAAGTGAGCGAGACAACTTGTAGTCGTGCACATCCTGCAGAAAAATCAGGACAACCGAGTCTCTGCTGGCTTCGATGACCTGTTGAAGTGCATGGTGGGCTTTAAATCTGAATAAGGGCAAGAAAAAAATCAAGTGGTGAAAAAGCTTTGAAGAGCGCAATTATAATTTTCACAAAAATGGATGTGCTTTAAAAGATACGTTATGAAATCAAGAAAGCGGTTCATACTTATTTTCTTCAAACAGTACTATGAGGTTGGTGTCAAAGTTTTCTAAATTTAGTCTGTGCTTAAACACACACCAATGACAAAGAGCAAGTTTTATTGAGCGTTAGAGAAATCCTGCAGGATTTGGCATCAAGCCAACACAGTGTTGGTCTGAACATAGTGGAGCCAGCTTACATGAGGCAAACAGAGTAAACTGACAAGAGTCTCTAAAGTTGCTACAGAAAACTGTTGTCATGTATGACTTTGCTACACTCCTTTATTTAATATATTTTTTGAAGGGGCAGTATTATGGGTTTTGCAGGCACATAGTGCCATTTTATAGCACAATCAAGTAAATATGTTAACTTCAGTTGTTCTAGAAATACTGTTTATATCAAATATGACTTAAAAGAAATTTGACTTTGATATTTAACACCTTCGTCTCTTTCAAAACTCTCTCTTTCTGAAACTCTGCCTTCAGGAGGTCATCACAACATGGCTCCTATTAACCCTTTAACAACACTTTACCAGTGCTGCACAGAGAAGTAGCTCCTATAATGAGCTCAGGAGATGTGCAGTTCCACCAGGTGTTTGCTAATTGCTGCTGGCTAGTCTGAAGGAGAAGATTGGGAGAGTAACAAGGGAGGCCTGAACTGTGAGGCAGTAGCTGAGAGACTGCAGCTCCAATGAAGAGTCCAACCTGGGCGTTTTGCACAGCTGACTGGTTGCCACGAGAGATTAAAAGATTTCTTAAACAGGCCTGAAAGGATCATAGCAACACTCTAGAAATAACATTATAACATGATGTAAAGCTCAAAAAGTCCATTTTACATGATACTGCCCCTTTAAATTCTTCTTCACATCAAATTTAGAAGATGAAGTTACTTTAAATAGCAAAGCTTTAGAATCTGTAGCTAGTTCCCCCAATGTGGCATAAATAAAAATGAGCAATGTGTGTTTGACTTACTGTCTACACCAGGGATCGTTGAGAAGACGCTCGGTCACCACAAACAAGATTTTTCTAGATTTTCTTATATTATTCACGATGGAGTCAGCCTGGAACATGCCGATGTCAGAATCTCGATCATCCAAGCAAAACCTGCAGGTTTCGTTCTCCAAAGGAACCAGTCGTCTCTCCACCCAGCGGGTGTCTTCCTCAGCGTGTATGACATAAGCGTCATATTCAAACTCTCTGCCCTCCTCCACTTTGGCGTCACTAAATCCTAATGTGCGATTGATCAATATGTTCCAGTAGAACAGGATCCTCCAGCCGTGGAATCGGTAAATAAGGGCAGTGAGAATCAGCATTAAAACGGCTGTGCTGTTCAGCACATAAAAGGCCTGGAATGGGGCCATGTCTTTGCAAGAAAGTTGGTCAAAGTCCATGATGGAGTGATTGAAGTAAAGTATGGGGGTGTTGCACATGTACTGGTCTCTGAGACCTGGCACACTAGCGTTAGTTTTGTTCAACCACGTGACAAACCACAGGATGCTCTCGCAGGTACAGTCGAACGGGTTTTTTCCCATGACAAGGACACTGAGGTTGCTCATGGGAGTTCTGAACACCTCTGGCCTGACAGAGGTGATAAAATTCTTCTCCAGACGTAAAACCTTAAGGGACGTAAGGTCGTCTAACACCGAGTCCCGTAAATTGTTCAAAAGATTGTTGCTAAAGTTAAGCTCTCTGAGTTGATTCAAATTCCTGAAAGCTTCTCTTGGGATCTCATCCATTCCATTGAAATCCATCTCAAAGCTTACCAGCCTCGGTGTGTGTTTGAGAAACAGGACAGGCCCACCAGGGTTTGCCGTCTTCCACAACCGGACTAAGTTGTTATGTTGGAGCTTCAGGACCTGGAGGTTCTCAAGCCCCTCTAACAAATTCTCTCTGATGTTCGCAATGTTGTTGTTGCTGAGATCCAATACAGTGAGGTTGGACAAAGGCCAAAACGGAGAGGAATCCTGGTTCAAGGTTTCGGCTTGCAGACTCTTTCCCAGCATCAGCACTCTAAGATCAGTCACACTGGCGAATGTCTGCGCGGTCAGATTAATTTGCTGGACGTTATTGCTTATGTGAAGCTCTTGTAACTGAGCAAGACCTTCCAATTCTTTGCCGCTGAATGTTTGACGAATATAATTGCGATCAAGAAGAAGAATGGAGAGACTTTTCAGACAGGAGAAGCTCCCGGGTTCAATTCCCACCAAAGCATTTCCTTCTAGGTTTAACTTTCTGAGGGGGGAATTGGCAAGAGAGACAAAAAACTTACTGGAGAGTTTTTTGCTTGTGAATATAGAATTGCTCCAGCTCAAGTCAAGATCTGTGAGACTCATCAGACCTTTGAAGGTATTCTCTGTGATGTTGACAAACGGAGTGTTTTGTAACACCAGGGTCTCAAGGTTGCTTAGTGGTTGAAACGTGAAATCCTCAATAACAGGGAGAGAGGGTTTCTGACTTTTCACCAGCGCTTTAGTCAGCTGTAGGTTTTTCAACATTTTTAAGCCTTTAAAAGTTTCTCGTGTCAGGTGCTTAATGCCGTTGCCAGTCAAGTTAAGAATCTGAAGTTCAGACAGCCACTGAAAGGAGCCATCTTCAATTATCTCAATGTTGTTGCCAGACAGGTCCAGAAGGGTTAGGTTTGTTTTCTTCAAACCTGAGAAGGTTTTGTTTGTCAGATGCGTCAGCCCGATGTTCCTCAGAGACATGGCACTGATCGCTGTTTCAGACAGCTCTGAACAGAGGTCAGATATGAACATGAAGCCCTTTCTGCTACCATTGAGGAATAACATACGCAGGCCTGGAATAGGCTTAAAGCAACCAGTCTCCAACTGCAAGGAACAAACAAAAACACACACACACACACCCCTTATGATGAGACAGGAATGGGGAAACAAAAGAGATAACTGAAATTTGAGTGCTACTACAACTACCAGTTCCAAATTTGACAACAGTATTTCAGTTCCCATTTCTGGGTAAACAACTTACTTTTTGTAGGGACACAGACGACATCAGGTTGATGACATGGAGGGGTGAATCCTTCAGGAAGGAGAAATCCTCACTTTTCAGAGTGTTGAAGTTATTGTGTTTGAGTTCTAAGGTTTCCAAGCTGGGCAGCTGAGGCTGTGAACCAAGACTGGCTGACTTCAGGTTGTTCATGGAGACGTCAAGATATTTCAGGTTCTGTTTGTCAGCAAAGGAGAAGAGAAACAGTAGATCATAAAATCTTATAAAACAAAAACCTGATGTTTTTATATAACGTTGGCGTATTTTAGCCTGGACCTAAGAAAACCTAAGACTGAATTAGGATTATTTTCCACCGCTGAATCCAAAAATGACATCCATTTTACTCAATCATGTCAGATTTTAATTCTAATTTCATTTTGAGAAATCTGATCTCCTGACTGAATTGATGACATTTTTGAACATTATCAGATAATTTCTGCTAATATTTCTCATCCAAAAAAGGTCTTAGAAGAAAAAAACAATTCCAACTGAGTGTATTAATTAAATGTTACAAACTTGTATTTCTGTAAATTGAATAATAAACACTGATAAGGGTAAGTACATGTGAATTGAACATTTCGTCTTCATTGTGTAAAATTCTCCGTCTCTTTTCTGTCTTGATGGAATCTCTCCTCCTGCTCATCACTCGTTGATCCAGATTCTCAGGAAACCGAAACATAAGTGAGAACAAGTCATGCATTTTGATGCTCATGTTGCTCCATAGTTCAGAAAGTTGAGCCGATTGAGTAAAATCAGTGTGACTTTTGGATTTTCACATCAACATGGCCCTAAAACAGTTGAAAAACTCCAGACAACTTTTTTGCTGTTGATGTATTAAGCTTCATTTTCTCTGAAATCTTAATATTACATACGACTGATGAAAAGGGATTTTTTAAAAATGCCTGTCTACAGGACAGTATGTCTATTTCTGCAAAGTTTCTGCACTCAGTACTTGGTCAGTGGGATGGAGAGAATTACCCGAAATAAGCAGTAGAAATGTATAATTGTTTGTCATGAGTCTGTGTATGACTTTCTTTGTTTCAACTAAAATAAACTGACTGGAAGTAAATTTGAGTTATTTCCATGGACCTGTACTTAACTGTGTAAGTTCTATTAATCTCCCATTTTATTTTTACCATCAACTATTAATAATCAAAACCTAAATCCGATGTACCTGAAGCAAGGAGAAGGGTTCTCCTTGCAGCTTTAACCGGTTGCTGGCCATATTCAGCCACGTTAGTTTGCTGCAGTATTTGAAATTCTCCTTTTGCAGTAAATGCACTTCATTATGCATCAAGTTCAGGGTCTGCAGCAGAGGGAGGTTCCTGCACAGGCCCTCATCCAGGGTTTTGATGCTGTTGTAGCTGATGCTGAGGTGCAAAAGTCCTGTGTATCTTTTGAATGAGTCTGGGGGAGCCGCTGTCATTCTGTTGTGAGACAAGTCCAGGGCGGTGATGTTGCCGGGAAGATCCTGAGGGACGGAGCTCAGGGTGAGGTGGCTGCAGTCTGCTCTGCCGTCTTGCACGCTGCAGGTAGCCTTCTGTATGGAGGCGGCACAGTAATACGGACTCACAGTGACGGTGCAAACAAGGATGACCCATGTCGGGATGCAGGATCGAGCTGCATGCAGCATTTCAAAGAAACTCTGAGGAAACAGAACAAGGCAGAGTGCAATGTGAAAAAGGTCCAGAAAGTGATTGAGAACATGAAATTACATTTAAAAAATAAAAATCTGTATAGAGTAGTGTTTTTTTTGTATGGTGCAATGTTATACAAATGCCATCTCAATGCATGTTCATAGATATATGCTACACAAAAATAACACATTTCCTCCAGAAAACAATGAAACTTTTCCAAGCTCAGATAATTGTTTAACTAAATGTGGAAGAAGTTCTGCAGACGTTAAGGATTTTCTGGTTTTTATTGTCCTCAGGGAAATAAAACCTGTCATAATTAAATAGGTCAGTAGCATTTATAAGGTCAGACCTTTTTATGTTTTTAGAGTGTTGTATTAACCAAGTGCAGCAAGTCTTGCTCTAACAACAGTTTATAGTACAAGTGCTGGTTCTGTATTAAACTGCATCTTGTTACATTTAGTTCATTGTACTTTCTGCAGAAGATACAGAACAATCAGAACAAGAACCAACCGTCTCAGAGACAGTTTCTACCCGATAGCAATAACAAAACTAAATGCAATCAAAAACAACCATTAATCATCATGAATGATGTATGTGAGAATGTGGCTGTTCTTATTTTTTAGTTTTTTTTGTTTTGTCTTTTTTTGTGTGTGTTTGTTTTTTTACCAGTTATTTGTTATTTCTTACATTGTGTGTGAATTGTGAGACAGTTATTTTTTGTTTTTAAGCATATGCACTGACTGACGGCACTTTTTAAATTTCGTTGTTCTTGTGACAATGACAATAAAGATTTATCTTATCTTATTTTACTTGTTTCCTTGTTTTAATCCTGTTGAAGTCTTTTGTCTTTGTGAGCATTAAATTTCCACCACCAAATAAGGAGAAATGTACAGCAGCGTATTAGGGTCATTGAAGTTAGAGGGAAAAAGCATTTTCACCAAAAGTGTTCTAGAAAAAAAAAAAAAGCTTGGATATTTCTGAGGTTGAAGAGTCAAAAATTTGCTAGAAAAAGCTCTGAAATTTTTAGGTTAATTTCAGTCATTTTCTAGAGAAAAAGATAGGAAATTTTGAATATTTCAATCTACAAGGGCCCTAGAAATAAATTAAAAAATTACAACATTTCTTGTTTTGGCAGAGGAGAAGGGGGCACCACAAAGCAAAATGCTGGGAACAGCCCTGGGTTCACCTCATATGAAGCTACACAGAATCCATTTCTCTGCAGATCAATTCTGCTTATAACAACACAAGATCACAACAGAACGAGACAGATACAAGACAATTCTAACTGTAAAGTTATGAGATCTTTATGAAACATCTAAAACTTCTGCAGTCTTCAGCTGAACTTTCCTGTTTACCAAAACTAATAACACAGCTTGAGTCATTGTTCTGGCTCCACCTGTGGTTTCAAAAGCGGTCTCACCAAATTTAAACCATCCTGACAATGTTCACATTGTCAGAACGATTCTAGTTTTAATCGATAGCCGCCTGCAGATCCTTACCGGTTTGTGTTTGTCTCGGTTTGTGACTTCAGACTGCTTCCTCCCTCACATCGTCGCCACGAATGTGCGCTGGATGCGTGCAGCGGCAATGCCTGAAAATAAGGAAATAGAAAAGGTCGGAATCCAGTTTCACTTCTATGCTTGTCTGGTGTCGTTTTTAACTATTTCGTGTCATAAAGTCCGAGTTATGGCTGGTCAGGTTGTTTTGCGTTCTAAATGTCCTCGTATTTGGTCAGGTTAGTTACAGCCGGTGTTCTGCGGTAGGTCAGAGTGGGACGTCCTGACAGAGAGGGCTGAACGTGGCTCAGGTTTTAGGATCCGTTTCCGATTGGAATAATAAAGGGCCATTCCGCTGCATTTCGCGACTCTAATCTACCCTTTTTCTGCTCTGGTTTGCAATTTAAAATATAATATAAATCTAAAATATCTTTTTCAAAAAGAAAAAAAAGTACTTTTAGGAGTAATTTTGCTGCACCATAATCTTTTTCCTTTTTAGTCAATGAATATTATTTGTAAAGCATTCTTTCTTTCTTTCTTTTTTTTTTTTACTTTTACTTGAGTAAAAATATATTGTAGTCATGATATTCTCACTTCACTACAGTTTTTTGGAACTCTGCTTAGAAGCCCAGGTACTTTAGCTCATAAATGTTTTTTGTTTTTTTTAAATCTTATTTATATTAATTCACTCTGTTGTACAAGAGCTTAAATATGACCACTGAAGTGAACGTAAAGGAGCAGTTTTCATTTACTCTGAAGAACAGCTGCTGCCCACAATCAGCTCAGTTCTTTCATGGCAGAGAAATGTTGTCCTGTGTGAACACATTCCTCAGCTGCGATGCACTTCTCGGCATAACACCGGGTTTGGACGCACCCAGATCTGCCACACCTTTCTGACTTTGTCTCTTAGTTTTTTTTAATTCTTTATTTGTTTCCTTGTTTTTTTTCTTTCTTTAAATAAAATATTTACCAATAAATTCATCTGTTTGTTTTCTGTTCATTTTTTTATATGCCGCATTGTCGTAAATGACTTAAAATATAGACATTAAAGGTCGAGTTTGCACTTGAGGAACCACTAGAGGGCGGCAAAGTACTACTTTAGCACCATACGGAATTTTTCAGTTTGAATGAGATGAACTTTGTTCTGCATCTGTATGTAACCATCTCTGTTACATACTGTTGGATGTTTTATCGTGGTGTGGTGACACAAATAACTGTCAGTAAAGAGAATGTTGCACTATTTTCTTAATTTTGCAGTTGGTTAAATTTTTCAACATTTTTGTTTCCTCGAAAGCAGCCATTGGAAACAAAAACCTTCATTTGGATGTTGTGGCAAACAGAAAACGTTTTAAAGATAAAGCTGCATGTCTGTCAACTTTACACATTTATGGACTGAAACCTTTACCCATTCTTTTTATTTTTCAGAATTGCTCAAGGTAAGTCAGAATGATATGTTTAAAAACATCAGCTTTCAGGCCTTGCCTCAAATTTCCAGTTGCATTTAGGTCTGGACTTTGACTAGGACTGTTGTGAAATGTGATTATGCTTCGATCTGTGCTCTTATAACTCTGCCTGGATGTTGGGGATTGTTGTTGTCCTGGAAGCTGAACAGTTTCACTGAAGAACGTAGCATGTTGCTGCCACAGCATGTTTCACTGTGGAGAGTAACGTATTCAGCTGAAGTTCAGTGTTCGTTTTCAACCACAAAGTTAAAAATATACTAAAGATGTTTAACCTGAACTCATCTGGCCAGAGTACCGACTTCCACATGTTTGCTGTGTCCCTTAAATTGCTTGAGCAAACTTTAAATGGGACGTCAGCTTTCTTCTTGCTGCTTTTCCACAAAGACCATGTTAGCTTGCTCTAGCATAAACTCTCACTTATAAGGACACTTAATGTGTTTTTAGTCCATCTCAACCATTACTTTATTCATGGCTCCGCATTATTATTCATAATGAAAATGTCAAATTAAATATTAAAAAAATACACAATAATGTGTATTCAGCAGTACATTGTTGACATGCTGACTTTAATTTCAATCTTCTTTGTGTGCAATCATTCATTGGCCAAGGTCATAATTTATCAGAAACCATTTTTACAGTGATGTATTGCATAGCCTAATAAAGGTTGTGAGTAAATGTGATGAACTAGATTTATTCTTCTCTGCATGTTGTCCTTGCAGTTTTAGGCTGTAAGTAAGTGCATTAGTGTTGACATTTAAAATAGTAATAAATCTGAACATAATGGAATTAGCAAGTCCATTTTGTAAGGTCAGCACTGATGGAACAGCAGAAATGATCTGCTGCTGGTGCGGAAGGCGTCCCAGTAATGTTTAGCCATCATGGATCAACGCAACCGTCCTGTTCTGTTCTATCACCATTAGCCTCCTGGATTGATGAGATTCTTCACCAGAAATGATAAGTCATTTTAGTTAGCTGTCCAAAAGGCAATTTAAATCACAGCAGGTAGCTAAGAATATCAGTTGCAATGCTGCAGAGTGGATATTCCATATTTCCAGAGTGTCATCAATCAAACCAGATCCTCCAAAGTTTAAAGTTGTAAAATCTCAAAGTCTGAATGAAACTAAGCATTTATTCAACAATCCCAATTTTAGTGTGTTTTTACTTTGTTTTATGCTGATTTCTCTTTATAGAAGAATTGACACGAATTATTTCAATGCCTTTTCAAACAGAACAAACAAAAATGGAACAAAATACCTGTTGCTATTTTTATTCTCACTCACAATCACAATCACACAGTTTAAGACAATGTAAACAGCATTTTAATGGGCTTCTGGCACAAGGCTCCGTACACCTCTTTCACGGAATTTCGAGCAGGGACTCCACCGTCCCTCACGGATTTTTGTGCAATTCTATGGTACCTGTTAGTGTCTAGAATTTACAGGGTTTGTGTTACGTGCAGTGACCCTCAGTCACTCGCCATTTTTCTTCCGGCACGGGGCTCCGTACACCTCTCACGGAATTTCGCTCTGGGACTCTGTCATCCCTCACGGATTTTTGTGCAATTTCAACATAGAATCAACAATCAAAACATGACATTAAGTCAGGTTCCATCATTAAATTTGTAATTGATTACATTTCAAATACAATCCTAAACAGGTGGGTTTTTAGTTGAGATTTAAACGAAGTCAGTGTTTCAGCTGTTTTACAGTTTTCTGGAAGTTTGTTCCAAATTTGTGGTGCATAGATTTTAATTAAAGCTGAAGGTAACAATTAGTTGTCTGTGCTATAAAATGGCACTATGTGCCTGGAAAATACACAATACTGCCCCTTTAAGAATTTTTAAAGATAATGTTTGTGTTTATTGTAATATAATCCTTCAGTTGTAAAATTAAAGCATGTACATTTACAATAATTAGAAAGTGCTTTCCACACATTTCCACCACACTAAGCTACATTAACACCTTCCAACCTTCTGTTTTTTCCCTTCCTCCCTCCCTCTGATAATCAGCAGGTTGTTGTTGGGGCAGATCTTAGGCCACCTGATTGGTTCATGCTGCCGCTAAGCTGAAGCAGCTTACATTACAAGGCTTTGTGCCAAAGACTGAACTACACAAGTCCTGTTAAAGGCAGGGCTAACTTCTACTGTCAGCTTTATGGCTGTGGTTGTATATGCAAACTCTATAGGACAGACAATGATAGTGAAATGAACTGAGATATAAATCACAAGCAGGAAATGATGCAGAGAGAGCTGGTGTGCCAGAAGACGTCCAGCTGAATCATACGGTGCTCTCAGAGACAGAAGGGGGAGAACTGAAGCGTGGAGGGTGACAGCAAGCAGGACAGGGCGAGACTCTCTACAGAATAACTTTGAATTTGGATGGAAGTGGATCAAGTAGGTGGCTCTGATCGATACGTTTCACCTACTGTAGCCAGTGTGTCCTGCCTGCCTGCCTGTGACTGAATGCACTCATGCAAAATGGATAAATGGAAGGAGGCAGCAGCCTCGTCAACAGGAGTGAGAGTGCCACATTCTTCATCCTACTGGACCGGGTGAAGCTCCTCTCCCTCATTTGTAGAGCGGATCTCTGGAGTGTTGGGATGCCTCGACACAAACAGTGAGTTTACCCTTCCAGTTACATAAAGACGTGTGTGAACCTAGATTATATAAGCAAGCACATTAACTCAGATAGAAACATTATTATCATCCTCACTGCATCCTGAGGAGTATTGCACACCGGTGAGCAGTGAAAGTACTTCTGGTTAGTGTTTTTTTTTATTTTTAGACTTTTGATTTGTCTGTTTTCACCCTAACATTAAATCTAATGCATGAAGTTGTGATTTCTTGATTTATATGAGTTCTGGGAGACAAACAAACACCACAAGATTTAATAAGAAATCAGAAAACACGTGAAAAAGCAGATTAAAACCTTTATTAGGTCCATCTTTTCAGACGATCTTCCTGGCTGGTGAAGCAGAACAAGCAGAGATGATCTGAGTGCAAACGCACATGGATAGCAGAGAAATGTAGCATGTTCCCTCAGTCCTCTGCAGAAAATAAAGCCCACTGCAGTATCTCTCCCCCTCCCCGCTATGCTAACCAATGATGTTTGGAGGTCAGAATCCCTGATCTGCCACTAGTGTGAGCTGCTGCCTCACAACATGTTTGGGAACAAAGTGCCTGTTACACTTCAGAGTGTAAAGGGAAGGGGAGGATGATGTTAATAAGTGAAACATCTGAGCATTTTTTTTTATTATTGCACTTGGACATTTGAGGGGATGCAGCAGCATACCTCTCTGTAGACAGCAGGAAGTGACATTTTCTCACATCCACCAAAATGACTAGCTGACGTTCGAGGTGTTGAAGATCCCCAAAGAGAGAAAATAAGAAAAACATTAATGAAATTAATATGAGCAACAACAGCTGTGATCAATCTTTTGTTTTCCTGAATCTCCTTTATTTATTTGTACATGTTGTGTGCTTTTCCTCAACGCCTGGAGGCTCGGTAAGTGCTGACTCCGGTCTCCTCTCGCTATAAGTGGCCTCTGGGGGCTGACAGGACATCAATAGTCAAGTGGAATCAGCAGCATGGATCTACTATGGTTCTGTTCACTCTCTGCGGTGCAGCTCAGTGAAACGCAAGGAGTGAGTAATGTAGTGGGTAAAGGGCGTACGGGGCTCTGAATGTGTCGGATCCAGTGTTGACCTCATCAGGGGTGCGACTCAGGCACCACAACGTAAAAACATGTTGCAGGAATTACTGCAGCGAAATGATGGGATGGGAAGAGAAACCTGTCTGTAGCTTTAGTTTTAGGCTAAAGCTACATAAATACATGAATTACACTCAGAGGCTTCAGCTTCTATCTAGCGAGGTGAGCAAATATAAGATTGGGTACATTGTGTTTCATATAAAAACTTCCAAATAAAGGAATCTTTTATTCTATTAATTTAATACCGCAGTGAAAATATGAGAAAAATCAAACTTCACTTTAATAAATTTAGGTTAGAGAATAAAGTAAGAAATTCCATCTTTCACAATGTGATCATCCTGCTGCTTTACTGGTGGTACCAGTAAACAGGCCCTGCACTGTAAAACACAGCAGCCGTAACATGTGAATTAATTCATTCTTCAACTACTTGTGGATATAAGAGCTGCAAGAGAGCAATCACAGTTACTCAACTGGACCACTTTCTTTATTTCACTAAAGAGGCTCAGTTATCTACGGATCTGAGCATCGGAAAGGAGCAAAGAAAACCAAACTTCAGAGCTTTTTTAATACTTACTGATTTTTTTTTTTTTTTTGGTCAGGATTCCTTTGATGATTGTTAGAACTTAGGAGCCCTGGTGTGGTTGGCACTGTGGCCTTGCAGCTTCGCAACAAACTGCAACTTGCTCTCATGTTGGTGTGTTTATCTAAAGTTACAAATCGGATGTGTGGGTGTGATACTTTATTCTCATCTTTGTGTGTGTGTGTGTGTGTGTGTGTGTGTGTGTGTGTGTTTGAATGGAGCTGGCAGTTAGGATACAGTTTGTCCAAGACAGACCGATACCCGTTCAAGACCTCAAGATACTTCAACTCTCTTACAGGTCTTTCATAGCGCACGTCAAACGAAGTAAAATTTAAGTTTGAAATAGTTTTGTTGATATGTTGCAAATGCAAAAAGAATGATCTAACTATTCATATGACTCAGTTACTGTGTCTTAGAGCAATAACTCAGAATCCACCAACACCAATACAAACATTTAATAAAAGTGCAATGGTCCTTTTACAAATCCTTACTAAAACAAAATTAAAATAATCGTATCAACAGATGAACACATTTATCATTGATGGGAATTTATTTTACTTGTTAGTTGTTTTGAATTCAAATATACATCCTCTTTAGCCAAATGCACCAATATTTATCTGGGTCAAACTGATTCAGTAAATCAAATTGTTTTGACGTAGCAGTGCCAAGCTGTTATCCAAAAAAGGAATAAGGATTGAAGGAGCTACATTCCATATAGAGGGAAAAAATGAAACTGATTTGTCTGGCCCTAAGAGAACAGAGGGAGGACAGGCAGAGAACGTACAAGCCGAGGAAAAAAGGAACATTTAGAGTTTGATAGGAGTGAAATTTTCCAAACCGTTTTCCAAACTGCTCAAAATCCTTTCAGCATTTTTTTATTTGACACAAACAGCTGGGCTTTTTGACATTTTTATTGCTCTTTAAATCATCCCACAGTGACTTAGTCTGTTTATTGTGCATACTTTTTCTAAATGTGAATGCCATTCTGTGTCACCACTGCTGTGTGTTCGATCTGTATTAATCTCTTCCTGTTTGGCTCCTGGTAAATGTCCCGGCTCGCTCTCTTGGGAGTGCAGGGATTTATTGAGCCATTACTTAATTAGAGGCCCCGAGAAGAATCTGAAATGAAATCTATGACTGGATTTACAGCCCATAAGTGTAATAAACAGAATTCTAAGGTACATATTTATCTTCATAGATGCTTTCCATGTTCAGTCTTGTTAGTATCTTGGTGATTTTATTGATGATGCCAATGCCAAATTATAGAACATCACAATTATTGTGTTATCATTATTTTTGGCATGATTTTATTATCTTGGTATTATGCATGCTTAATGCTCAGAGTCACAGGTCTGCCTAAAAAGTCAATCCTCCAGCTGCTGCTGGCATTCTGACTAAAACCAGGAAGATAGAGCACATCACCCAGCTCTACAGTCCTTCCACTGAGAGAATAGTCTGGACTATGGTGCAATAAGCACTCTTAAAGCATAATGACTGCATCATGATGTCTGACCATGGGGTTGGTGGATTCAGGATGATGTGCAGTGTTAGTTTTCCTTCACACCTTTTTCCATCAGTGTTGAAAATCTCTGCAGCTCCTCCAGAGTTATCAAGCTCACTAGAGTTTTAGTCTGGAGAAGATGAATTCTTTCCTCAAGTAAATTACAAGCCTACAATGACAGATTATTACAAAGAGTCAACTTTCTAGCTCTCCAAACAGTGAGCATTCATGGACATTTTTAAAACTTGCTCAGATATGAACTAGCTTTAGGTCGGAGGACAGCTCCACACTTTGGTGTTTCACAAGTCAGCAAGAGAAGCCCCACTGCTTTCTTGAGAAGCATGGTGGCAGACAATGCATCAGCAGCAGGTCGTGCAGCATTTCTTCAGTCACAACACTCACTCTATGTGAGCGAGGGCTCGGTCTGTTGAGCAGTCACTCACATAGAGGGGGGCTGGTGCACCCACAGCAAAGGGCACTGAGGAATATGAAGCGCAAAGTAATATTAGAAATAAATTCCATTATGCCTGAAACATGAAAGGGTAACCACATTGCAGGAAGCCCAATTCAATCTATTTTTCTTTCATTTCCTGATAAGGAGAGATATTGTGTGAGAAGTCAGAGTCAGAGTCAGTCCTTTACATTCAGAGAAGGGTAACAACAAATCATGTTTTAGGTCTCAGTACTGAGATGGCTGAGGAAGAACAGCCTCGAAAATTTATTATACATCTAAATACTATACATTTATTCTCTGTACGTATGTAATGTTCAAAATTGATCAGTCATCTTAGATAGTGAGTAGGTTTTAATATTTTCACTTTTAATTTACACCAAGAACAACTGGTGATATAAAAAAAAACTGCAATTATTTTAGGGAGATTGAATTATTTTTGTCATTGGTTGATGTTGAAATGTGTGATGGTTTTACTATGTTTCATTTATTGTCAATGCAAAAAATATAATCAGCAAAATCATCTCACTAGAGAATGATTTTCTAAACTGAATAACTGTTAATCCAATACTGAGTTAGTAATTCCAACATTATGTGAACCATTGATTATTGTCTTCCTGCTTTCGAAAACAATGGAGAGAGTTACTGTAATATATGCATTATACTTTAAAGATTTTTAGATTTTCTGTGTCTAAAACAGGAGACTTGTTGGCACTACTTTCTACCAAAAGAACATACTCAAGTTAGAATGACATCATAATAACAAAAACCTTGTCAATGTGTCTCACTTATTGTTTTATCTTTTGACTTTTTTGACTCTATTACCCTTCAATTTATCTCACCCTCCATTTTTTGGTCATTTGTCTCTTGTGTCATCATTTCATAGCCATGTGTCACAACACTGCTGCACCAGCTTTTCATATACTGAGTCATGGCTGACACAGGCATTTTTACAGGGCAGTGTCGACTCATTTGATTCATGTGGAAGGGCAGCGAGGGCCACAGTGCTGGGATTTTAAAGTGAGCTGCAACTTTGGGAATGAGTGACAGCTGCTGGACAACACTTGTCTGATCAGACCAAGTAAAGCAAATCCAAAAAGAAATTAAGATAGATATCAAAGAATGTGTGGTTGAGGATAAATCAATTGGAACTCTATTGTATCTGTTAATAGTTAATTTCAGCAATTAAATCGAAAATGTGAAACTTGTTTCTATATATATATGTTATATATGATTCTATTATATACAGTATATATGCTTAGATTAACTTATTCTTTATTCCTCTGGGCAATTACCTCAGTTGTGTTTCCATTACAAATGTGCATAAATCTTCATCAATACTCTGCTAATGTGAGAATTAAAAAAAAAAGCAATTGTGGTATTTCCATTATATAAGTAAAACATTTAAATGAGTTTATTCACACTATAAGTCATTAAAAACATGCTGCGCCATGATCCCCCGACTACTTCCTGTTGTATTCTTCACGGATTGTTCCAGTGGCAACATCTGGCTATTGATCATGTGACTCAGGTAATGTGAAAAAAATGTTTCCAATTTCGATATGGCCCAAAAACCACCTCTTCCTATCGCCAAAACTTTTGATCTAAAAGCAAGATATTTTTTTTCAGAAAATGGTTGATTTCCACTAAGCAAAATTAATTTTTGAAATGTCCAATTTCGCAATTATATGGAATGGAAATGCAGCTATTGACACTCTCCTCATGGGAAGTAAGCTAAAATGATTTTTGCCATATAAGCTTGTTGTTCAATGTGCTGAATTCAATATTATTATAGTTTAATTGAAGATAAATATGTGGCAGAACTGTAGAAATCCAAGAAAAACCAACCCAGATCGAGTATTGAGTACAAATATTATACAATACTTTCAAATTATTTAATCAGTTCTGTACTGAAAACATCTTAATTTTGTGAGAATCTGAACTGAGGATTTCAAAATTTAGAATTTGGGGATGAAAATAACAGCAATAAATGCATGAAATATATCAGTTAGAGTTGAAATTTTATGAAAAATAATCTATTATTGTTACATTCTAACTTACTGACATGAACATGTAGAATTGAGGACAACAGAATGTCAAAAATAACAGCAAATAATGTTAAATGAAGTAAATACCTTACCTTGTGGCAGTGCTAAACATAGAGGTGCTGAAGGGTCAAGCATCAGTCTCCTCCCTCAGATCTGCTTACACATTTCACCTGGACGGCCCTAAGAGATCAAAGCATGCCTGGAATGGAAGTGGGAGCACCATGATGTCATTGCCTGACAATGTTCTCCTGTAGTCAGATGCCAGCCACACATTCAGCACAGAAGTGCTTCTTCAACATTGACCAGACGAGTGGGCCTGGGTATCAGCTGTTCCAAATGCGGTTCACTTTGGAAGGCATCAGTGGAAAGATGTGAGAGAGTGCCACTGCTAAGATAAATAAGTTATTTTCTCACAAGCTCTATGTGCCAGACCACAGTGCTTAATTCTAGCGCTATTCTTGGAGTGTGCTTTGATAGGGTTGAACATTAGATAATTGCAGGCATGAAGTGGATCCTACCAAAGGGTCCTGTGGCTGAATTAAGGCCTTGCTCAGATACAGATACTCTGAGTGAACTATTAAGTTTTAGTGTCACATCCATGGTTAAACTGGGTGTATCTTGTATCCAAGGTCAGATTTTGGTGTCAACACTGGACTTCCCTAAATGAATGACGAATGACGGTGAGCCCTCCGTCCCTTTCTTGTCTGTAGAAAGATATTCCTGTGAGGTGGCCTAGCTAACCTGACTACTTTTCCAATAATGTACATGTGTATGGTCTTCTACTCTGCTGTCTGTATGTCTACACTTCTATCACCCACAGATCTCTGCATACCAGACATAATGTGTCATCATCATATACTCAGAATGCAACGCTGATAGCATGTCTACGGATAGCATACCAGCTATAAAAGGCATCCCTTTGACAAGTTTCAGTAAAGACCATATATTCTGCTCATAAGAGTCAGCGATGAAAGGCCAAATGCATGCAGGCATGTGTACATGGGCATTCAGAAAAACATGTGTGCACCTTCACCCCCCCCCTCCACTCACACGCAGATGTGGTCTTGGTGACACAACGCAAAAGGTCAACTATCAATAACGTTCTAAATTTGTGCACCTTTAAAGATGACATAGAAAAGGCTTCTTTATGGATATTATTGATTCTGCACATGATTAGGTTTAAACAGATATATGTAGTTTGTAAAAGTCTCAACTGGTCAGAGATTTTTTCTTTTTTGCCAAATTCTGATTTCCTGGTTTTGTAGAATTTTGACATCCCAACACTGATTTTATGCAATAAAAGTTTTCTTTAAAAAATGTAATTAACAACATTCAAAAAATATTTGTTTCTATCTTTACTACCATGGCTAGGCTGCAGTACTTGATATAAGAGCATAAGTGACAACACACTCTGTGTGTTAGAGAGGCGAAGCTATAAATCAAGGTTTTAATAAAGACTTTTTAAAGTAACTTTATCATCTTACTAGCCTAGTAGTAAGAAACCCTTTGTTTTACGTTTGCTTCATGTGGAAGGTCTGGACCCTTGGCTACTGAGAAATGGTTGCTTTCTGGAGGGGTTGACTCTGTTGAAGTTTTAAATTTTATCCAGTTGCTGTTGTTAGGTTGTGACGTATGTAATGCACCAGCTTAATCATGAACCTTCTGCCCAGTTGAAATCGAGGTCAATGGGACAAATCCGACGGTGCACAGAAGGGAGATGAGAATTAAGCAGAATTGCATAGGAAGACAAGGCCCATGCTAGCATCATGTATCTACCTTTACCAGAGTTAGCATTAAGTATAAATATCAATCTCTGTGTATTTCCTAAAACAGGGGTCATTAGTTATACAGTGTGATTTTCAAAAGGCTGCCACCCTTCCTAAATCTAGCATTTATATGATAGCATTTGGAAACTCAGAAACTTAAAACGGACCTACCCTGTAAAATAGCCATCCTTAAATTTGGACAATTCTGGATCAATTCTGCCCTTTGCCTGTTCAGTAAAACTTCCCTAAGGCAGGAAAGAATTGACTTCTTGTGGCAGACCTCCCATTCTGTACTCCAAAAATAATAATGGATATAATGGAATTAATGGAATTGATCAAAACAAAAAGTATGAAATGGCGAAGGAATAATGAATGAACAGCTTTAATGGCCCCATATATGTTTGCTTTTAAATGCCTTCTGAAATCTTTTGTATTTTTTCCTAATTTTTAAAATATCTTATTGACAATAAAACAGTTGAATTTTCTTGCTACCAACATCACTACTCGGTACTCGGTAATAAATAGATTATTTCATAGTTTGACTAGCTAGTCAAGGTAATATTGGTCCCTTCTGTTTACCCACAAGTTTTTTTTGTGAATTTCTAAAATTGATGTCGGTCAAATTATTATGCATATAAAATGGCAGGACAATGAATTGAAGTACTTTTACTTGGATTTGATGCTTAATATATCATTAAACTGAATGAACTACAATTTAACAAAAAATATAACAATATTAACAATAATTGGAGACCAAGATGTATGTTGATGTGTGACTGTGATACTATGTACAAATAATCACCCAAACAATTGAGAATTTTTCAAGTATTGGTACACAGCGCTGACAGTTATTGCATTCATCAAATATTTACAAAGGCTGAATCATGTCCTGCAGATCAGAATATTTCTTCTTTGACTTAATAGACAATTTCTGACATATATTTCCTATTTTAGAAACAGGCTTTCTTAGAAACACTTTGCATACAGTTTGAGTCATTTTGTCTCCACCATCACACAGAGAGTTTGTAGTAAGCTGGAAAAGAGAGAGAGAGAGAGACATAGACTGGTCACACAATATTATAGATATAAAAACTAAAAGTGCAATGTCTTTGAAGTGCAAAGGCTACATTTGCTGTCATAGCAGTAGGATATCTAGCCTTCTCTACACCCCTGGATCCAGTCTAAATATTTTTAAAATATTTATAGACTATAACTATAGAAGGATTAGTACTTTATAATCAAGATATTTAACATTTAATTCTGGGTCAGTTGGGTGATGAAAAATAAATGCAGTGTTCTCTGCAATTAAACAAAGGATTAAATTCGCAATTAAACACATATGCTATTAAACACAATGCTAATTTAACTTAGCATTTAGCTTGCATCGCAGGTTATAACAAGCTGTGGAAAACAAAGTATCTTTTTTTTTTTTTTACGAAGAGCTCGGATTTTTTGCGACAGTAGGCAGACAGGAAAGAGGGCGAGTAGAGGGGGAAGGACATGCGGCAAAGATCACCGGGACCGGGAGTCGAACCCGCAGCGTCCGTGTCGAGGACTGAGGCCTCCAAACGTGGGGCGTGCTAACCCCCTGCGCCACCACAGCAGGCCCCAAAACAAAGTATCTTAATATAAATCCATAACTTTTATCAATGAATTGTTATGGATCAGAGGCTATTAATGTACTGTAATTTGCATTAATAATAATAAAAAAATGTTTAGTGGACAGAGCATCAAAACTGGCCCCAGCCCAGGAGCCCACACCCTTGTAAATCCCTATCTATACGTTCAAAGCTAAGGATAATCTACAAAGCAAGACCTACTTTGTGTTGTTCCATCAAACACAAATGCATCAAAGTTTTGGTTGTAATGTGACAAAATGCAAAATATTTTTCAGGGTATTAAATGAACACTGATGCATTACTCACAAATGGGTGTGTTTAATAAGCTAACAGATGTTTCCTTGCTGTTGGGATTTGAATAACGTTTGAATCTTCCTAGCTGGTGTAAGGTGAACACAGTTCACTGACATACAAACCCAGCAGGAATCCTGGCATGCCTTTCAATAAAAAAAAAGACTCACAGCAATTCTCCAAGAGAATATTGGTAGACCAATGTGTAACAAACTATATTTTTACACTTCCTTTGAAATATGACAAGATCAGAAATGATAGCAGAATTGTTTCAAAGCATTTGTTTACTCCTAGCAACCCCCAACATTGTACTGATTATAATATTTTGTTAACCTCTACATAACCTCATACAAGTATGAGGTCAGCTGTTGTTTCTCCTTTGTGAGAATACAAAGCGAAGTGTTACTTTCCTGTCAGGGAGCCGCACACAGGCCTGTGTCCTTTGCCAGCACTGATTGAACCGCGGGCGTTGCCATGGCTACACGGTGGCCCAATGAGAGGCTCGCGGTTGTCAGCTGCTGAATGAAAATAACAGTGGCCATTTTGCGCATGAAGCCGCGGCATCATTCACTTAATAGCCAAACGGAAACGGAAGATTCTGACCATTTCTGGACGTAGGTGGTTCGGCAGAGTTTATCAGCACCGCGGTGCGACTGGCGCGCCTGTCGAGAAGAAAGAGAAGAGGAAGAGGAGGAGGAGGAGGAGGAGGAGGTATTGGGTGCAATACTGTCGCCACTCCGGCTGCTGTTGCGTTTGTTTGGTGAGAAAACGGACTAGGACAGGTTCCCCGCCTCACTTCCCTGGGCCTGTTGACCCCCCATGAGAGAGAGAGGGAATGAGAGAGGAAGCGGCGGAGAAGGAACTACTTTTTAGTTAGCTGAGCTGATCGATACCGAGCAGCGTTGAAAAACAGGTGTATGGTTTCATCACACGGATGCAGCACCGGCTCGCGCGTGTCGCCGAAGTGAGAACTTTTAATTACCTGGTTTCCTGCTCGTATCTAAGGTCGTTTTAAGGTAGGTGAGCACAATTTTCAACTATGTTGTTAACGCTCAAATAGGCAACGGACCAGCCTCGATGGAGGCTGAGCTGTATAGCAGGTAAACAGCTTAAACGGGACACTTCGTGTCCTTAAAAGCGTTACTGAGTGCAATACTGCCCTATTATAGACCCAATCCGAGGGACTCAGCTCAGTCGGGATGCGGTTGGTTGGCTGTTTCCATAAACGTGCATTCCGGTGGATTGCTGCTGCTGCTGCCTGTTCATCAAGGGAAGATGCGGTCAGGAAGATGGTGAAAGCTGCAAGCACAGGCTTCTAGGCATGTGGGCAGATAATTACCGAGTTTAAAATGTAAAAGAATGAGAGAAGGGCGTGAACCGAACAAGTCTGGTGATTGTAAACATGAACTGAAATATTCCCCTTTAACCCACACCACAGAGACCTGAGGGAAATCTCAGTTAATGTTAGCTTGGATTCACACAATGGTGCAGGCCATTAGTGTGGCAGGGGTAGCAGAGCTGGACTATAATCTCACTTTCTTACATGTACATTGCAAGTATGCAGTTATGTGCAAGATTATCTTGAGCTTTTTCTTAGCCAAAAAGGAAAGAGGGAAAACAAAACTAATATTATTTTGGATGGTAAATAAGGAAGATAAACATGTTACAATTCTAAAATCAACAATGCAGTTGTTTTCCACAAATTAGGTATAATTTCAGTATATTTTTGCTCAAACCTTATCGGAGAATGTTAAGTCTTTATAGAAGCAACATCAATTTATCATAAACAAATTAGCGTCTTTCATATAAAATGAGGGCAACACAAGTATTTTAAACCATACCAATGTGTATAAAACTAGACCATTTAAAAAAAAAAAGTTAGTGTTTTCAAATTTGCAAAAAATAAAGAAAAACTGTCACAGTGTTTAAAGTCATTTTAATAAAATTCCACATGGCTAAAAGAAGGCGGCCAACACTTTCTCCTTGCTAGCTGTGTGGAAATATGTTTGATCTTAAAAACATATGAAAAGTCATAGTGTGGCAACTACAGTTTGCAAGCTTATAGTCTTAAAGATACTTTCTGCACATTTAGCACTTCCAAAATGCTAAATTTAGCAGGAGTTTTATTCTATGTTTTTTCTAGAGTACGAAAATTGAAAATTAAAAAATAAACCTTATAGAATGCATTAGTATAAGAGACGCTAGAGATAATCATAGGACAATGAAAGCAAATGTCATAATTATGTAGGACTAAGACTAATGAGGATTTTATAGAGCATTAAAACAACTTACAATAAATCCTAAAAAAAAATGCAAAGACTTCAAAATACTTTAACTTTCCCCTTTTGCCCTTTGTCTCTTAAGTCAAACAGATGTAAAAAAAAGAAAAAAGAAAAAGGAAATTCCAGTTTCCTTCTGTTACCTGGTTTGAACTGATGATGTCATGAGGAAAAGATTGAAAAGGCCAGCGGTAGAGGCTGGTATCTGCAGGATCCATTTGAATGCCGTGTTACTAGGTAGAGTGGGGAGGTGTCCAGGGTGCACAATGTGTAACACTATCACTCAGGGAACCTCACCGCTCCCGGTGAGGCCTACCTGTGTGACTGCATGCTTTTCTCTTTGCTCTGTTCTGTTTTCAAAGTCGTACTTTATACTCGTTTGTGACCACATAGTCTGGCAGAGAGGAAGCAACACAGCAAGATGCAGCAATGAGCAACAGTTGGCAGTTGTCTGTCTCAGAAGGGGCTGCAGAACCAATAAACCTCTCAGAGGCCTAAATACACACTCCCACTGAGGAATCATAGCACTTTGACGTGATTAATGGTCAGTGAGGGGAAGTGTCCGTCAGCTTTAATTCACATCTGTCAGTTTAGGGTTACATAAAGAGAGAAAGTGTATTGTTCATATGGCAGAGGGAGAGAGTGATGGGAAGAAAGCTGATCAGTGCAGGCTAACTTGGAATAAAAAAAAAAAACATTTTGCTTTGAAATGACTTATTTATCATCTTGGTTCACAATCCATTGCATCATGTTTATATGACAGATCTAGTTTCTTATTTTGATTTTCTCCAAGGTTTAAGTATTTTGGAGTGACGCATATTTCGTCTGCTTTTTACTGCCACTTACTTAGCTGGAATGGCAGGGCCTTGCAGAAGCTGATAATGAATTGGGTGTTGAAACTGTATGGTGAGACCACGTCGACGCAGATACTGTAGTCTGGAGTGGTTCATAGGTCAAAGTGTCACTGCTTTTAAGTTTGTGTCAGTCACTACAAAAATAATCTCCTCTGGAATATTTTCAGATTCTTAAATTTGTTTATTTATTGTGAATAGTCAGTCTATACACAAAACCAGGTATTCTTCACTAAGGCTAAATTTACAACGTTTATGTAGATGTGATAGAGAAATGTATGTAGAGCCTCACTTATTGGTAGTTGTAAAGCAACGCTGATGTGAGATGATAAAGAGCAGGGTTGATGATGGGTTTTAGGTCAAGACTTCAGCGCAGGACTTTATTGGTCCCCTGACACAACGCTGATCTGTTCGGCTCCAGGGTTCAGTCATTAGCACCTGTCAGTTTTCAGCTTTTCACCATACCTCTGTGATCCGCGGCACATGACCGGAAGTTTCAAGGAGTCACGTGCTGGTTTGCCAGATGCAAGCTAGCTAAGTATTTCTTAAGTTTCAGTGTTAAATGTTGCTTAAGTCTCATTCATGAACATGTCAATGTGACTTTGACATTATCACACCCTCAGGGTCAAAAAGAAAGCAGACCCAGACAGAGCTGATCCAGGATTCATAAAAAAAGAAGCATCTCATGTCAGAAAAAATAATTAATAATTTGTTTTTGTTTGGTAAGTCACAGTGCAGGTTATTTTTTCCACCTACTTTTGATGTGGAAAGTAGATATACATTTGATATTTGTTTAATGGTTTCTGAAGGTTTTGTGCTCTCCCTGAACGAATTTATGACTCTGATTTTTGTGTCTTTTGTTTCTTGATTAAATCTGAGTTTAAAGAAGGAATGGGCATGAAGGGATTCTAAGGCTTAATAGTTTTAAACTGCCTGAGTGACTGGCGGTTTCTCTGACTGTATGGAAGATTGTACAATACAATGAAGTTTACTCTAGCCAGATTCCTGTGTATTTATATCAATGAACCTTTTTCTTACTTATACTACTATATACCACAATGGAAAGGCCACCTGCGAGTGAGTGAGGCAGAGCTGCACAATATATTGGATCTCTATCACCATCACAGTATCAGTGTGTGCAAAATCACAATTGAAAAATGAATAATTAGAATTAATATTAAAGAGAGCATAGCAAGCATCCATTCATTTTCTAACACACTCACACCTAGGGAGAACTTAGAGACCAATTAACCTAACTGTCATGTTTTTGGACTGTGGAAGGAAGCCAAAGTACCCAGAGAGAACCCACACATCCACAGGGAGAACATGCCAACTCTGTGCAGAAAGACCCCGGGCCAGGAATCGAACCCAGAACCTTCTTGCTGCAAGGCAACAGTGCTACAAACTGCACATCCCCATTGCAAGCATGATACACAAATATTCTGTACATATTTAGCATTTTGGGCAAGTTGGATAGACTGACTGCTGCCAAAATCCACACCTGATGTATGTTTTTAGTGGCTCAGATACTAAAGTTCACAGTGAACAGTCACAATGTATTGTGAATTTGTAAAGACAGAAGAGTCATGCAAATGGGGATTAATCATATTGAGTCATCTCAGTTATCAGCAGTAGTGTTGTGATTATTGTTCCTGATATCGTACAGTGACTGAAAATTTTTCCGACGACATTCTGCAGTTTGATTTTAAGATTTCTGTCACTGCTCAACAGCATATGGCTGCAGTTAGTTCCTGTCCAAAATCATTGTATAAATATAACAAACTGGGCCTTCAAGGAACACCATAGAAATCAAGTGTAAGCCTGTGACAATAAGAAACTAATCAATTAATTGCATGATCAATTAAAGTGAGCTGGATAATTTCCATTCTGATTGTTAATATGCTTTGAAAGGCAGTATTGTTTACAAAAACATCATAATCCAGTTTGTGCACAGTTTCAGTTGAGCGTTTTTTATTTTTGTTTCATTTGCTGTTTTTGGATGTTGTGTTTTATTTTGGATATTTAAATATATAACAGTTCAAGTATTAAGTATTCATTTTAAAATGAAAGTTTATTGGTCTTTGGCAGGGCGAACCTGCATTATTATGAATACATTACGTGAAAATGGTCCCAAAACAACAATATTGTTTTTTTTGGAATAACCTCCAAAACAATTGATCTTTGTTTTAGAGAAAACTGCACTGGCTGCAGTTTTCTGGTCAATCACCAGTCATGAATTAAAAACCCGAATCAAGAAAATCAAGACCGATTCATAGTTTTGTATTATTATTTTTTTCTGTCTTCACCCATTAACTGTCATGATGACACCGGTGTCCTCATGGACTCGTTGGATAACAGCAAGTGTTTTCAGGGTGACCGCTGAGGGATTTTAAAACACAAATAATTAATTTTTAAATTTTTTTATGGCTATTTCACTTTGTCCTAATTCAAAAATAAATCTTAGCAATAAATTTAGGATCAGCAAAATTTGCCTTAGTACAATTACGGTTGATCAGACTTAATCCTCACTTACAACAAATGAAGCTATATTCAATAACATAATAGGTCAAATTAAACTAGAAAATTGTAAGCATGTTATTTTAATAGAAATATGGGTAATTTTTCTGTTCAAATGAAAACAGTTGGTTTACAGTTTTCTTTTATATTTTTTGTGTGAATAACATGCTACCATAAAAATATGTTACTAATATGTTACAACCGTGAGAATCTCTTATTGACCCAAGCCTAGTTCGAAGGGGCAAAATAGCATGTTGCACAGTAGCTGTCTCACTGGTTTTAGGTATCCAGGCTCGAACTCGGTATGAGATGCTAATAGCAGTAGTTACATCATCATTCTGGGAATAGCAGGGAGTCTGTGGTCTAGAGGTGCTTCTGGCTGACCTCTTTCCTGTGTATATTCAGCCTGTGTGTGGTCATTTCCAAATATACATACCTGTATGGATTACACAGCGGGAGGATTAGAACTGACATGCTTTAGTTGACACGTATTAATGTTTACTGCTTTGTAATTATTTACTTATTTTGCCTTGTTGTTTTGATTAGAAAGAGGAGAAAATGCATATCACACATGTTTCTAGTGTGACATGTACTGTATTATATGTGATCTAAGATCACGTATATATTTGTCCAGGTAAGTTCTTCAGTCACTGGCAGTAAATCTGCTAGCAAAGACCTGAGAGAAGGAACAGGTTGACATTCCCAGCAGGGATTTTGAGCGGAAAAGGCCACCTCATATCCGGGCACTTCAAATCCCACTTCAAATCCCACAAAAAGACACAAATATGAAAGCACTCCAGGACACATCCGTGATTCCTGCTGGTTTGATTTTAACGTTTCAGAGGCACCCGGACCTGACGGGGTCTGTACCACAGAATAACCCCGTTATGTGTCTGAGTCTGATCGGACTGTATTCAAAGATGTGATTCAGTGTAATCACTTCATGTGAATACATATGTACATACGGTGAGGAGTGCACAATAATATATATGTCGGTGGTAAAATAGAGATAGTCAGCCCTGTCACTTAGCCATCCCCCTGCATCTGTATACGCTGAGGGGGTGAGGGAGGGGTGACTTTCCAGCCTTGTAGACGAGCATGCCTAAGTCTGAAAATAGCTGTATCTGATCACTGCTTCGCCCGAATGGGGAACTCTTCTTTTTTTCTTTTTTTTTACTCTGTCACTCCCTCCCTCTCTTTGGCTCTCTCCCTCCAACTTTCTCCTTCTCTGTTGTCTATGTGCTTCCCAGGCATTAAACGGGATACAGTCAGGGAATAAAGACGGACACCAGGAGACACTTAGCCTGAGAGGGGGAAAAACAGTGGAGGAAGGAATTATATCTCACCAGTCATCCTTATCTGACTTGTGATAGTTCCCAGACTTCTGGTTTTATGACGGTAAGAGTGACATTTTCTTTGCTTTGTGGATGTTTGCACCTGAGCTCTGCTGATATAAAAAATGTGTACTTATTTTTTTGTACTATTGTGTATTTTCATGCCAGAAAACCCCAAATGTTTTCAACTTTTGCAAATAAGTTAACATACCTAATTCATATAAACATTTTTAATTATATCTGGTTCAATTTCCCTCTTAAAAAAAGCATGTATACACACACACACCCACACCCACACCCACACACATATATATATATATATATATATATATATATATATATATATATATATATATATATACTCATAATAACAATGCTCCTTACCAGCTTTTATAGTTACTTGTTGTAAATCATATGATGTCTGTAACAGAATACAAATTAGGCGATCTGAATAGATTTTACAATCTATAAACCAGAAGGGAATTGTATTTATCTCCTCATTTCAAAGCCACAATTACAGAGCATGCTTTAGAGTTTTTGTTGTTTCTGACAGTTGACGAGGAAAAACAGTGCCGAATAAAAATAGTGCTTCCTTCCACAGCCACCTCAGGAATAGCATCGGAGAATAACTTTACTTTGGAAAGCTGCAAACAATCCAAGGTTTGATGAGCCGACACAATTTAGCTTTAAATTTAAGAATATGAATGGATTTGTTGTTAAGCAGTCCACACGACCATAGAGGGCAACAAGAATAGACTTGCTCAAGAAATAAAATATGACAACAGGAAGGAAGAAAGCAATAATATTAAAGACCAAAGCTGACGGAAAAGGTAGGTGTGGACATCAGCAAGGAAAATAAACACCTTTAGAGACTGTATTTCAGTAAATATTGTACATCACCTGTGTATATCTGCACATGGTTGTTCGTCAAAAATAAATATGAAAAGTAATGAATTGGTAAAGATGACAAAAAGGAAGCATATTTCAGCATATTTCCTGACCTCCTACCCGCTCATAGTTGTTCCATGTCGTCTCATTTTCACCCTGCCACTTCGACATACTTCCGTCTATTTTTTTACACTTTTCTTTTTCCTCATGCTCTCTTATTTTTCATTCAACAAAAGCCATGCACCGATCCCTCCATTAGACCAGTCTCAGAGGTGTTGTGGAATGTCACCTTGACCCCAGGGAACACAGTGAGGGGTGGTTCTCAGCCTCGCTTCAGAGCATGAACTCACCTGTGTGCCTCCGTTTGACAAACACTTTCTGCTCTGTAAACATCACTTGGATCTCCACTCTGCTCCCTGAGAAATATCTGTTGATTTTGCTGCTATTATCACAGATTCTGCCAGATCTATTGTGTCATATTCATTATGTATTTAGAACTTTTAAGATCAAATTTAAGTGAAATAAAATGTATGCATGTCATTGTTTATAACAAGATGTATAGAAATAAGGTTGAACCTCACTGCAGCTAAATATTTTTTAACATTTCTTGTTGAGGAGCAGCTGTTTTTTCTTTCTCTCTACAATTAGAATAAAGCTAAACCAGGAGCTCAGGATCATCAAGTCAATAAAAACCTCACTTTAGTTTACCTTTGCAGTTTAGATGTTCAGCTCTAAACACACATAATTCTGAAAACGTGTGTTGCATCTTCACATTTCAGAATTAAGTACTTCCTCCTTGCCGTTGTCTCTACAAAAAGTTTGTTGTTTTAAAAAGCTTGTAGTTATATTTCATTCACTTTGGGTTATTTTACAGGACTGTGTTTGCCCATGTTTGACATGAAACAGTGCCTAGTCTACAGGAGTCTGCTTGTGATGCTGTCTACCCCAGATAGATTATAAGAAAACAAGTGGATAAGGGCTTCGCCATCTTTGATTGTTCTCCCATTGTTTTCTACCTCGTGTTTTTCTATTTTCATTTAATTTTTCTATTTCTTCTTCTTTTGTTTTCCTCTCCATTAACATCAAAATCACATAAACTAACAACATTCTGGGTTCTATATTGGAATGGTAACATGATAAACCCTCAAATTGTCACATCCTATTCATTCACCCTACCCGCTGCCCTGACTTCGAGCAAGGGGAATTGTGTTATATAATTACATTAGTGCTCTCAGGCTGATGGCTCTGCTCGTTAGTGCAGTTGTGATGCAATCTGCAGAACACACGGCCCTCTGTTATTTGCAGTATGAGCAGTGAGTGTGCATGCAGGGTCAGCGTTTGACCCCCCATGTCCATTCATACAGCCAGAGGGGGGTCCGCTAATGAGTGGCAAGGTTGAACAAACAAGGCCGCTGGTTGAACAGTTACATTGCTCTCATAAAGCATTCCTTGTAAAGCGTCCTGCATCCCACAACAAGCAGCTTTGTGCTTGTGAGAGAGAGAGAGCATGAAATAATGTTTGGGATAAACTCTTGTGATATGTTTGTGTCTGTTGGCGCATTAAAGTAATTACAGCTTTTACTTTGATTCAACTGAATACTTAACATATTTCATACTTATTCAAGTGTGAAGCAGCTTAAAATTGAATTCCAGGCCAGGAGTTTATAGCGTTATGTAACAGAGATAGTTAGTGAACCTTTTGAAGCCAAACATTTACTTATTAAACTTGGTGGAAAATCTGTAAAATAATCATGAAATGTGACTAGGTTTCAGATTCAGTTCAATGCTCAAAAGATTCTTGCATCTGCATTCTTGTGTATAGAATTATGTGGATTAGATATTGATATTGATATCAAAATAAGTTTTATTTTCTGTTTATACACTTAGTGACTCATAATGTAAATTTTTTTTCCAGAGCACTAAGAAACCCTAGAAAAAAACCCATGTTTGACAGAAATACAGGTAACACATTTATATGTAGCAATATCTGTTTTTTGTAAAGTTTTGATATATAATATAAAAGAAGTGAAGGAAAAGGAATAAAAATATGTTTATTTAGCCTTTCTACCATGAGTGATCATTAATTATTGTATTGGGTGTAGAGTTGATCTCAAACTGAGGATGAAGAGTCGCTTTATTATTATTTCAAAACAAAGATGGAATAATAACAGAATTGACATTGTAATCTGATTTTAGCTTCTCTTACTGGTTTGAACACTTGGTATTTTAAAACCAGCAATCTCCCTATGTGTATTGTAGAAAGTGGACAGTTCCTTTTTAACAGTTTCTGTAATTTCTGTGCTTTTTTAAACATCTCACTGTTACTGAAAATAGCTAAATTTAAGTATTCTTGACTTCATCCACCAAAGAGTGTTGTTTCTCAAGCTGGGAGTGTTTTAGGTGTGGTGCATTCACTGAATGTCAGACCTTTCATTGGTTAGGGCTAATCAGTTTGGTCACTAGGCATCTCTACCTTTATTGTTGAAATAAATCTAGCCTTTCAGATTAAATAAATTCATCTAGCCAGACTTCTTCTCATTCCCTCTGGGGTTTTTTCTTTTCCCACAGCAACCCTTTACCCTCCTCATTTTACCACAAAAATGTACCACTAAAATAACTTGGCTCCAGTTCAGCGAATAAAGAATGCAGCAGTTCTACATTCTGCCTTCTTTTGGGCTTGCTTCTATCCATCCATCCATTTCAAACTAGATGTCTGGACTGAGATTTATGTCAGATCTCCTGGGAAGCTTTTTTCTATTAAAGGGGAATTTCTTCCCACATCTCAGCAGTTAGAGATTATAAATGGTGTTACTTTGCTCCCTGGAATTGAGTTTCTGAATCTGTGCCTGTTTGCATATGCTGTGCCATCGCTACAGAAAAAATGTTCACTAATGCTCGTAGATTTGTTTTGAACAGCTGACGGGCTTTTCTTCTTCTGTACAGGAAGGGATGATGAGAACATGTCTGTGTGATGACTTTAAAGTCTTTTAGGTCTTAAAATAGATTTTCTAAGGAGCTTAATCTGCTGACATGGTGTAAGTATCTGTCATTGCCAGAGTGACCACTCAGGGTCAGGGTCCTTGAGTGTTATCTCCAATAAGCAATTCCTATCTTCTGTTGTGTTACAAATAGTCACCAAAAAGGGATGTTTTGATAGTGTTGCAGTCCCTTCATTTTATGATTGAATCAACTTCATTTTGTCTTTCAAGGACCTGCCACAATTTATTTTCTTTTATCAAATTAAATTTTATAGTTAGTCACTCAAGGAAACCTGTAATTGACAGCTCCCATCTTGAAGAAATTCAGAATTCTGTATCAGTAAACATGATTGGTCTATTTATACATAAAAGTAAACATAATATAATGTGATGAGTTCAACATCACATTATATTGATGTTATAATGTGATGTGAAATAATAATTAAGATTATTTCACATCTTAATGCTGTTTCAGATAAGGTTTTATTAGTTTCAAAAGTGCTTATGTTTTGTTTTGTATCAAATGTTGCCCTTCCACAGCTTTAAGGGCAACCTTTTTCATAATATGCTAACTTTAGAAAAAGAAGCACATTGTTATATTCAACAGTTTTTTGAGTTGTTTCTGTCATCACTTCTTCGCCTTCCTAGCACATAAATAATTTCTAGTTGAGAAGTTGACGCCGGTCGGTCATGCAGCTCGGCTGAATGAGCACTGTGAAGGCGAAAGTTAGCGAGCTTGTTGAGTGTTTATGTTTTAAAGCAGAACCATATAAAGTGAATTTTGAATCCTACACTGAACTTCATTTTTCCTGTTCTGGAATATCTCTGCCACCTATTTCTGTACCAACATTTCAATCTTGACAAACCATTAATTGACAATTAATTTTAAGTTGATTAGTTTTTTTTTTTAATTCCCTGTAACCAGTTGCACATCAAATGCCACTTTCCTCTCCTACCTTTGGCTTTTAACAGTCCACAAACTGACTGAAGAGAGGCGCACAAATCATGTTTTTGCAACGATATATACAGTACATTATAAAGAGATTGCTTTTTTAATCATCTATAAGCAGCCTAACTGTTAGGGAACCAAGTACAGGTTGGAACTTGATCAAATTACCCTAATTAGCCTGGCTAATTAGTCAGCTGATATGCCCTAATATCATGACGCAGCGTGACAACTAACATAACATGCATTATTTTCTCAGTGCTAGCATGACTTCTTTATTACTGTGATATAGCCGAACACTATAAATGTCATACCCTTGAGCCCAGTATTCATGCACTATTCAGAACAGGAGTGCATGATAGTAACACACAGACCTCAAAGATGGTTTTTACAACAGCAGCAGAAAACAGAAAACACTGGCAGCAGTTTTAAAGACTACTGCTAATAATAAAGAGTAAATGTGCATCCCTCTTCCTCTTTACAAATGGAGGGGTTCACAGGAAAGGCAGGCTAATGCTAGTTTGCTTTTTTCCTAAGAATATCATAAATGACTATAATATTGAGCTACAAGAGTAGACACTAGATGAATGACACATATTACACAACTTGATGCATTGCTGCCCTCTATAAATCATCTGTCAAAACTAAAAGCTATTTTCCTGTTCATAAAATAGACCAACCACTGCGGCTTGTGGGCTTCATAAAAATACCTGAATTTGGACAGAGGCTGATGCTAAATACAACCTCTGTCTAAGATAAAAGATGCATATCACCATAAATTATTTCCTCTAGTGATGATCCTGATGATCATTAGTGGAAATGATCACTTTTACTACTGATCATTACATGATCACTAAAAAAAACTAAGAACACAAGGACTGATATCATTATTCATAGATGACAAGTGTCAGGAAACTGATACCATCTTTAGTCTGAACACTTTCTAACATTCTGACAAATTAATTTGATTCATTCTGAGAGGTTACCAATCATGAATGTTTTGAACCTCGTTTATTGTGATTCATCGTTTATTTTAGCATCTCTTCTAGTTTTGTGAGATGGCTAAATACAGAAATTCGTTCTATTATTAGATGTGTTTATACCATCTCTAATGCTACAGATCATGTAATGTGCATCGTGAGATTAGTTGAAATCAAAAACAAAAATTCCAATGGTTTTTAAAAAATAACCACATCTCTGTAGCAGGAAAACCTCAGGTATTAGGCTGTGGTGACTGCTAGGCACTAAAATATGTTTTTTTTTTCCTCCTGCATAGTTACTAAGAGGTCTGATACTGGAAGTTAAGCTTTTTAGTACAGACATATGCAGTCAGGTCTCAGCAGATTAATGGATCTTGATGGTTTGAGGTTGCACTTAACAGATTTCTTTGGCTTAAAGCTCCTACTTGTGTATTTGCAAACCCCTCTGCTATTACAGTCAGTAATTATATCCACACAAGTCTCCAGAGTGGCCCACCAATGTCTAAATTATAGACAGTGGAAAAACCAAGTAAGAAAATAAAAAATAACTTTCAGACATGGAAGTGGACCTACCAAATGCTTTGATCTTTGCAATTCCAAATGGATTTTGAGCAGCAAACTAGAAGGAATGAGTCTCTCATTAGAAAGTACATTTCATGTATCTTAAACTTAAAGTGGTAGAGAGTTTAATTTTGCTCTCAACACTCGTGTCTCCTTCGTTTCTTATAAATAATGCCATGAACATGTTGGCAATATATCAGCTGCATAATAATGAAACATTTATCCCACTCACTGATAAGCAAAATAAATTGTTTTGCACTTCAAAAAAACATCTTCCACTGACTCTATAAAAGGGTTGCACAGATTTTCTTGAAAGACTTTCAGAAGTTTGTGTGGACAAATGGAAAGCTCTCTAAAGCTGGACCGGTTCTTTCAAGTGTGCTGCCCGAACGTTACACCATGGTTGCAGCTGCTGTGTCGCCGTGGATCTGTCTCAAAGAAACATGATGCTGCTCATAATCTGACCATCATTTGGATGCAGACAGCCTGCGACGCCAGAGTCATGATTTACTCTTGTGTGTGTGACCGTGTGCGTGTATGTGGGTGTGTGTGGCTGAGGGTTGCTCATGTTGTGGGGACCTAAATCAATTACAGCCATGTTACGGAGACATATCTCCATTTTTTTGGTCAGAAGTAAAACGTAAATCATTCAAGTTTTGACTGTAAGGTTAGTGTGAGGGATTGGGTTTGGCAAGTGGTTAAGCTTAAAGTATGTGTCAAGGTGATGAATACAAGGTAGTATAATATCCCTTAAAGTCGAAATAGACTATATGTGTGTTTGGATGTTTTAGCATTTGTGAACTTGTAAACCCAATTTTTTCAGCAAATGCTACATTATGCTGTTGCTTATAAATCCCAAAATCTTGGCCCTGAAAAAGGAAGTGCTGTTTTAGGGTTACTCAGTTTTAGGATTAAGGTGTGAATTGAATTCAGGTCACATATAGGGTTTGGCATGTACTAGTAATAGTTAGACTAGAGGCTGTAGTCTTTGAATCCATTATTATCCTGGTCCAATTCCTGGCCTGTAGCAGTTTGCTGCTTGATTCATCTTCTCTTTCCTCCCTATTACCTGTCCAGTTGCTGCTAAATTAAGGCCACATGTGCCTAAAAAATCTTCAGAAAAAAAAACAAGTTGCCTCTGGAGTACTATTACTTTTTTCCTCACTATGTGACAGCTTCAAGATGCAATCAACACCCAGGTTAATGATGCTACATCTAGAAAAATTTTAGATCTCCATAAAGTCAGAAACAACAGGATATTCTCTGTCCTGGAAACCTGACTGTAACTCAGCCCAGTCAACTCCACAATAAAAAAAAAAAATATGGAAGAAACAAACTGCATATATGTGCATGCACACACATACAACCCTAACTGTCGTGCAACAGCTTGCAATATTGGAACTTCTCAGGGTTTCTTGTTGAGGTGACTTCGATGTTGTGAGCACCAGCCAGTTATGATCGGCATGACTTTGCCTGATGAAGTTGTAATAGAACTATTCTTAAATCAGCAGTTTGGCTGCATTTTTGCTTCCAGTAGAACCGATAAATGGCAACAGAGTGAAAGACACAAATAACATGCTAGCACTGCACGTTGTTCAGATGGTGAGAGATGTAGAAAGCATCACTGAACATCTTAGGAGTACATTGAACTACATCACTATTACAGCACATTCCATCAATAGCAACTGGGAAACAGTAAATATTACACTGCAAATCAGGCATAGTTGAATCATTGACCTAAGGTCTCAAGAAAAGGGGGGGGAAAAGAAAGACCTCAGTTTGTTGAGTTTATATTGATTTGAAAAAGTAATATTAAAATGTCATCCTGTCTCATTCACGTGACGTTGGTATCGTGTCTCGTTCCATAATGTGAGTTTTTGGTAATGTTACACCTCTTCTCTGCTCATGCTGTGGATGTTCTACCAACTGAACCATCTAGTGCCCACATGCTTTGTGATCCAGCTGCTCGTTTGCACGTTTCCAATGATCAGTGTGTCTTACACTGACACTTTTTGAAACCAGGTATGAGAGTGAAGCTTGCAAACACTCCCTGTGTGAAAGTATGAAAAGTATATAAAGCAATGTAAAGTAAGGAAATGTACAATTTAAAGAGGTGTTGTTAATTTTTCTGTTTTCATTCCAAGTGTAATATATAAATATACCTTATTGTTCTATCTTTCTGAGCTAGAAGGATAGAAGTCGTATCTCAGAAATGGCCCCTGTGTCTAATTGATGACAGTCTGGAAAGTTGTCATCCTGATCAAATAAATGAGAATAGTTTGCCATCCATCCAGTGCCACTCATCGCTGCAGCTTAATACATTCATGTCATGATACGTTTACATACCTGCTCCAAAATAAACACCAATGACAAGCGTGGTTATTAGCACTTTACTTGTCAAAGTGAAATTAGGCCCCAGGGTGTCATAGTGTTGCAGCAAAGTCTGGAAATACTTGTCATTCTTTGTCATAGAGTGTGTGCTGAGTACATTCTGTCATCATTACAGAAAATCCCTGCTGCTTCTATTTATTGGCATGGAGGTAATTTGTAGTGCAACATCACTATTATTTTCATGCACATCATGTCTCGGTATTGACTAATGGAAAGAAAATACGTGACGACAGTTTAAACGATTGTGTATCGGTTGTTCTTTAAAGTGTGCAAGCTCAAGCACAACATTAAAAAAATCTCTCTGCTCCACAATATATTTATTTAAAGGTCCAACATTACAACTGCAAATAATGTTTTGGAGAACCTGAAGTTATACACATTAACACTGGAAATTCCTTCATATGATCATGCACAAACATTACATCAATAATTGTGTTATTGTGTCAGGGTAATGCAATGTTAATAATCACTCCATGTTATTTACAGAAAGACATGCATGTTGGCAGCCGATAGAGTTGATGCTGCTTGTTTGTGCCCCAAACCCACATATGGGTTGTGACATATGATATGACATATCATATGTCATAATGATGACATTATGTATTATGTTCTCAGTCAGCAATGCAATGTGTGTTCTCGCCTTTAGCTTTTGAAGTATACCCTGCACACATTAATCATGTGCCTTTCAGCTACAGTTTAAGGAAAATAGCTTCATGAAGCTAGACCCAACATAGTAATCTACATCAATATTATTCCCAGTTAGGTTATATGTGTATCGGTTGTTCTTTAAACACTTTGCAGTGATTTTCACACTAAGTGGTGACTGTGGCTCAGGAGGCTTGGATTCATCCTGCAACTGGTGGGTTGCTGGTTCACCTCTGATTTACCATTCAGTATTCAGGACCTGGAATTAGGATTATTTCTCTCTTTAACCCGGTTCAGGTCAGACACTGGCAAATGCTCTGACTAATTCAGATGTGAGTAGGCAAGCTAAACAGTAACCATTCACACCTGGCATTAAGCTTCAGTTAATATTCACATCACAGCAAAGGATGGTGAGACATGCAAATAGTTTTAAAGATTGTGGAATTATCCTTCTGATGCTCGACAAAGTTGGATAATTTTTTTTTATTGTAAGATGTTTTTTGTTTTACTTTGCAAGCACAAATACTGTTACCAGTATGTATATAAAAATGTGTCCTGCATTACTTTCTGTAAAGATAAAAAAGACATCAAAGACATTATCTGCTTTCATTACATTTTAAAACACATTTAATCAGTTGTACTACTTTTTCATTCTGACATCAATATGGTAAATGTGTCTCTGCTTCAGATTTTTGTGGAGTTATTCTATCTGCAAAACATGATAAGCTTAGTTGTATGGGTAAACAAATGCAGTATGAGAGAGGTAAAAGAGTATGAAAGATAGGGACTTTAAACATCCCAGTTTGAGCACTCGGTCACTAAAATATAATGTTTGACTGTTTTTAGTTACTGTATTATGTATCTATCATATAAATCACTTTGAAATGTGTTATTCAAAAAATCTTGACTTGACCAAAGATGAAAGATTTTAACCCCTAATCCTTCTGATGGTAAATATCCTACACAAATAAAGATTTCTGAATAAATATTTTGGGCTTTTCCACAAAAAAGAAATTTTGTAAATAATATGTTGCATAGTGCAGAGAAAAATTGCTCACCCCCACAGTATCTGGTTTAAAAAAAATAAATGAATTGGGCGATTCAGCAAGTAAAAAAAAAGGCAACTAAAAAATAAACCTTATCTTTTGAGGATAACAGACGTCTGTTTAATTGTTTTAGACTAGCTGAGACTAGCTCAATGCTGTTTACAAAACCTTTTTGGTTTTTGTTGTTGCCGTTTCTCGGTAATGACTCTGCTGCTTGTTTTAGGATTTATTGAATTTATTGAATTCAAACTATGAAACAAAAATGCAAACTAATGTCCATGGCCATCTCTGAAGGTGGCCAGAGGGAAACAGTCATTGGTGCGTTAGGAGAGCATTCACACTTGTATTTAGGGCTGACGTTAATGCTGTGTGTTAATGATGTCTGTCTTGATTGAGATTTAGAAAGTACAGTGAATGGTTTAAATCACGTAAATCAAGCAACATTGTTTCCACTTTTTACATACAAATCGGCATTTGCCTATGAATACTCCACTCTGTAAAAAAACAGCCCTCATCATTCATATTTTCAGAAATTTGTAACTTTGAAACCCTAACGGGTTGTAGTAAATGTTGTAGAGCTACCACTTGTATCCTAAATAAATCCATATATTGAAAGCAGTAGTATGTAACTCTTATTAAAACAATGTTATGACAGGAGTAATGCACAGTATTTCTGGTTGATTGTGTCTTGCCAAAATCCAACTGTAAAAAGAAGAACCCAGAAGGCTGTACCTTTAAGAGCATCTATCAGTGTTTGGGGGTTTGACTCATGTTTTCTCTTTCTTGGTAAAGTTTATGACCATAAAATTCTTTGGCTTACCAAATTATTAAATTATAATATGATGGAGTTGATCCTTTGCTGTGACTGTGTGTCCGTAAAAAGAGACCAATGTTTTTCATGCTTCAAAATTATTTGTGTTGGGACTTTTTCCCTTAATAGTCTTGTTTGTTTTCCAGGACAGTGTGTCCCCCTGCAGTAGATCAGTAAGAAGTGCTCTTCAGTATGAATACAGGTATGAACACAAAAACAGACATGCAAATAGTTTTAAAGACTGTGGAATCAACCTACTGATGCTTGACAAAGTTGGATCAATATTTTTTTTATTGTGAGATGTTTTTTTGTTTTACTTTACAAGCATAAATATTGTTGTCAATATGAATATAAAAAAGTGTATTTTTTTTGTGCATTACTTTTTGTACGGCTTTTGTAAAGGCAGTCTGACACTAGTGAAAAGTTATGTTTTCAATATATAATAACTGTTCAAAGCTCTGTCAGCCACTAATCAGTAATCTATTAACTACACGTCTCAACATAACATGTATCTGTGTCTGCCTACCTGGGGCGCCTGACTCTGTTTATTAATGGACCGTTGTTAGTAGTGTAAAGGGTAACAGTAAAATAGCTTTGCACATAATGATTTTACAGAGAAAAAAATTACAATATCCATCTGTATTTGTAGGAAGTGAGGTTGTTTAACAGGAATGTAATTAGCAAAAATTAAAAGGTAACCTAGTATGTTTTAGCATGTAAAGATAAATATGTTTCTGTTTACGTACAGTAACTGTTTGAGAACTGTATTAGTATTATTAAGATCAAGATTTTTTCTAAGCACTCATTGAATATTGCTGACCTAATTTGGAAGGATCTGGGATCCCTGCATATAAACCAATCGTGTTCTTGAATTTATGTCCTGGCAAGTAAACAAAACCTAATAAACCAAAACAAACCGAAGGATGTTAAATCTTGCAAGAAATACTTACAGCAGAACCAAATAGCTGGCATGCATTGAAATAAAGTAAGCACTTCAAATGCATGTGCTTTGCTCTAACTGCAATTTTTTTTGTGTGTGTGTGCATATTTGTGTTTTGGTGTGTTGTTTTTGCGACCTTGCATGTGCATGTGTGCTTCTGCTTCTGCTTCTGGCTCATTGATCATGGGCCTGGCTGGGAATTCTCAGATAGCGGAGGAATTGCGAGAAAAAGCGTGGCCTTGTCACTCATACTCTCTCCAATGAAGAGGGTCCAGAGCTCACCAAATTTGGCCCCAGGTACTAACACTCGCAAACACACAGATGTTTAAATTTTGAGTGAGAAACTTTTTTGCTACACTATAAAACTAGCTTATTCAAGGGGTTGGAGTCAGCAAAAATATGTCTAAGATATTGCATGGTAGTTTGCTTAGATGTTTTTTATTGGCATGCTTGGCTTTCTAACTAAACTGTAATTCAAACTTTTATTACACATTTTTTAAAGTTGACTAAACTGGTCACATGGATCTACGTGTCTTGCTGGTGCAGTGTTCAATTTATTTGTAAAACACATTGTGTAATTTAAACAGAAATGTGCTAAATGTAATTATGTGCTACACTTCTAATAATAGTGGCCTGTGGCAGTTCTAATATTTGAAGCACTTTACAACCTCACCATAGCTTTTCAGACATGGTTGAATCATAGCAAATAGTAATACATTTTAAAAATCACAGTTTCTGCACTTCCACCATCAGTTTGTGCCCTTTTTTGAATCAGAAACACCATTATTATTAAAGGCCTATTTCTTTTGTTGTGTTTTTTTTCATTTTTTGAATGATTTGGTTGAACCACATCTCATAAGTAATGTCTGATTCTAATTGGTTATTTTTTTAGAATTTGTTTTTGTCTGTTCCAAGTTATTTCAGTGACCATTGTGTTTTTTCTTTTTCTTTCATTAGCAGAGAGTACCCACTATTTTGTCCATGTGTGAATATGGAAGGAGTTTAAGCTTAGTACTGGGTTGGAGAGTCTGGGTTGTTTATTGCAGCCACATGATGAGATCTAATCATAAATGTAATAATAAATACTAAATATAACTGTTAGCTTTTTCTGGCACTGGTAGATATTGCTCCTTAACCATAAAATTAATTAATTGAAAAACATTTATCAAATATGAGTAAGGTCTTTATTATTTACTGTCTATTTAGTCTAAAACTGTAAATAATAACTGTGTTTTCTGACAAGTCCAATTGTTTTCTATAAACATAGTACATCATCTTAACTTTGACTTCAGAAAATTCTTTCTGAATAATTTTTTTTAAACTTTGTTTAGTGGGGTAGAGTCTAACAGTGCTGCACAGCTGTAGGACAATGAGACTATTTACTAAAATCAGGAAATTAATGATATTTCCTTCATAATAAATTAAGTAAAATAAGTAATAAAAGTATTGTGGACAGTTTTGCATCCACAATTAACACTTAATTTTTGTTAGTTTAACCTGTTTTTTCTTTTTTTGGCGGTGTGGTTGCGAACATTAAAGGGCAGGATATGGGCTGCTCTAAAGACCATCCACATTCTACTTTATTTCTTGTATCGTGTTGTGGTCTTCATCCTGATGTGGAAATGTTAATGCATTGTATCTTTTGTAATTTAGGAATTTAAAAAACAGAAAAAGGAATTAACCAGATTTTTTGTTGGCGGGTGATGGGTTGTCTGTAGCAGATGAGGTTTTGCTTAAATGATATTCACATGAACTAAATTTCTCAAGTTATTGCAACTTTGTGATTGACCCCAAAACACTGAGTTTGGGTTCTGTGGTTTCTTGTTCCACAGAGATTTAAAGCAAACAGCAATTATAAAATAAAGTATTTGGTGTCAATTTTTAAAATTGTATTTATCATATATTGTGTTTTTAACCACCATAAAAAGCCAGAGGCAGATTTTCACATGTGGACAATACGATTATTATTAAGTATGTTATCCAAATTAAAATTTTATATCCAATACTGTCATATAGTCAACTGTATCACAATAGTAAAATTAGTGTAATATAAAATGAATTGATTTTCTGTTGTCTGTGGTATGTTCTGATATTACATCTCTTTGTTCACCACAGTGTGTGTCTATGAAGCACTCAACATTCTTGTAGTTTGTGAACTGATTGCTTATTTACGTGTCATTATATTTCATTCATCCACTGTTTTAGGGACGTAATGCAACCCAGCCACTCATAGAGACATTACTTATTATGTTTACTCTTCTCTGTTTCCCAGCTAATGATTCTCACTCAACAGAGTTTGGTAAGTGACTGGACTTTCTGGTGAAAACAATCTCATCAATGAACATGAGTAGGTCTGCACAATACTGGAAAAAAATATTGTAGTTTTTTTCTTTCTTTCCCTCTGCGATATATACAGAAATTTTCAAGAGATAACTTGAATTAGGGCTGGCTGAGAGGTTGAAAAACTTATAAGCATTTTATAGTCAATATTGATTATTTTTTGTTTTAAATATCAAAAATACTGCCAAACTGATGTGATTTTTCTTCTCTTGTGCACAATTTCTTCTTACGTTGTTGCATTCATTTTCTCCTTTCACTCTACCCTGTTCTTTTTTTATTTTTAGGCAGTTATGAGGGAGAGTGACGAAACATAAAACTGCTCCAACATACTCAGGGGTACAGTGTGTATTCTGTGATTGTCCACAAATGGTTGAAATTTTATTGTCAAGTGTAGCAATTCCCTACATTTACAGTGACAAATTCCTTCATTCAGACAATTCATGAGTGTTTCCCACAGAACTCCCAACCTGATGCATTACACCAATATAAAGACAACTGTTGTTGAGCAGTATAACTTAATTTGTCTTATCAGTCAAAGCAATGGAAACGCAGTTCTTCTAGTAGATGTTAGCTTGATATAGCTAAGTTGTGTAATAGGCTAATATGAAATTTCAGTTAAATTCACGTCTGTCCTATCTGTTCTTTTAGAACATTGGTGGTTCTGGCAGCAACAGGTTATGTCAGAGGCTGAAGATCAGCCCACAATTGAGCAGATATTTAAGAATCAAATCATTTATGCATTCACATCAAAGCAAGCTAAAGAAAATGCAAAATAATACATTTTAGAGCTGTAATCAAAAAAGCATGATACTGCAAAACCATGGCATTTTTACCTAAGGTTATCAGGTATTGTCATAATCCCTGATATTGTCATAATTCCACACCGACCCATATCTAGCCACCAACCTGGCCATAACGCCTGCTTTCTTTTTTCCTCTTGTTCGCATCTGTGCTTCCATTAGTCTGTGACCTTTAGCATTTTGGGCAAAATCGTTAGTGTCCAGGGTGAACATCTGCTGCTGTTAGACTCTGTCCAGCTGGCTTCAAACAGACCTTTATGATGTGAATGTTGCACACACTAATATTACGATGATAACATATTCCTAATACTGTATATTGTGCAGATCTAAACATGATCGAGGAAACTATTAAATGTCTCTAATATAACTAAACAGATGTAAAGTAAAGCACCCCCCAAAGCATGTTATTATAATCTGCAGATTCTTGGCGGTCCCGCAGTGTTACTGATGGTTTGAAGAATGGAGATGCCAGCAGTTCATCTCTTGCTGCCAAAGGATTTCGGAGTGTCAGACCCAACCTACAGGACAAAAAGTCTCCCACACAGGTAATCTGCTCATACTCTACGCTGGCTTTAGAAATATTTAACTTACTACAGTTTGTAAGAAAACCTTTTGTATTGTCTTTGACTCTTAGTGTTCTTGGGTGGTAAAAATCCATTATAGTTGAAAATGAGTAAATCCTGCAAAATCATTTTTGGATTCGTAAGCACATTCTTGAAACAACGTCATAATGGATTTAGTTGTGCTGATTATTTTTCCTATTCTTGTTGTTTGAACTTACGCCGGCTTCTGCTTCTGATTGGCTAACAAGGATGTCAGTCCCTTGCCACAGCCACCCCCCAGGAGAGAGAGCGTTAACCTCTTGTCCATTGGCACCAATCCACCGGAATTCAACTCAATCATTGATCTGGCTAATGACTTAAGTTCTAGAAGGCTAACATTCACAAAGAACGACAAAGCTGTATTAAAAGAATCCTACACGGTTAGCAGCACATCCTCTTACTCTTACTCGGAGACCAGTGGAAATTCAGTCCAGCAGGTTAATCAGTCCACAGCTGCAAATAATATGAGCAACCTCAGTGCCTCTGCCACTACCAGCACACAGAAACGTAAGGTTTCTTCACTTAAGCTAACCCCTGTCACTATCCCTGACCCCCCTGATCACTTTAACCCTCAATTTGAACCCCATTCCAAGATCCTGACCTCAGGCTCCCTCTCACTATCTTCTCCACCTCCACAAATGGTTTCAAACACACCCCAAACCCCATCACAGACTGCTTCAGTTTATGTCCACTTAAATGCAGAAAATCTAAAAAATCCAGCAGCTTTGGCTTCAAGTCCAAGAGTGGAGGTGAAGGTTCCAGATCAAGATCCAGATCAGACCTCAACACCAGCCCTAACGCAAGTGAAGATGACAATGCCTCCTCCTACTATTCCACCAAGACCTTCGCCTGCACAACTGTTGGTACATACCTGACTATGAAGTGTAATTAGAGCAAGATCCTCAGTGACTACTTAGTCTTTGCAGTCAAACACGAGTGTTTGGACGTTGGTAGCATCAAGAGTGACTAAATGGCTACACATTTGTTTGCATTAGATGATTTTACACAAAACGTGGTCAAGGTACCATTTGTCAGATACCAAATTTAGAGCCTATGTGATAAAGTAGAGATATCCTGATCAAGTATTATTGTCACTTATCGTGGTCCAAGTCATTTACGATTAGCCTTTTGCCAAAACCAGAGCCCCAAATAACACCATATTTCATCAGTATTATACCCATTGACTCAAGATGTGATGTTCTGAATAACACCATATCCTTTTAGCTTCTACAGTTAACAGCCTTAATGTGCTGCTCCAACATGGGGTTAAGTAAGCTGATCGAGATCTGACAAAACATGACAAAAAACATTCATAGCCTTACCATTATTTTTCTAAAGACTCAAGAAGTACACCAATTTTTCCTGCTGAGGACATTTTCGTATAGAGCTGTTTGTTGAATCACTGGGCTAATCTTAACATATAGCTCTGTTTTAATTTGACTTGTTAGTATTTTGCCTTTAAACAAAGTTCAAAATAAATTAGTCCTTTGAACATCATAAAAGCAGACATACCTTCACAGACATTGTAGCAACAGGTAACAGTAGTTTAACTCTGCCAAGGACTCTCAATACCAGTCAGTTGAACATGCCTAGATTGGGATCCTGATCCAGTACTTGAGCTCCGATCACTAGGTAAAAAGTCAACTTTTTTTCTTTTGACATTCTTTATAAATAAGTGGAATGTATTTTGATGGGTTTTGTATACAACTTGTCTGCTGTGCTTTAGTTGTCTAGTCTTGATGCTTCCATTTGGCCAACAAAACTGTGATATGTAATCATGTTTACTGTATGTGTGGCATAAACCAAATGTTTCTTTTATTAGATATTTATCTCATTGACAGGAAGAATCACTTGCTGTTCATCACTAAACTTATACTAATGATGCATCTTTAATTTACAGCCTTTTTTATGTTTTGAAAGACGCTGCTGCAGCTTGAATTTATCATCAGCCAACCGTGAATTGTTTTGCCACACCACCCTAAGCCTTTTGACTTCCTGGCTAATAAGTGATGTAACTAAGCGCTCGCCTCCTTTCCTCCTTTTCCCACCAATTTGTTCTTACTCCAACACCAGGGGCCTCCTTCCCCTGACCCTTCAGCACGGCACTCCCCCTGTCGCTGCCAGAGCTCCGAATCACTCGACTACCCATCCAGCTTAATGCCCAAGGCCTTATCATCACCCACCCCGTATGTTCCTAGCAGAGCTGTTATGAAAACTGGAGCAATCAGTGGGCAGAGCGTTGCCGCTTTCAGCAACATGAGCATTGGTAGCTGTGTGTCACCGGCGACTTCCCCCGTGACAGTGTCGGCGCTCAGCCACTACTCGTCATCCACGACGGGTCTACTTGATGAGCTTCAGATCTGTAGCCTGGATTCACCTGGCGCCTCACCCACGCCTTCGCCCACGCTCAGCCATGTCTCTACCTACATATCCACTGCTGGGCCTGATGATGTGCTAACAACCTCTGTGGGCTCTACTGCTGCAGCAGCTACTGTCACTAATGTAATTATCTGAACAAGCCACCTCTGTAACATTTCATTACATTAAAAAAGTGTCCCTTCTCTCCCACCTAATCATTTTAATGACTAAACTGAAAAATGTGTGTGATTGCTACATTTCTTTTTTCATTTTTATTTTACTTCCACTAACCATTAACTGCTCCTCACTTATTAGATGTCAACATTCAATTCAGTGTTGTTTCTTTATGCTTATGTGGATGTATTCATGTCGGCTTTAGGTTAATGTCAGCTTCAGCATCCTTTTTCTTTTGTCGTATTTCAGAATAAAATTAGCTCTATTTGGTGTGCAAGAGCACAACCACAGCAAGCTTGATGACAAAAAAAAATCAAAATGGGGTTAAAATTTAAATATGTGGGCGTGCCGCGGTGGCGTAGTGGTTAGCGCGACCCACATTTGGAGGCCTTGAGTTCTCGACGCGGCCATCGCGGGTTCGACTCCCGGACCAGACGACATTAGCCGCATGTCTTCCCCCCTCTCCTTCCCCGTTTCCTGTCAGCCCACTGTCATATAAGGGACACTAGAGCCCACAAAAAAAGACCCCCGGGAGGGGTAAAATAAAAAAATTTAAATATGTTTTTACAGGGTAAAATATGACATGGACATCAATGGTGTTAATCTGAATATTCAAAGCTGAAATTGTAAAACGTGTGTATGAAGTACAAAATATCCCTTGACAAGCAGCTTCAAAAAAAGTTAGATGGATCAAATGGCCGTCCCTCACTGACAGAGGCAAAAAGCATAACATATGTTTCAGGTGTTAATTTCTAACTTGGGTTTTAGATCCTGTGACTTGTAAAACATCAAGGAGACCATAATAGCATACAACGGATGTATTGTCTTCCTGGGTGGCTGAGTCACTTTTCTAAACTTAGCAGAGATTTCTGTCCTCTCATGCCATCTGTTCTGATTACTGAAATAATATTCTTTATTTGTCATTTATTGCATGGTTCTATTGATCATCCAATGGCAAACTAGTTAAAATGGTTTCACTCTGCAAGAGTGAGGATGAAAAACATTATCAGTAAGGAACACAAGGAGTTTCCTGATGATCTTTGACGAACCTTGAATTATGTACGGCCTGCCACGACACTGACATGAACTATTATCTTCCTCATAATGACCTAGGAGATGATCCACAGTGGTACTTAACAACTGCTTTTCTCCAGAGTTCGTCCCAGCTTGTAAACATAGCAGATGACTATGATGTGATGATTATCTCTGTGGTGATGTCAGCTGGCAAGTTGCCCAACATGATGATAATTCACCAAGCAAAACAGTTGCCCTTAGTAATTACTGTTTGTCTGGGGAAATATAACGTTTTGAGTCTAGCAAGAGACTAAGCCAAACAAAAGAGCATTGTATTGCATTGTGTTAACATAAAACCTCCACTGCAGGATCACATTACAGCTGTTGGAACTGAAGATAAAACATTTTTCACACTATTATTCAAATTGCAGAAGTCATTTTCTGTCCTGACAGTTTGATTCCTAAAAGATTGTTTAATAAAGCTCAACCAGAATGTTAATTTAAGAGCCTCTTGTTATTAATGTGCTACACTGACCTTTCCAATCAAGCAGATTGAAGCACTTTATTTTAAGCTGTTACCAGCAGATTGTTTTCAATAATTCTTTTTTTCAATGTCACATGCATGGAGTTAGTCACAAACTCAACTCACTTTCCTCACATTAAAATATTCTAGCCAATATTCTTACATTTATTGGCTTCAGTGTCCTGGTCATAAATTTGCAATATTTTGCTATGTTTTTTCTTCCTTTAATCCCTTCCAAAATCTACATATTGAGGAAACAAGATACAAAAAAAAAATACAAGTAAACTGATTGGACACAAAATTTGTAGTATTTAAAGAACCCAATTAGCTCAATTTTGTATCGATCAGAGCAGGGATGGTTTCTGATGCTGACAAGGGCGGCATCTTGTGGGGGGGCGTCTCACATCACACAATGAGCGGATCGCCTCTGGATCTCAGGCTATAACATCAAGTATAACACTGCTACACTGCTGCCTAACATCATAGGCAGCAGTGTAGCAGTGTACTATTGCCATTGCATGATTCTTTCAGTGTGACATAACGTTACTTCCAAAAACAGATTAATTTAATTCAGTTGACTTTAATTAGAGGTGCCAATAAATGTGCAGAGCTCTGTACGCAACATAAAACAGTCCGTTCATTTTACAGTCCTACAACAAAAGGCAGTTATTGAAACTCAACAGCCATTTTGATTTTAGCTTCATTACTTCATCTGACATTTCCCGAGCTATTATGTTTGCATCTATTGTGTGAGGTCAGAGTTGCAATGTGCCATCACTTGTAATTCTGAATCTCCTACTTGCAGCATCCATCAGGGTAATGAAGTGAGAATATCCACAGTGCTAACACATTTAGATTTCCTTCCACAAAGATCCAGATGAACAGAAGATAGTACTGAACAAGACTCAGTTGGTTTGAAACCCCAGCACTGTTACTTTAACTGCTCTATCTTTGCCAGATTAAATATTTTATTTCAATGTCTCTTTGAATGGGGGAGCACTTTTATTTATTTTAACCAAAGCCTCCCATTCTCCTCGGGCCATGTCTGCTGTCCTGCTTTCATTAACTCATTTATAATAGAGATGTTTGTGAATGAGTTGTCTTTGTTTACGGTTGGTGTTTTTATATTTCCTGTCATAAAATTCCAATAAATCAGACTTCCCTATCTAACAATAGCGAGTTACTGAATTAGTTATTTGTGTAAATAACTTTAGATCTAATTTCTTCTGTTGTTACTTGTCCAACTGTACTTGTGCAACGTGTTTTTTTCCTTTAGAGGTTATCTTTGTGTGTTTTACTCTTATTCTATGAGTTTAAACGTTTAATCAAATGTTTTACATTGCTGAGAATGTTTTTAATATGTTGCTTCTTTTTCTGGCTTATGGGTCACTCGTAGGGTCAAGTTCTTTCTCATGCAATGAATGGAAGTACCAGCTATCCACAGAGGCCCATGTCTCCACCGTCATATCCTCCTCCTCCTCCTCCTCCTCCATCACTCCACACAGGCCTCCAGAGACACAGCAGGAGCTCAGGTGAGTCACTGTTCTTTGGTCAGCTTCTTTTTATGTTTAGTCAGTTCACTTAAAGGTAAATTGATTCACCTAAATTTCTTCTGTCAGGCCTAAATCAGTGACTTCAGCTTAACACTTCCATCAGTGGAGTTGTAATTAGGCCTAAACAATGATCTGGATCTAGATAAATAATTAATCACTTGAATTTATTATTGATTGGTACTTCAGGAAGCCCATAAGCTTTATGTTGACCTGGTACCATCTTTGGGCTGTGTTTGGGTTCTTGGCCCCAATTCTTTATTTATGCTGCTGTATACCGAGTGGTTGGAAGTGAAATTGATGAATGTGGAGATCGTCTGCCGTTGTTCTATCCACCAGTATCACCGTTAGCAAAGCAGTCCCACTGCCTGATGTTGCTGCTACTATACTTAAAACATAGGATTGACTTGAGATCCTCACATTTTCTCCTCAAAACGTACCTGTTATTATTGAGGCCAAATAGCTCAGTGTAAGTTGACCATTAAATCTTTCTCTTGAAAGCATTTGGATCTAAAATGAGTATGTTTTGGAGAAGTCTCCCCTTTTTTTGGTCCATCAGTCTAATGAGTCCTTTTTAAGCCAGCAGAGAGAAACTGGCAGCTGCAGTCTACCACTCAGGAAAAGGAACCAGGTTTTGATTCTGTCAATTGAAGACATTGTATAACCTTTTGCCAAATTTATTGAAAGTAAACCTCTGTTTGAACCTGGGTTGATTAGAGGATATCCACATTATGTCCCTGATGAGTGCATGGAAAGTAAATATATTTGGTAGTAGAAGACTAAAACTACGGGTGGACCAATTTATCGGCCAGTGGATTTATTGGCGCCGATTTCCTCAATTTTGGGAGATCGGTGGTCAGCCGATACTTGTATATGAAGCCAATCTTATCCACCGATCTTTCCCGTGAGAGAGGTTTGACTGATTGACTGGCCCACCAGGTCATGTTTGCACAGCTGCAGTTAACAATAATCACCCTACTGTTACCCATCCAGGGATTTCTTGCTATCCTTAGTGACATTTCAGACAAAAAAGATGGTATTGGCAGGTCAGGCTTTATGAAGATTGGTAATTGGAGATCGGCCAAAAAACTGCTATCTGTGCACCCCTAACCAAAACACAAGAATTTTCTTCACTTTAACAAAGACTAATTTACGTGTCTGTCTTCTTTCCATTTTTGTAACCAGAGGGCAGTGAGTCGGTCACCAGGGAGTCTGTGGTTTCAGGTCATACCAGCATCAGCAGCACAGTGCCCCTCGCTCGCTTCTCAGAAGAAGAAAAGACGGTGTCCATCGTTAAAGCCCCGCATTACGAAGGCATTGGACCTGTGGATGAGTCTGGCATCCCTATTGCCATTCGCACGGTGAGGTCACATGACCAGAAAGCCTAAATACTATTTTACTCATGTCCAGAGACATAACCTTAGTTTCTTCTGACCCATTTTGGGCTGTCTTCATGTGATCAGCTAAAATAGAGAGGATTACTCTCAGCTGCCTGGAACTGCTGACCCCTTGTTAAAGGCCCCATCTGAGTCCAACTATCTTTGTTAAAGTATCTCTTACTCTTTCTCTGTGTGCTAGTTATGAAGATGAACTCACTCTGTTGCTCTTTACTTGTGAAAGAGTGTCCTCTCCATGCTTTCATGTTTTAACACTTCACGTCAGTTGTCAGCTTCTTGAGAAGAAGCATTGACCGCTGACATGCTGCACCACAGAGGTACAGAATGGAGAGTTGGAACAGTGATGAGGAAAAGAAGTTGGACAGAAAAAAACAACCAGATGCTCCTTGTGAGCAAGCAGACATTTTTGTGGCCACTCTGTTCGGTAACCGTGGAGAATGAAGCTGTAATTGGTCTGTTTCTTATCCTTGCCAATGCTACATGCGCCGCCTCCAGAATCCAGAACCAGGGCTCAGTGCTACTGAATAACGAAAGGATTAAGCCCCTTTGCCATTTGATAGCTCTTATTTGAAGAGGCTGTTGGATCTATAGTGTTTACACAAAGACAAGCATTTCTCCTGCCGAGTCCCGGCACAGCACCGGGAGCCCATTCTTTGCTTTTGTATCAACATCTTCTGAGGTTTTACTCTGTTGTGTAAAACTAAACCTGCTCACTCAGATTTATTGCATTTCAAGAAAACTATTGGCCACCCTGCAAGTGTCAAGAGGCATTGTTTATACCTCATCTGTATCTATTTGTACAGTTTATCAGCTTCTATCAAATTGTCTTTCACTCATAATTTATTAACTGACTTGAATATTTGAGAAATAAAAAAAACTGTTTATCTTTTTTTAGTTAAATGTTTCAGATTTTCAACTGCTGATTTTATTTATCAGCAGTTGTTTTTTTAGTTTTAAGTTTTGCTATAGACGTTGTTCTTGTTCTTGTTGTCTTGAAGTAATTTTTGTGGCCAGACCCATCATTTAAAGTTTGAAACTATTCTTTGTGTTCTCGACTTGTGGCTAATGCCAGTGTTGTGGTTCACTGGAGTCCCTTACCAGATTGATTGACGTCAGTTTGTTTATTGTCTGTTGTACATTTTTTTAGATCAAAGAATATTTTGTTGCTTTTGTGATCTTTTGCCCACTTCATGTGTCAGACTTTGTCTATTTAAGTAATTTCTTCACTGCTAATTCATGATTTAATAAGCGGGCAATTAAATTTCTATATTGTTCCAGATTGGTTTGGATACATTTCAACCTTTTATAAATTATTGACTCTTTGAAAACCACGTTTTGTAACTACTCTTTTTCTTTTGGTCAGATAATAATTTTTTTTTTAATATTGCTTAAAAGTTTGAACAAAATGTCATAGTATTTTTCAGCATTTTTAAAATAGTGGTTACATTCTGGTTCCTGAGGGGTTCCCATTGTACCTGCCACAGTATCAATTTATAGAAAGACAAAGATAAGGGTTTATATACTTAAATACCAAATAGCATTGATATCCATGTCAACAGCCAGATTTGTATATATAATACAAGAAAAGGAGAAATGTTAATTATCTTGATGTTTTTTAATCCATAATATGAAACAACATGGTCATACTGCAAGGATAAAGTAAAAAAAATGAATTGAAAAGGAAAACATTTTTTAAATTGTGGAAAATGTCATTTGTAGTCCTCAAATGCTTTATTTTTAAAGTCACTAGATATTCCACCAAGCAAGTGCAGCATTTTCATAAGCCTCACATTGGCATAATTTAGCTTTTCTGAATAATTTATCACGTTAAGTTTTTTCCTGGGATTCAACTGCCTGAAAATAATCAGCCTGCAGACTGACCTCATAATAAGCGTTTCAACTCTGTCAGGAATAACTTTATGTGTTGCTTACTTAAAGTTTACATTTGATTTTTTTTTTTCATTTAATAGCAAATTGTTTAAAATGTTTCTTGATGTTTTTCTCCACAGACAGTTGACAGGCCAAAAGATTGGTACAAAACTATGTTCAAACAGATTCACAAAGTTCACAAAGCAGGTATGTCCAAACCAGAGCAGCATGAAAGATGTCCCCATTATGTGCCTTGATCAGATGATTTGCCTGCTTGAACAGGAGTTGGTCATGTATGCATTCAGTTTGTAAGTGTGTGTGTGTGGGCGTGTGCATCTTTGTGCATCTTTGCCTGTCAGTTCCTGTTAAAACCAAAGACCTAAACAATCTCAGAGCCAGAACTCATTAGATTTGAGCAGGAAACTCTTGAACGGAGATGGGATAGCGAGAGCCCTCTAATAGACTCGGAGCTGTCCTGGGAAATCTGCTCTAATTTTCTGGGTCTGACAGAAAGACATAGTCAGCACAAGGCTTAATTGTTCTGAACTGCTCAGGCTTCTTTTATCACAGCACATAGAAAACGCACACATTCCCACTGTCTTCCAGTGGAGCTATGCCATTCACTTCTAAGTATCCTCTACAGTTTCATAATACATTTCTTCTACCACTTGACAGATCTCTGCCACTTCACAGTTCCTGCCACCCCTGCAAAAGATGCATCTTAGAAGACCGGAAAATAATGAATTCACTCTTCTGTTGCAGTAGCATCATCTCACAGAAAATTATAGAAAAACCCAGTCATTCATTTCAATACATTTATGCAAATCCCAAGTTAGAAAATATATTTTACTAGAACTCATGTGTAAATCAGTAAAATATTGAGTGATTGGGGAAGGCAGACGTGTTCATAAAGATGAATATGTCTGTTCATCCTCCCCATGAACAGACATGGTGTACATCATGTTTAAATTGGTACAGTAGTTGTCACTCTTGTTCTGCAAAACACAAACACTAGACATCACTGTGTTACTGTCATTGTGAAGCCTGCTAGTTACTCTTAGAGTTTATGCTTTACAATATGTGTTTGCATGTATCTCAATCCGTCTTTTTACCTTTTCTGCTCCAGATGATGACTACTCTGGCACATACAATGCAACATATGCTTTCATAAACAATGGTGAGACTTGTTCTCCAAGAAACAAAAAACTGTTTCATACTCTTATCGTTTCTTCCCGACCTGCATGTCTCCTCCTTTCTGCCTTACTGCCCTCCTTACCTCTCCCTCCACTGTCTCCTCCATTCTGTCCTCAGCCGATGACTACAGCACCACCATGGCCCACCCACCTCCTCGGACACACACATATAGACCTCTGTCCAAAAGCCCCTCAGACAACGGAGGGCAGCGGGTTCCTCGGGAGCCCTCACCTTCCCCAGTACCCCCACCACCTCCGCCAATGCCCTCCCTCCTGCAGCTTAGGGCCAGAGACAGCGACCGGGACAAAGATTCAACAGACATGTAAGAGAGATGTCCTCTTACTAAACACCTGGGTGTTACTGAGAAACTGGGTTGGATTTATTGCAGCAGTGTGAAATTGTCTGACTCACAGTCTTAAGCTTATTGTTGTAAAATATCCTTTCCATAACTGCATGCTAGGCATTGACATGCAGTGCATTAACTCCTGCCATGGCATTGCAAATCCACTACAATGTGTATGGTTGGTATCTGAGTCCTGGTCCTATGTAGACGAACTTGCTAGAAGCAGTGGTAACGTTTTCATAATGTGTGATCAGTGCACACCTGCATTACTTGCTCTGCAGTAAATTTGATGGACTAGCCTAGTTTCATCTCATTTCAATCTAATCATGGCAAATATTTCTAGATTAGCTCCACCAAATCAGTGATATTTAGTGCAAAAAATCACAAAAACGATCATGAAAACCTGGAGTGACTGAACAGTGTAAAAAGGTATTCAGGATCATTTAATCTTAAGAAATACTTATCTAATGAAGACACAGCTTTTTATTAATATTTTAACAGTTTATTAATGGGTTTTATCAATAAATTCTGGAACAACAGGCACTTTAAGAACATTCATTATCTTGATGTGGCCCAAAACAAGAATGTCTTTTATACTTCTGATCTATGGCATCAACCCCAAGCCCATCTTCTTTTCACCTTTGTCTTTACTGAAGTCTTAGGCTGTTTCCTGAGAGACACATTCCTCTTTTCTTTACACCAGGAATGAATGGGGTCCTCCAGACAGGAAAGTGGACACACGAAAGTACCGCGCAGAGCCCAAGAGTATTTTTGAGTATGAGCCTGGCAAGTCATCAATTCTGGAGCATGAAAGACCAGTGAGTCATTTTTCTAATGTCTCAAATTTTTCTCTAAAATATCTTATGCCGGCATCACAGAAATATGACGTGTACTGTGATCTTGGTATATGGAAGATTGAGTTGATCACAGGAAGCAACTTTATCTGCAAATCGCCATTTAACTTAAGCTACAGTACAACCAACATTCCAACAATCTCATCAACAACAATTATTCAGTTCTTTCTCAATGGTTTAATAGACATGATTATGTCATTTTTCCCCTCCACACATGTTAACACCCTGGTAAAAACATTCAATAATTTGACACCAAAAAATCCACCATTTAATTGAAACACATTTATGCCTTATGTGACAAAACTCACTTTCAGCAGTAAGAGAATTTTTTTAATAAATCATTCCAAATTATTGAAAAATTCTGCAGTTAATTCTACTGTATATTTTGTCGACAGCACAGCTCTTTTGCTTCTGTGACATGTGAGGTTGTAGCTCACAGAGGAAGATATTTGATCATTCCTATTTGCACAAACTCTCTTCTGTTCTCTGTTGTTCACCTTAGCCCACATTGTTTCTTTTGGGTTCAGGTTTGGAGACCGAGATGAAGGTTGATTATGTTTGGTGAATCATTTCTGTCTTGACGTGGTCATATATTTTGGATTATTATCTTCTCAAAATGATGCATTTTAAATTGTTTGGCACAAACCTTTAGATTATCAGCACTTTTGACTGCAACAAAATGTTAATATTACTTCTAGTCAGAAGAAATGTGTTGGTAAAATTAAAACATTACTGTAAACATCATTTACCAAAGGTAATAGTATGTGTTTGTACCAAAGAGTTCTGGTTCAACCCTTTCAGTTTGGTACACTAAGAGACCTGAACCTTTTACTTCAGGCCTAATCTGAGTACTGTAATTTAAACCTTTACAGTAATATTTTACGCAATGTTGTTCTGTATTTGACTGCAGAATGTTTGTGTCCAGACTTAAAGCTGTACCAAAAAATCCACAAAAGGGACTCTAGGTGTTACCACTGTGTGCCATTAAGCAACACCATAGTTTCTCATTTAGCTAAAGTGACAATAGAGAAAGAAAGGTGGACCAAACCAAAGATCTATGGTTGCATTTTTTTTACATTAACCAGATCAATAGGTAATTTTACTTACCTGAAACAACATGAAGGCAGATGTAAAGGTGACTATATGAAGAAAACTAGGCTGAAGAGAAAACCCATCTGCCTAAAGCTCATCCTAAAATATCAGCAGCAGATATGTGACCACACACCAGGCAGTACTGGAACAACAGAAGCATTGTAACTTATGTTTAGTATTATCTACATATTAAAACAAAGCCAAAGGGATTTAAAACATTTGTTATCTTTATTTATAAGTTTAACCTTAGTTTTGACTATTTTAAGTGATTTTATTGTCAGTTGTGTAACAGGATTCGCTCAGTTACGAGTTTATCATCACAAGCTTACACAGCTGGGCACATACCAGGTCTGATCTATTTTTGAAATCACACAATGTTTGTCAGGCTTTACCAAAGTACACTGTTCCAGTGAAAGTCCTTGTTCTTTGAAGGAAACTTTGAATGCATATGTTTATGAAGAATGGACAGAAATAGCTTTTAGCTAACATGCCTCCCAAACAACCTGTTTGATTGTACTTGACTCCTTACTATCTTGACAGAAAGTCATTGTTTCAACAGAAATGTCTGTAGGCACTCTTCAGAATTTAAAATGTCTTAGCTGAACAAATCTTTAGTAGGCATGCAACTGAGGTACCACTGATGTTTGTAAAGCAAATTATTAATTAGAATTTTTTTCTTCTCTGTGATTGTTTTTAAATTCATTTCAATGCTTAAAACGTATAATTTTTTGTCGTTAAGATTAAGTTACAGTAATAAATAGATGAGTTTAACTTAGGGCTTTTTACGCTGTGTTGTAGTACACCTGGTCAGTTAGAGCGAATATGGGCATCTAAATTCAAGGTTCCTATTCAATTTTCTCCTAGCAACACTCAGGATGCTGTCAGTTGTGAATGTCAGGGCAGACAGAAATGGCAATTGTAGATAGAGCTGGGTTAAAAATAATTATAACGGTGTTTGAGATTTGAACACCACAATGAGGAATGTTATAGATGCAGAGAGCCTTTTCAAAGAAATAAGTGAGAAGAAAAGAGACTTTAGAAAGGGTCTGACATTTAATGTGATGTCTGCAGAAAGCACTCCTGGGGCAATGATGTATGAGTCAGCTCCTGATAGCAGCAATAAAAGGCGAAAGCTGCAGACGCTGCCCACACTGACTGGATCTGCTGTCTGTTCACTGCCTCTGCTCTCCATTATACAAGGAAAAAACAGACATGAAAGATATTTCTAGGCAATGGGCCAAAGAGAAAATAGTACTCGTTAAGATTTTTGTTGTTAATGGTTATGTGAGTGTGCCCTGACATTCTCTACAAAAGGCTTTTTTTAATAGATTAGTCATATTTCTGAAAAGAAAAACAACTGTATTGAGAAAGAGAGCTGTAACTCCAACTACAGCAGCTATGAAGCATCTCTTGGCCATGTTTCATTTGGCAGCAAGACTCCTGTTGTTATGTGGGAGTAAGGTTAGAAAGAGCAGACAGAGCTGTTGGACAGCCAGGGTTTTTTTTGTACAGTATGATTGAACATAAAAAATAAAAAAATACCCTTCAAATTTTTACTTTCAGTATCTGAGTCCACTTTTGCATTATAGATAATTTATTATTGTTTACTTTGTTTAAAACATTTCTCCCAACCAAATATATGGGAACATAAACAATTATTTAAATGTAAAGAAAAAATGCAGATGCAAAACTACTGTATTCAATATTCAATATTCCAGATATCTGTTTATGTCTTTGCAGAGAAAAACATTGGGACGGGGGGGGGGTTATCCTGTTTTCAGTTAGCCACTACACTACCTGATTATGGAGACACACAAAGCATGTAAATGAAGCTACTCTGGTGCTAGGAGCAGCATGCTATGGGAGAAACTTTAACTTTAACAGGGAAGCCAGACTTTCACCTTACAGTAATACAACAACTCTAAACATACAGCCAAAACTGTGATGAAATGGTTTGACTTGGCCGCGTGTTAGAGTGGCCAAGTCAAAGTCCACACCTAAATCCAAAAGAGAAGCTATGGTAAGAACTGAAAATGAATTAATTTCTCTTATATTTTAGCTGTTCTTTGTGTGAGCCACTCCAGTCCTCCAGAGCTGTTGTCCTGCATGTTTTAGGTGTTCCCCTGACCCAACACAGAGTAAATGAATGGTTGATAACCTGGCCTCGTTTAGGAGTTAATTCAGCCATTAATTCAGCTATGTCAGAGCAAGGACAATACACCATGAAGGACAGCAGCCATCCCTGGTTTATCATGAGAATAGGTTGAAGCGTGGGGTCAGAGTGTTTCAAATGTTGAATAGTACCAGGGGTAGGAACACTTTTACAAGGCGCTATAGAACTGTCTTCAAAATGTTGACTTCATATTTAAATAGGATAAACTGAGCAGTCGGACTCTGAAAACATGCTTTCACTATAGTTTTGTAAAAAGAAACCAGAGATGGTTTTCTCCATTAGCACTTTTATTCCACATCTTCATCCTGTAATCATCTTCCTTTGCATACTCCTAACCATGGGGTCCATGTCTCTCTTTATGTGTGATTCCCCTCCACGCCTCCTTCCTTCTGTCTCTCTTCTATTTCTCCTCTCTGTCATGCTCTCTCAGACCTATGATGACATAGATTTAGAGAACGAGCCTTGGTATAAGTTCTTTTCCGAGCTGGAGTTTGGGCGGCCGGTAAGTTGGAGCTCGATGGCTCCCGCACCCACAACTCCACCGATAGATGTACACCTTCCATCTCCTCCCTCTCCCAGGACACTGTTGTTCTGGTTCCACCATCTGCCTGGGTGGGGCGAGTTGTTTGGGCATGTGGTATTTGTTTGGTGCAGTGACCCCTCCCTTCACACACACACACACAAACACAAAAATGTGACAGTGATATGTCTGTTATCCTGCTTTTAAATCCAGGTAGTAGTTTATTCATGAGTTTTTCTGGCTATGAGCAGGTTTGGAAAATACTTCTTTTGATTCACATTGTTAGCTTAAAGAAAAAATATTCCTTGTTATAAACACCTGATGTGAGGTAACATGCATATATTTCTTGCCATAAGTCTTACTTAAGCTTATTCAAGAATGTATTTATTCCTACCTGCTTGTAGTTTTGTTTTATAGTAGCTGAAAACGCTCAGGTTGTCTATGAGCTAAGCTCTTTAGTGGCCCCTGCTGTACGTAGGTGGTGTTTACATGACGGATGTTTATCTGAGATCACATTATTGTTAGCTCACTGATTTTTATTATCTGATGAGGACATGCCTCTATCTGATATGATTTCAGTGCATGACATCAGTTGTTCACTTTCAGGGGCTTTTGTTTTTTTAATGTTCAGGCGGTAATTTTGTCCGTGTATTGAGATTTTTTTTTCAAAGTTTCTTTGTGATCTAATAAGTCGTCATAATGGAAGGTTTTTCATGCGCCACTGACTGATCGTGCCAGCTGGACGCTTACTAAGATGCACTAAAATCACATGTTTGATTGCACAGTCCAATGCCTTCTGAGATAAACACTGCTGCCTGTGTTTTTATTTGCTTTCTGCACACAACCTTCACTCTGCATGTGTGTGATACTTCTGTGTGTTTGTGAAAAATAAAGCTAGACAGGCCTGCATTTGTGCTTTTGTTAGGTGCAGAAAATTAGCACAAATACAGAACTTTTTGGCATTTCTGGTAAAGATGTGTAAAAAGCCTGAACATAAATTTATTTTATACCAGTAGCATCATCTCCAAAAATCCAAGCTGTAATTCCACTACATAAATGTAGTTGTGGGCAATCCACATATTAATGTGAACTACGGCCACGTCTGCTGTTAACTGCTGCCAATAGAGCAGTATTCAGCCTGTTTGCTTAATATTTTAAGATGCAGGAACATATACTGTATATAGAGAGAGAATACAGAAAGGGACTCATCTACCTAAAAAATTGTTCTAATATTTGTAATATTCATTTTTGTTTGTAGTTAGGTATTTTTGTGAATTCTGACATACAGTAAAAAGTCAACATAACCTTAAATAAAGCCCAAGTCAGTTGTCAAAGCAGGTATGAACTCAGACACAGTCAGCTGATACTTTTCCTGGTGAAGGACTTGCTTGGTTGTAGATTTTTATTTAACACAATATCAGTTTTTCTGACAGAAGTCATTTTTTATAAATGTCTTGGTAATTCAGACGGTCAATGTCACCAGAGGCTTAGAGCAGACGTAGGCCCACAGCATCATAGATCCTCCACTGTACCCAACAGTGGGCAAGAAACGCATTTCAGCAAATGTTTCCATTGTTTCCTGCTAATTCTACCTGCAGTTTTAGGTGCTGAAAGGCTTAGACCTGCAGCACTGAATCACAGTACAGTTAAAGTCCAGTTGAAGTGTCTGGAAAACATTTTTATGTATTTATGTGACATAATTCCCAAATAACCTATTGGCATGTAGACAGGTTGCTATGGTTATGTTGCAGTTCTTTATTAGTGACTCTTATTTTCAGTTAAATATATTTTAAAGAGTTTTCTAGTGCTTGTACACCTGATAACAGTCTCTGCTGAAGTCAATTTAATTCAGAAATTCAAAGTATTTCAGTTTTAGGTGATGCTGCTGCAGTAAAAGATGGATTTATTTTAGGGTTTTTACACATCTTTAGCAGCAATGGGAGAACTTGCATAGGGCTTCCTGCGTGTAGACGTGTTAGTGTTTGACTGTGTGTACAGTAGGTGTGTGTGTGTGTGTGTGTGTGTGTGTGTGTGTGTGTTAGTGTATGTACATTGGCGCCCAGTTGTTCATTGTGTGAAAGAAGCTCATTTGCTCCAGTTTTAACTGGCTTGTCTCTGGTTCCTCAGACTCTCTAACAGGTTTTACTCTCTTCACATGTCTCCTGTGTTTTTGATTTCTCCCCATGATGTCACCGCCGCTTCTCCTCCTTCACCTCATCTTCACCTTCTTCCTTCTCCTCCTCCTCCTGCTGTCCTCCCCTACCTGCTTACTGCTGCTGCTGTTTGGGGTTGAAGCCTCCTAAAAAACGTCTGGATTATAATCCAGACATCTCCACCCGCCAGCGTATTGAGGTAATCTCCAATTCATCATTTGTCCATGAGTTGTTTTTTTTTTTTCTTCTATTTAGTTTTATTTTTTTTTACCATTTCTGTGTTACATGCATTGGATCAGTGCTTGGATGTGAAATGCATCCAGGCAAGGATCCGTTTCCATGTGTTTTGAGATGTCAGGTGACAAAGCAACATGGAGTATTGATAAATATAAGATGGAAGTTGAAACATACATGGTTTTCATTTAAACAAGATATACATTAAAGTTTGTAGTTGTAACGTGGAATTTCTGTAGGATAGCGTGTGACTGGATCACTTTTAGAAATACCGCTGCTTTGCTGGATTTATCGGAGCGTTACAGCCTTTCTTCCACATAATATCAAAATGCTGTTTGTTTGATTTTGGTTGAAGGAATATATACTGGTTTTTCTGTTCAAATTGTAAATATTCACTTTTTTTGTTGCTCAGAATGGGTGTTTTTAGTGGCATCATTCTCAAGAGTACCTTCAAGATCCATTCCAGTTGGTCCGTACCAGATTTTGCAGTAAATCATTTGCCCCCCACAGCCCTGAGCTGAGCTCATAACATCCTTTGCAATATCACCTTTGCCATCATTCTTCAGAGCAGTGGAGAAAAGGGATCAGAAATTCATCTGTGACTCGGTGCACCTGTCAGGCTTCTCTTGGCCAGGTGTGCCATGTGGAACCAGCATCCTGCCGAACCTTTGGTTGGGGGACTGTTTTGACTGTGGCACAGCTTCAGCTGCATGGAGGCTGTGCTTTGTAAGCTGCCCTGCCTGAAGTCTTTGTTTGTGCAGAGCTGACTTTTCTCTTTTGTCCTGCGCCTATTTCAGACAACCCTCCACATCGCCCCGGCTGACAAGGCTTCAGAGAGACCTGCAAGGTAACCGCTGTTTCTTTCTTTTCCTCCGCATCACCCCCATCGACCCCTCCCCCATCCTCTCACCAGCAGCCCCCCTTGTTGTGATTCAACGCAGTGTGAAAACTCTGACTCTGCTGGTGATATGTGGTGGCTTTCTTTAATGATCATCTGCTCAGATTAGCAGCATTCTTAATGTGATTTAGTTAATGATGTTTTAGGATGCTTCAACTGAGACTGAATAAATTAACTCTGCAAACCTATTGATTCTGCTATTCACCTTCTGTCCCTCCTTCACCCCCCTCTTCTCCTGCTTCCTTTCAACACTAGCCTGGTTATTCAGTCGCATTCTGCAGGCTGAACAGAAAGGGCAGAATAGGGATGTAATGAATAGTCTATTCATGCCAGTGACATTAAGTGTGTTCTATCGCAAAAGAAAGAAAGAGCCTTGGGTTTCTTTCTTTTCTAAGCCAGTTGGACATAAGAAGTTGCTAAACAAAATCTGTCTGAAGTGGGTATTTTTGCTGTGATAAACTTTATCTACAGTATATTCAATTTCACACCAATAACAAACTATCTGAGTCTACAAAATGCCATAGACTTTCAGTGGAGGATATATAAGGATATCACCTAAAGTTAGAACAAAATAGTCTTTTATTAACATCAGTATACTATATATTGTAAAAGAAAGTATGAGTGTGGAAAAAAAGAAAACTGTCTAGATTTATCATACATAATGTATTCTAAAGGATGACTTATTTTACTTACCTTTGAACAATCTTTATTTGAAATTTAAAGAACAAACAGATTCTGTATAGTTCTGAGATTAAGATTTTTTTCAATTAAAGATAATGAAATAAATAAATAATAACTTAAATGTAATATGTCCACATGTATGTTACATAGCATTAATCAGAGGTGTGGATAAAAAACCAAATCAACTGTATTTATACAAAATTAGACAAACAGAACAAAACATATGATGAAAACAAAACCGTTTATTACAATCAATTCTTGATGACTGGGTTTGGCGAGACTTCTCGTTGGTTCTGCTTCGTTTAACTGAGTCAAAACACAGACTTGATCAACCAGTCAGAAGTGGACAAGGGATAACACAAGTAATACAATATGTTTAGAAGCTAGTAAGAAATTGGAATCTACAAATCAGTTTGAACCTTTGTATTTGTATTTTAATAATGGACCAAACAGGTCTCTGATACCTGATTTATTTAAGTGCGCAAACCATATTAATTAATATTTACATAATATTTGAATTAAATTTAAATTGTCTTTTTATTTGTGTTTTGACTGTAAGTGTTTAGCGATTGTAGCTGCTGATATTGATAAAAAACAGGACCTTCATAGTCGGGAAAATTCCGTCTCTACTTCCACTCAGCATTCCTGGAGATGCAGTGTTCTGAAAGTAGCCGTCGATGTTTGTGTTGCAGTGCTGCCAGCGACTACAGGAAAAGAAGGAAGTCTGAGCCATCAAGTTCACAAGTGAATGCCCAGTCCCAGAGCAGAGCTGCAACCTCCCCTAGACCAGTGGATGACTACAGATCCAGCAGCAGTCTAAAGAAACCTTTCATTCGTTCCTCACCTTCCTCACCCTCCAGAGCCAAAGGTATTCCTTTTCACTGAAGCATCATGTTTTTGCCTTCCAATTTTGTTTTCTCTGTTTGTGTCTTTCTTCACATACACATGATTAATATTTCAAATTACAGAAACATTTTCTTGTGTTTTCACAATGAGTTTTTTCTGGTGATATCGTGAGTTTATCTGCTGGAAATCTGATTAAGAAAAATGAATCTAAAAAAATCTTTTCCACCTTTTCTTCCTTATTTATTCTGTTTTCCCATGAGCTTTCTCCCTCTTTCTGGCTATTCCTGCTTAACCGTCTTTCCTCATTCTTGTCTTTTACCATGCTGCTCTGATGGGACATCTAAAAGGTGGGGACGCATGCAACATGTTTTCAAACAGTATAAGCACCCCAGGTCCTTATGAGAGTACCTCTCTCCCTCCTCTCCTTTCTGACTCTGATCATTCCCATGAGGATGCCAGCCAGGAAGGCAGCACTTCCTCAAAACAGTCTGTCTTCTGCACAAACAACTGGCAGCCAAACAGCCAGGACGATAAAACATGGAGCAGTTCAGAGGAAGCACCACCCTCCTCTGGCAAGCTCAAATCCCGCAGTTGCGATGACTTGCTTAACGATGGACATTCTGGTTCTGGTGGCCAAAATGCCACTCGCTCAGAAAGCGCTGGGTCGCTGGTGTGTGATGGGAACATCCCTACGGTATCGTCCTCTACTCATTCACTGCCCCCTCTCCATCGGCGACGTGCGCACGATTCTCCAGGTTTCCTCCAGCTGTATCGTAAAATGCACCAGATTGACCGAGCTCAGCTCATCCCATCTGAAGTAATCCGTTCCGTCCGTGCTCGCATTCTGGAACTAGAGCGCCAGCCTCATCTGCATCGCCATCGCCTTTCTCCTTGGACACCCTCCTGGGGTGTGGAAGTGCCAAGGGACATGGTGCCAAACCGCATTTCTGAATACGAGCGTCTAATTCAGAAGTCCAAATCCATGCCTAACTTGGGTGACGGTGAGGTGCCTTCGGGCACAACAACACCGGGTGGCTCGTCATCTCGTGCTAGCAGCGGAGGTGGCGTGACTCCCAGTTTTCCAAAACGCCGTTTTTCCATTGAGTCATTACTAGAGGAAGATCCCAATAGCAACAATAGGACTGTACGTCACAGCATGGATCACATACCTCGTAGCCCACCTGAAGGGCAACCTCGTGTTGGACCCGAGCCCGGACGTGGGCAAACATTTTCGGCTCCTCCTGTTCCTCAAGGCCCGCAAGCAAATCCTGACTATTCTGATAGTGAACAAGACGCCATTGCATCTGATCTGAGTGACTTCATCCAGGTGGAGGGTTCCTCATTTTGCAGTGAGAGTGATTTTGACCATTGTTCCCTAACTTCCTCTGAAAGCTTGTATGGATCGGCCACCCTCCACCACCACCACCACCACCTTCGTCACCACCACCATCACCACCATCATCATCAAGGTCACCAAAGTCTAGGCCAGAGCCAGGGCTACCAACACCGCCACCTCATCAGCACTTGCAAGGGCCGCTGCCCAGCCTCATACACTCGTTTTACAACCATGCTTCGCCATGAGAGAGAGCGAGCACGACAAGAGAACCAGAGACAGCAGAGCCGCAACAGCCATTTCCAAATTCAGGGCTCGCAGTCTCAGCAAGCAATGTCCAAGCTGGCCTTCTTGGTCAGCCCAGTGCCTTTCCGCAGGAAAAAGGGCTCACCACCTACCGCTAGAAGAAGCAGCAGTGGTGGAGGAGGACGAGGTAGCAGACCCAAGTCCAAACAGGCCATTTATGAAGCACTTGATGCAGCCTTGAGAGACATTTATGAGCACATTCAAGCAGAGAGAGGCCACAGGAGCTCTAGGCCACCTGATGACAGTATTTTGAGAAGAATCCTGGCTGAACTGTTGCCAAGTGTGCCTGAAAGAAGCTCCTCTTTGCGAGAGCGGAGGGGTTGCTGGCATGGGGGTCACTCCTCCACATCTGTTTACCCAGAAGGAAGCCCGACTGGGTTTGCTTCATACAGAGGAGAACCATCCACACCAAGCCTACAGTCACCGAGGTTACAGTCGCCAATCAGTGCCTGCTATGGACGACATTTGGAGACCTCAAACAATAATGAATATGGGGAAGAGCAAGGCAACGGAAATGGTCTATGTTATTCAGGTGGAGATCAAATCCATACTACTTCAAATATGTAGTGTTCAGCACTGTATACTGTCATTAGATATAAGCACTATGTACAAAGATGAGAAATATAAATGTTAGCTATTGTCAGGTCTAAATACCTATTAAACAAACACAGGAAAGACAAGAGAGTTAGATTCTTTGTTTCTCGCGAGGAGAGCAGACAGAGATGTGCTTTCAGTTACAAATCTCCAACCGCTCTGCAACACATCTGTCTGTTCCTCTCTTTTATTGCTCTTAGGAACCCTCTCACACTGAGCACTGCAACTCTAAAGGGGTGGGGTCAAAGCATTTTAGTTGCAGTGCTAAAAGACAATCACTAAACTAAACACATGTTATCTACAATCTAAATCCTTCTTGCTCCAGGCACGGCGTCGAATAGGACACGTTGTATAGCTTCAAAGCAACAGCTTTGTAGCACAGAGCAGAGTTTATTGCAGGACTGTAAAACTCTGCTGGGAGCAACTAACACCTCTGTCTTGTAGGAAGTCCTGCAGGGCAACAGCTGCTGAGAGTAGCTGTCACCCCTATTTCCCAGGGAAGCCTCAGGATGGAATCAAAGTTATTTAACACACAGAAACATTATCTAAATGTAACTACAAGGCTACATGATACAACAAATATTTGATAATACTAAGAATACAATTTACCCAACAGCTATATATCTATGTCAGTTTGATTATTTGATAAATACATTAAAGCAAAACAGAAAAAACCCATAGCTGAGTTTAGTTGTGCTTTTTAGGTGTAATCTGCAAAATGTTGTGGTTGTTTTTCCTTTATACTTCAACACAACTAGAAGAGTTTTATATTGGCTTACTAGTTATTAGGGCTATGTTCTCTGATGGTCAGCCTGTAGCTGATAACAGTCCTGCTGCTACAGCTAACTAGCTGTAGCTTGAAAAAAGCAGTGTTCTAATAATAATGATGGATAGCACTGCTTTAGCTTCCTCACAATGTTTTTACATCACTAATAATATTTCCATGCAAATGTCTCTTTCTTGTATGTATTGGCACTGTGCAGTCATAGATATGCTCATCTCAGAATCAAACAGCTAAAGAAAAGTTGCTCCAGTATTTTCAATACTATCCCATTAATGGAAAGCACTGTGAAGAAAGATTTTTGTAAATTTTGAAACCAGAACTTTTAAAACCTTGCTGTACTTTCATCCTGAAACCAGCCCATGTCTATTCTCCCAGCCATGCCTCATTCAGTTGTGCTTCAACTTGAAGATTTTGTTGGTCCACAGCCATGTCCAATACTTACATTTTCTGTATACTTCAGATGTATACATTTTTGCTGTGAATTTTCAAGTTAAATATTTCTTATTCGCTGTTGGTACATTTCAGTTTTTCAAAAACCTAAATACTTTTGCAAATGTTTCATATTAAAGTTATGCTGGTAAAGTTAAAGAGTGGTCTTTGAACAAGTTTGAGAGTTGTAAAACTCTGCTTGGTATGTAGTTAAAGTGAGAACAGAATGTTGTTAGAATCCAAAAGGTGGTTCCACTGCAAGCAATTGACTTTGTTATGTTTTTAACAAAACTGAATTTACAATGCTGAACAGCAAATATTTGAGAATTTACTGTATATTAGTCTGGATGCAACTGTTTCCCAAAATCCCAAAGTCTTTACGACCAACTTTTATTTAACCATATTAATAATTCAAAATTTGTCTTGACATATTGTTAGATCACACCAGATTTATTTGTTTGTACAATAAATTGACATTTTCTGAATGGCAAGATCAATTTTTAGCAGGTTTTCGTGTCTGCTGTGTGACAGACTCAGTTTTGGTAAACAGGGTTGTGTATTAATGTCAACAAAAACATTTTTTGATTTGTTTTTTGGACAGATTATTATTTGGTAGCCATGTTCTTATTCATAATTATTTTACAATTTTATTGCAAATCATTGTCTTTATTTAAGCCATTTGCTTGTATGTTTATTTTTGATTTGCTCATGTTTCTGCTGGCCTGTATTCCCCTGGTTTCATCTTGTGTTTGTAGAATTGCATGTGTCTCATTTGTGCCACGTTGTGTTTAATTTCGCTCACTTTGTTTTCTTCCCTGTGTGTGATGGAAATAAAATACAAATATTATTGACCAAAGCTGTCAATCCCTGTGTTGCCCATCGGAATGGCATCATTCTGTGGTGTTCGGTGTTTTTTCCAGATCCCACTAATAAACTCAGGTTACATGGAAGTGATTGCTGCTGTAATTCTCGAACATTGATGTTTCTTTTCATCACAGACCAGGATGTATCGAGGAGTTATTCCACCATGGATGATCGACACACACCGCAGAGCAGAAGAGCAACTCCTGACAAAGAGGTATAACATTGAAACCAGTTTTTTTGTATAATTATTACACAAATAATGAAGATGTATTCGGAAAAACGATCAGTTAGGAGGGGAAAATATTAAAACTAGTTGTGTATTTTATATTGATGCTTTCCAGGTTAGAGTCACCGACTGAAAAGCTAAATAAAATCCTGTGTTTAGATGTCGGTATAGAATAGATATGCAATAGACAGTCTTGTGAAAAAGTTTTCATACCCTTGAACTTCTCTACATTTTGTCACATTTTACACATTCAGAAACAAAAAAATTGTCCATTTATCTTATTTATCTCAGTCAGTTTTTGGTGAGTTTTGATCTCACTTGTTTCATGGATCTCTTACTGTTTGTTTATCATTGTTGACCAGATGTAGGGTAAACCTCTGTCTCAATTTCATGTCTTTAGCAACTCCTGACAGGTTTTCTTCTAGAATTGCCCTGTGTTTCAATTCAGTTACCACAAGCTTTCTTACCTCTGCTGCAGACAAGCATCCCCACAGCATGACACGCCCAGCGTGGTCTGCCCTGGTCAGAACAGCTTGTTTCACATGTTTTCTGTGTCTCCTTACTGGCTTTTCACAAACTGCAAATGAAAATTTATATGTCTATTTTCTCTCAACTCTTCCAGAAAGGTCTGGTGCTGAGAGTGCAGGACTGATAGTAGTATAGTCTTGTTGTAGATCGCTGCAGCTCCTCCAGTTATGAGTATTTTCTGATTAATACTCTCTTAATTTAGATGGACAACTACATTTAGATATGTTTGCAGTTGCTAAATATTCTTTGCATTTTAACATGATGGATTGAACCGTTCTCTTTGAGGCATTCAAAGTTTGGTGTACGGTTTAAAATGTTTATGCCTAACCTGTCAATATTCCTTGGTGTTTAGTATTCTTCTTGGTTCATAAATATTCCACAGTGAAAATGTGCCCCACACTTTTCAGATTTGAAAGCATTGAGGTTCCTTGCTGTGATGTGACAAAACACGTGAAGAAGCTCAATGAGTAATCAAGCTTTTTCACACACTGTAAATGTGAGACGGGTGTCATGTTAAACCTGGTGATGGCTGTTGCCTCTCTTTCTCTCACTGCTCTTCCAGGTCTCCCATAAACAGATGACACAACTTATTCTGTTCTCTCTCCTCCATCAGAAACAGCCTGCAAGAGCAATTTATGATTTTAAGGCACAAACAGCAAAGTAAGTATCATACATTTAGCATGTGGGCGTAAAGAGGCCGACTCATTTGTTTTCAGCTGCATCCCCACTTCCCGCCATCTGCGAATCTCCTCCAGAACCTTTTTTTTATTCGCTCAATTCTTGCTTACATTATCTGCTGATTTCCAGTCTGATTACTGTCATCACAGCTAACCACATCTGGATGGCTTCAGATTAATATTTGACATTGTTTTAAATGCATGTGCGAATGAACCTGATGTTTTACTTCATTGTGCATTTCTGACTGTGCAAAAAAAGTCATCAATTTTTCTTTTTATTTCCTTTTGCGTTCATGTCTTTCCGCTTGAGTCGATGTGCATGCAGCGACACTTCACTGAGACATCTGTGTTACAGGGAGTTGACATTTAAAAAGGGCGACTCGGTCAACATCATCAGGCAAATAGATAACAACTGGTACGAAGGCGAGCACAGAGGCCGGGTGGGCATCTTCCCCATCGCATACGTTGAGGTAAATCTGCATCTGTTGTGTGCATCTCTCTCATGTTGTCTCGATTACTTCAGTCATGCATCTCTTCCTTGTTTGCACAAATTTTGCCACTCATGTAGAAGACGCCGTCGTCAGAGAAGCATCAGCCAATCCGTCCTCCTCCTCCAGCTCAGGTCAGGGAGATCGGCGAGGCTCTGGCACGCTATAACTTCAACGCTGACACTAACGTGGAGCTGTCACTAAGAAAGGTTGCTCTGCTGTGATATGATCAGATTAGAGATTTGCTAAATTTCACAACTCATGTTTTGTTGTGTTTTATATTAACGGTCGTGTTTTGAATGTGTTGCGTTTGTGCAGGGGGAGAGAGTTGTAGTGGTCAGGCAGGTGGACCAGAACTGGTATGAGGGGAAGATTCCGGGAACAACCAAGCAAGGCATCTTTCCGGTTTCCTATGTTGAAATTGTCAAGCACTCTCCATCCAAAAGCTCCTCCCATCATGTAGATCCACATGCTTACAGCCGGACACCAAGCTCCACCCCCATCAAGGTAAGAACGTGAGGGATGCACTACACCTTCTGAAGCATTTTGAGTTCTTTCATAAAACAATGCATTGCAAAAGTATTCATACCCCTTGAACATTGTCATATTTTGTTTTAAACACAAACTTCAGTGTATTACTTTCATATTTATGTGATAGACTGATATAAAGTGGCACAGAAAAATTATACAGAGTTTTCACATTTTTTCCTCATTTAAAGTTATTTTTATCATTCTTCTTTTTACACTGAAGGAAAATCCGGTACAACCAATAACCTAACTAGATTAATTATCTAGTCAGCAAACAGAGTTAAAAATGGTCTAATGAAGCTCTTCTTAGAGGTTGGTTAGAGAACATTAGAAATCACACAAAACCTTTGGGAAGGCTAAACCTGCACTTCCTTAAGGTTCCATCCTTGCCAGGTGATGGATAATGTTGGTGGGAACAGGGCTGGAGCTAAAATCAAGGAAATCCTTGAATAAAAAATAGCTGGAGGCGAAACTGAGTTTCACATTCCTGTATGATCTTCCTAGAGACACATGGCCAGAGCTACAGGTGCAGTAACACCACTGGTCCACACGCTGGCGCTCTCAAAGATTAATTGCTAGAAATGTTTTTTTGGAATGTGTAAAGGTCTAACAGACATAGGCCGCTCTCCACCCTGTAATAAATGAAAAGCCTATTAGATTCTTCCCCTTTAAAAAGTGGAAATGTGTAATATTTCTCAAATTTAAGAGTTATTGACTACTTTGTGTTTGTCTGGACATGGGCAATCTCAAGAAAATATATTTAAATTTGTGTTCCTGTTGAAGCAAAAAAAGGGAAAAAGCTCAGAGTATGAACACGTTAGCAAGGCACTGTGTGCTAGTTTACATCTGGCTTCTTTCCTCCCATTAAGTCCTTTTCCTCTCTGAACAGTTGACACCATGTTTTCTAATATTCACCTCTATCTTTTTCTTTCTCATTTTTACCTTCATGGAGTCCTTCTATCTCCTCCCTCCATCTCTTCCTTCCCCTCAACCCTCTGTGAGAACGCTCGACCTGCAGGCCATCACCAGCGAGTGGCTCTCGCTCACGCTGGACCCATCAGCCCCCACCTCAACCCCTTCATTCACAGCCACTCCTTTACCTCCCACACCACCCCCTCTCCCTGCTGACCTCGCCCCCCTCCTGACGGCACAGGAACCGACCTCAGCCTCACCCGCTGCCTCACATAAAGGTTTCTCCTTTTCACACCGGCCACCTTCCAGAAGTCCTGTTTCCTCCGACAGCAGAGCGGGTTCAGGTCACACCTCAGCTGCCCTTCGTCTCTCCCAGCCCTCCCCGCCACTGCCCCCTCCACTTCCTCCTCCTGTCTCTTCCTCATTCACCTCCACGCTGTCGGATAGTTTATCGACGCACAATGGGAAGCGGCTACAGGTTTCTGAGGCAGACAACGCTTTAAGCTTTACTAGGCCTCAACCTTTGACCTGCACCGAGTCAGTGACAGGAAAATTTTCCTCACATCTCCCAGAGCAGCAACTGTCTGCTCTTGCACACGAAAGCGGCAAACTGCCTGACATCGAGCTGCGTGTTAGAGACCCTTATGATGAGCTGCTGTCAGCAGCTCCAGATGAGTTCAGTGCAGATGATACTGACATTTCAAAAGAGCCTTCAGTAGAGTTCATATGTGCCAAGGTGAATGGTGAATCTCAGAGCAGATGGTTTCAGAACAATGTCCAACAACTCAGTCCTCTGGCAGCGGCTAGTGACTCACCTGGCACTGTTCACCTAAAACTGCAGTTTCACGAACCGTTAAGCGTGAAGCCGCTTTCTGTTTTCACTGAAGAGCAGCCAGTATCAGTAAATGAGGAGCTGGTCGAGCCTCACAGGCCACCGTCAGAACAAAAACACATATACACGGAGTTATTCATAGAGGAAGAAGACGAAGACATGGCAGACAAAGAGGAGAACATTAGAGAGTTAAATGGGCGAATAAGTCCACAGGTAGAGCATGGTGTGAGCAGTCTGCAGGTTCACTAGGCTCCCGGAAGGAACGTTGAAGTGAAAAAAAATCTACATCCACAGAAACTTCCAAATGAGGATAGGACAACATAGTAGAGGAGCCATGTAGTAATGACATCCTGAAGGCGGAGTTTCAGAAAGTGCGGGAGTTTCTTAAAGAAACAGAGGCCCAATTTTGAGATATTAAATTACAAAGTCAAATTTCGTTTTAAGTCCATTTTTCAAACATCAGACATGATTGAATCCAGATTGGATCCCTGTAATGAACAGCTGCTACCAGGAAAACCAAAAGGTTTGAAAAGAAATTCAACATTTAACATTTAATTGGTCAGATTTGGGACACTGATGTGCTCATCTTCCTTCCTTCCATGTTCTTTCTGGGGTTTATTAAAGTATCTGAAAGGCCGATTTCTGGTGGCTCCAGTATCTTTACCTGTGTTTTTGTTCCCGTAGGCTGAAGCCTCTTCCTCATCACAGCTACCTCACTGTGACCGCCTTCCCTTCATCACCCCATCACCCCCAGCATCCACTCTCCCTCCTTCTGTAATTTCTGCCTCCTCCACATCTTCCCGATCCCAACAACATGACTCTTCCTTTTCCCCTGTCCTTCCTCACTCCCCCCCATGCCTCCCTCACCTGACAACCTGTGGACTACCTGCAGTCTCTCGCAGCCCGTCTATTCCCTCACCTCCCTCTCACCTTTCGGACCCGTCTGCAGTCGTTCCTGTCTCCCAGCCCTCCACTTCTCCCTGTCCGCCCAGCCCAGTTACGTCCTGCCCTGTCTCAGAGTCAGTTTTCCCTCCCCCTACCCCGACTCCCCCTAAAACTGCCTCTCCTCCTCTCTCTAGTCCCCACTCCCCCAACACTGCCCCCGTTGTATCGCACGCAGGCCGTAGATCCCCCAAGGTGAAGGTAACGCTGGAATGTAGAGATGAAGATTATAAAGCAACCTCATCCCTCATCTAACTGAATCTTTGCTTAGCTGTAGTTTTTTGGTTTGAATTAAGCACATTTTTCTCTCTGGTTGGATATGGACTCCAACAATTTTAGGAAAAATGTTCAAAAATATTACATCTTGTTTGTTTTTGTGTAATTTATTAGTTAAAGCTGTAGCATGTAACTTTTATAAAAAAAATTCTAATTTTATTTTACATATTTGTTAAAATTGTCACCATGTTGTGACAGTATAAGACATCTATGAAAAGATTGATCTCCTCTCTTACGTACAATCACTGTCTGAAGAAATGCATCGCTCGCGACAAAAAGCAACCAGTCAGAGCCAGGAGGAGGGTCTTGGTACTGTCAATTATACTCATGTACTCGCTGCTAAATGTGCTAATGGCTGAGAAACCGTTTATCCACTGTCATTGGTCGCCATGCTATCTAGCCTTAGCACTCACGACAGGCTCTGCTAGCTGCAGCGAAACAGGGAGCACACAAGTTTGTGATTGACAGCGTTGAGACCCGCCTCCTGGCTCTGATTGGTTGTTTCTAGTTAGCACTGGGAGAAGATGTAAGAACTCAATTTTGTTCACAGATTCTCATACCAAGCTGTCATGACATAGTGACAGTTTCAACAAATATGTTAAAAATATATATTTCTTATAAAATGTACACACCGCAGCTTTGAATTGAGTGTGTTAGAGTTTCGGGCTGTTGGTTTTATTACGAGATTCTCTACAATTTTTCTCGATCGAGCTGTAAATACTAACTTGCCTGATGTATTAACCCAAAATAGAAGAAGAATGCTATAATGTTCCTGCGTGGGTCTGTGAAAGTGGCTTTGATTAGACCAGTTTTTGTGGACATCAGCATGTCGTTAAGAGTTTCACCCTGCTTGCTCAGCTCATCGTCAAGGTTGCTGACCTCCTCTGTGTTGGAGTTTATAAGTGTGTTGCCTCTGGTCTTTCTGCCCATTAAGCAGGATCCAGTTGTTGGTGGTAAACCCCCGCGTAGCCCCATCTTGTCCAGGAGGTCCTATCTGTCGCCAGTTAGAGGTCGAAGGGTAGGGGGACTGTAAACCCACTGTACTCTTGTTTCTGTGCAGGAAAGCAACATAATCACCTTGTTATTTATGACTGATTAAGACTGAGTTTGTTGCTGTTTAGTTAAGTTCAGCGCCATGTTCTACGTTAAGACTCCAACTTTTAGTGTCTGTGTATAAAATGCTTGTTTCATGGCTGAAAACTCAAAGGATGCACATAAAACCATATTTGAATCTAATTGTGTCTTCCTTTCTTTCTCCCTCTAACTCAGCGGTTGGTACAGGATGCACTCCATGGTGGAGGAGACCCGTAAGTACTACTTGGTGTTATTACTACTGTAAATAAATTATCCCATTTTTAAGTTAATCATTTCTGCCATTCATTAAAACGTATTGATTTACGTAAAGTATTTAACAGAAACAGACTTGAATTTATTTTATTAGGATTTTATGTGATAGACAAACACCAAATATTACCAGTTTGTCCAGCATGGTCACATGGTTTTCAACTTCTTACTAGTGGTAGGACTTGATTGCAAGGTCTGTAATGAATTCATCGCAATTAATCGCAGTTTAATAAAATATCATATATTGTCAAAAGAATCAACATTTTAAATCCAGAAACAATTTTCACTGCTAATTTACTGTTGACCTCAGTTATTGAGGTTCTTCAACCATCATATTGGTTCATTCCAGCCATTCCTATGAATTAACAGGAATTTTATTGTCTATTGTTTGCGAATGTTGCTTGTGCGTCAGATTTCTGGGTGTACAAGAAACGTAATACAAACGTTCTGGCTCGGGACTTTTCTATGTAAAAAATACAATTAATTGCATAGTTGCATTAAATTCATTAAAATATTTTATTAACAACAATTAACACATTAAAGTCACAGCCCTACTTCTTACAAATAAAATCTGAAAAGTGTTGCAATGATTTGTCTTCAGGCTTCATTATCTTGATACCAGTACAAACCTCTGCTCTTCTAAGTTACTTGAGTAATTCAGTTGGTTTGTGTGTAATTGTGACGGAGAACATTAGTGAACAAACACCAGGACACAATAGACTGGTCATGGATAAGTTTGGTTAGAAGTTTAAAACAGGGTTAGGGTTGAAAGGTTAAGAGGTTTGTTCATATCTACTGAGAAATGGCACACTCCAGGGTCATGCATCTGCATGGAGATAGAAAACACGGGGATTATTCACAGAAGTAGCCAAGATCCTGCTCTCTGGAGGAGCTTCAATGATCCAGATCCTGCGTTCAGGTGGAACTGGGTTACAAATCTCTGTCATGGAAAAGTCAAGTAGGGCGCAGTGGAAGGAGATACACTGGTCAGATGAGACTAAGTTAGATTTCATTTATGCTAAATGGAAGACCATTCTGACACATGAGCCTGATAAAACTCCATCACTGTGGTGAAGCATAGTGACGGCAGCATCATGATGTGTGGACGCTGTTGCATAAAATCCTAATAAAATTTAATGAAGGTTTGTGGCTGCAGAGTGACAAAGCTTTTTTTTTTTTCAAGCTATTTTTCTAAGCTAATTTCTGTAGCATATTAAAAGGAAGCTAAGATTAATATAGAAAATAATAATAATATATGCTAAAGAATGAAACCGCAGTAACACACATCTATAGCAGTGAGCTCCATGATGCGTCATGCACTGTGTTTCTGACGTGAGTGTTTAAACACAGGTACCAGGCTCTGTACAACTACACGCCTCGCAACGAGGACGAGCTGGAGCTGAAGGAGGGAGACATTGTGGACGTGATGGAGAAATGTGATGACGGCTGGTTTGTTGGTAGGTTTCAGTATTGTCTATCAAAACTGCAGTTCTTAGAAGTTTCATCAGTTTGTAAAAAAAAAAAGAGAAGGAAACAAAAGGTATGGTTTCTGAGTACGGCCACCAATGTGTCCCTTTCGTCTTTTGTCCTGGAGATAAATACACAGTGAGTCTCTCAGAACATCTCAGAGGTGAAAGACAAGCTGATCATTAGAACAATTCATAAAAGAATGCAGGAAGATAGCTGAATTATTAGACAGTTATGTGGATATGTTTTCAATGCAACAGAGTCATCTTTATTTGCAAAATCTGTCAGAGGATATGAAATAACTTTATACATTTAATTACTAAAGTGGAAGAAGAAGGTTGGGACATTGTCTGTTTTGTCCAGATGCATACTTTACCTTATTGTAATAACACCAGAACTCATTTGCGTGTGTGACCTTTATTATCTACTAATATTCCTCAAGGCGTCTAAGAGTTTCATGTGGATGGATTGGCCAGTTGGTGGCACTGTTGCTTTGTGGAGGTTCTGGATTCAAATCCCAGCCCAGACTCTCTGCATGCAGTGGTCATGTACTGTATGTCCCTGTGGTTGTGTTGGTTCTGTCCAGCTGCTTCCCACACTACAAAAACATGACCGTTTTATTACTTATTTTACATTATATTTCAAATTCCTAATTGCACTTCCTGAACAATTTGAAAGATGGTTTGTTGCAGTTTATTTTTACATGTTAGACCAACGTAGTCAACCTGTTGTTTTTGTCAGTTTCACTTTCTTTATTATTTATTTTACATTGGCTGTTCTACTCCTAACTGCACTGACTGAACAAATAAAAGTTGTAACACCTTTGTAACATGTTTGACCATGTTACAAAGATATTGGTTTATTTAAATGAGCTGTACTGGTGCAAAGTTACATAAATTAGTAATTCAGTACATTCATGAAAAAAAGAAGCATGTTTAAGTCAGTTCAGCACTGTTTCTCTGAATTGGAAACCTCAGATATTGGTCTGAGGATCGGAAGTAAAAAATGTGCATCCCTGAGAACTCGAGTAAAAATGAATCAAAATTTGTTTAACAAAATATTTAAGGTCATGCACACTTATACAACTAAGATATTTTTTTAAATTATAATTATATAGAATTTTTAATCAATTATGCAAAATATTTGTGGCACTGAATGTGGGGAAAGACTTCCAGTACCATTCTCTACTTACAAAAGAAAGTGATGGGTGGGGTTAACACAGTGGAGTTGCTATATATCACCTCTGTGATGCCTTTGAACACCGAGTTCCTTTAGTTGCTTCTTTTTGATCAACTGTTTGCTCCGTGTCAGAAATCCTCCCTGCTTCTCCAAACGGATGCTGCTGCTTCTGACGTTCCCCACTTATGCTTAACTGATAGAAAAATGTCACATGAGGAGATATTTTAGTGTATGATGTGCCTGCTGCTCCTGCTGCAGCCACCGGTTTCCATCTGAACACCTCCTTTTATTGCTTTCTTTATAAAGGGACGTCTCGAAGGAGCAAGCTCTTCGGAACCTTCCCGGGAAACTACGTGAAGCTGCTATAATGATGATTCCAGACTCCACTGTAGCTCCGCCCCCTTCTGTGACACGTTCATGGCCGTCAGCAGCACAGCCCCGCCACAGGATGTCAGCAGAGACCTGAGGCTGCAGCACACTTTGCAGACAGAATCTTAGCTTCAACTAGCCATCTTTAATGAAAGACTTCTACAAGATAATGCTGTTTTTTTAATCTTCTCTTTTTACCCTTATTTTTCTATTATGGACACTCGAAATTTGTGCTCCTTTAATGGTTGACGACGGGAGGAAGGATATCAAAGGGCCGCAGCAACACTTTCCTTTCTATTTGAGCTGTTTTAAGGGCAGTCAGAGCACCAGGATCAGTTACTGAAATGTTCAACACTTCAGCAGTTTATTTCAGTGTTCACTTACAGGAATCCCTGAGAAAATGAAGTGCAGAAAGTGTTAAGAAAGCAGTATTGTGTTAGACTCGTATTTTGGGGATTTTAACAAACATTTCACATTTACTATAGGCTGTGCAAATACAATACTATCAGGTGTGTAGGGGTTTAGTTTATCGCCAAGGCTCCCAGCAGAAATCATAAAACATTTTCAAGTTGTTGGTTTTTGTTTTGAACATTTTCCACTTTAGCGTTGATGCACTTTAACTTTATCTCCACACAAGCTTGTGTGCTTCCTTTCATTTCCCCCCTTCAGATTTATGACAGCGGTTCCTCAGACTGCAGCACTTCAGGAGGCAGTCGTCTGGAAAATGTTGGCAGGAAGGTTGTTCACCTTTCTAGGCATTTATTAGAAGACGAACTGTTGATCAAATGGTGTCAAGAGATGATGAACGTGATATTGTTTTCTTTTTTTGTAGAAGACATTTTGTAACACCAGATGTTTAAAGCATGGTTCTTTCATTGTCAAGGACCATTGTGCAGTTGGATTGTTAATGCTTGATGGAATATAATGAATTATCACATTTCTAATATGGATTTTATTTGAAGATGCAGGATGAGATCACGTATGTGTTGCTGTCAGAGTGAGTAGTAGTATCACTGTTCATGTGTGCATATTGTATGGAATATTTGCTATTTTCCATCTTAGCTAAGCTGTCACGCGAAGTGAACGCCACTTGTTTGTTTTTGTCGTTTTTTTTATTCCTCATTTATCATTTCACAACAGATGGACAGTGACAACAAAACCCATTGTTAAAGCACCTTAAGATATGTTATTCATCTTCGTCCTTCACGTCACTCCTTCCCATTCACTTCGCCAGCAGGTGTGAGAACACTTTGTGTTTGTTTGTTGTGTTTTTTGTAAGCCTTTTGTATGAGAGCTGCACTCCAGCCAGCATCCACATGCTTTATAAACTCAGCTGTTTTTCACCCACCATCACATTTGGTTCCTTCTCTTTTTTTCTCATTTTTTTGTCTTTCATCTGTAGGTGTGATGCGTATGGTTCGTTCGATTTGTACTCAGAAGTCAGAATTTCCCTAAAGTCGAAGTCGGAAAAATTGAATAGATCGTCTACTGTGGTCAAAATTCTCATGGTTTTCAAGTCAGGTTTATAAAACATAGTCAGAGTTGTAGGAATAAAAAGTTTACTTGCAATAAACTGCCTCATGAAAGGCAGTTTGTGCCTCATTGAAGGGGTTCAAGAATTTTTAAAATTTGCATAAATCTGGAAACAAAACTATGTATATTAAATATGGAAAAATATTTTGTTTTCCAGATTTTGTTCCTTATTCCAGCATCTGAACGATATAAGAATTTCTAAATCATTAAGGGCTGGTGACATTGACTTAATGGTGGACAATGTCCTTTATCTTTGATTCCCAACATCACAGCCTAGTTTTTAGACTGACTTGTTCATCTGTTTGGTATATGAATTAGTGATTGAACCCATAGATTAATACACACACAATCAAAGAAGACAAAAGCAGGCTGATTGCTATTTTTAGTTCAGAGACAGTTTTGGTTGTAGATCAGCGATTTGAAGTGGATCTGTGGCTCTAAATTGGATTGGTTTTAGATTAGAAGTCCTGCATTAAACCAGAAGCACCAAAGTACTGTAAAATCTTTGTCATGAATGAATGTAGTTATTCATTATGAATACATATTCATAATATATATTGTCTGTGACAGAGCGCTTGCTGTCACAGACATTGGAAACCATGACAACATGATTTGGTGACTGTATTTTAAGCTGTAGTTATCATCTTAAATTAGTAATCAATAGTTCTTCCAGCTACAAACAGTGATAGAACACACAGCTGAACCTTAATTCAGAGATTTTTAAAAAGCTCCCAATAAGTCTGAATCCAGTTCAAAAGGATGAAACAGCCAATTGGTTGTAACTAGTTCAGCCTTTTTGTTGTCAGCAGACAATGTAAGGCTTCTTGAATAAACTGCAAGCATACCTGGCTTATCTTAGACAATACAGTTTAATGTTTATGTTGTTCAAACATGTCACTGACACTAAGAATGTCTAGCTTTTGGTGTTCATTCAGCTGTAACAACTGCAAGACTTTTATTCCTGCAACCTGTTGGCAGTTAGCTATATTGCATGATGTCTGACTGATCAGCAATCCAGGGTGAACAAACTCAAAATGAGTCAACACACACGATTGGCATTTGTTAGCCTGTTCCTTTAATGTCTGCAAGAAAACCATTAGCTTGTGTTGCTAGTAGCTAGCACCATAAGAATAAGCAAAGAACTGTTTTTTGACAAGAATGTGTTCGACTCCATCGTTCACAGACCTGACTTCTGAGGCAAATCAAATTCAGTTTTAAACAGATGTATTTAAATAGAGTCAAGGAGGTTTTGATCAAGTTCCTGTAGGTTACGCTAAGGTGGGGATTGCTGCCTTATTTATGACTCACTACTTTAATAGCCATGTACATGTAAACCTCTTTTGTGATGCAAAAAATAATTTATGCGTATGTAGTGTAGAAAACGTAGAAATATGATAGCGTGCTGAGAAGATACAGTCTTCAGTGTTTAGGCCTCCTGTTTACCTTTGATAAGAGCAGAACAAATTTCTGCTCCAAACACATTAATTTCTGGTGTTTTCAGATGTAATAAAACAATAAATTGTATATGATGCTTAATTTAAGTATTTCTACAATATTGTAGCACATCTGGCTAATCATTTGAGCTGTATTACTGATAAAGTCCAGATGATGGATGACACCATTTTCACCCGTTAGCTTGATAGATCAGCTTTATTGCTGAGTGAAAAGAAAGCAGAGTATTTAATGGGTACTGATTTATAAAAGCTGACCATTATAGACACAAACATGATCTGATAAACATTTGCTCAATTTAATACAGTTTTGCATATCTAAAGGTTGTGTTTACCAGTAGACTAAAGAGGAAGCTTTTTTGGTAAGCAAGTTTTAAAAGCCTAGTGCCGTTGCTAGGTGATGTGTTACATTTTTATGGTGGAAATTACCTTTGTTTTGTTACTTGGCATCAAAAAGCTGGTGTTATCCTCACACAGTAGCTGGCTGTATCTTGGTCTATTAGACATGGAGATTAAGCTGGCTGGTGATATTTAACCCCGAATGAATAAAACGACATTTTTCAAGGCCTAATTTGAGTTTAATTGAATTATTTTCAGGTAAAAACGTTCAGTAACACAAAAGCATTGATCTGATCTCTTTACAGTCATTTTTCATCTGTGCACATTCTTTAAAGAGGCGATGCTATCTATTTTCAAAGAACGATTAGGTAACTATGTTACCTTCAGTTGTTAGAAATATTTATCAAATATGACCTAAAAAAATTTGACTGCATTTAACGCCTTGAAATTGGGCCTCTGTCTCCCGCTCTGTCCGACACGCCCCCTTCAGTACGTCATGACAACAACCTATATCCATTAGCCTTTCTTATGAGTGTTTTACTGAAAAGCAGTGCAGAAGAGCAGTTCCACCAGGTGTTTTTCTAGTTTCTGCTACCTCTAGTCTGGAGGAGCTGAGTGGGGGCGCTGCAGGGAGGGCTGGACTGTGAGGCGGCAGCTTGGCTGGTGAGACCAAGCTTTTGTTTCCCCCACTCCCTAATGGTTGCCATTGGAGATTAAAGGATTTCTCAAATTAGCATGAAAGAATCAAATCAACTCTCCAGATATGTTTTTGGTGAGGTATTAAGTTTATAACACAATGTAAAGCTCAAAAAAGTTGATTTTACATAATACCTGTTTACCTTCCTGACTAATGTCTCAGGTGTTGCTTCTATTTCCACATCATTTTATTCCCGAATAAAATTCCGTGAATCCATTTCATGAATTACACCAGTCCCTCCAATGTAAAACACCAATGTAAAAAAATTCCACCCCTGTAGTTCACAGTTAGGATGTTATCAGGCTTGTGAGCGTTACTCATTTTCCTCCAAATATAACAACGGTCTTTATGACCCAACAATAATATTTTAGTTTTGTCTGTTGGACACAGAAACTGTCCCATTATTTCACTGAACATGATTGCTGGACGTTCTCATCCTGTTCATATTGGTGTGTAAACATTAATATCCATGTGTATTCCCTGTAGAATGTAAATTCTTATATTAACTCTGACATTCAGCGTTTCCAAATCCAGAACTTTCCTGAGGTGGATTGTTGTTTGTTTACAGGAAAACTTTATGCACAAAAGCATTAGGGATTTCATTAATGATAAAAACATAAACAAATTCATGTAGGATGGTTCTAGAATGGGTTATTGAATACTGCAGGAGGCATTTTTTGAAAAGTTGAGTCAACATAAAAAAACATAATCTGATAACAGAAAAAAAAAAGAAATGAAAACAACTGTTAGTGAAAAACCCACATAAAAGTGATTTGTTATTAACGACGCAGGCTGAGAGGCTTCAGTCCCATCCAGATCCAAAGTGAGTGGAATGTTCCTGAGAGCCCTCCAGGACCTCAGAGAGCTTCGCCTTCAGAACCAAATAAGGACTGGAGCAGCTGGAGCCTTCAGAGCAGCAGCAGGCCTGCCAGACCTCCAGCATCTGTGGATGTAAACGCTGGCAGCCGGCGGCTTCTGATCGAGGCTGGGATACGTCTGCACTGTGTTTACAAGTCGCCCTGAAGGGGAAGAGACTCGGTTCAGAACCATAAATAATCAGACAACTGTCTTTAGTGAGGTAAAACTGTCTTTAGTGAGGTAAAACTGTCTTTAGTGAGGTAAAACTCTGACTTCTGTTGGGAGTGAAGAGGCTGCAAAAACAAAAGGAGAATTAAAAGTTCGTAGGCGAGCCTGACTTGTTGCAGACTAAGACTGTGTTCCTAAAATCTGACCGGTGACCTCACTGTGGGGGTGGGCTCTGTCCACTCCCCTCCCTCTGAGTCTCCCCTCAGCATGGTTCATAATCTCCATCACTTTGAAACGTCTCCGCTCTGGAAGCGTGACTGCAGCAGCGTGCTGTTGCCCCAACAGCTGGCAGATTTTAAAGGGCCATGCCACTCAACGTTGTCCTGGATGGACCCCCTCCCTGGGGGTTTCGGCTGACAGGAGGAAAGGACTTCAACCAGCCGCTGACCATCTCCAGGGTGAGTGATGGGATGTGATCAGAACGTTCATGTTAGGAGGTAAACATCAGATGGTTTGTGATCGGAGAAGTTGTCCATCTAGACCTGTGTTTCCTCCACCTAAGGAGGGGCAGGTGGTGGGGCGGGGTGGGGGTCGTCCCAGAGGGATCTCAGGTTGGTTTACTGTCAGCATTCTCTTTCTGGGACGATTCATTCCAGAAACATTCCTGAGTGGCTTGCAGCTTGCACCTGTGCCACAGTGGCTGCATGTGGTTTAGATACAAATAGCAGCCGACGTCACCGCCTGGCCCGACCGCATGTCAGGGTCTCTTTAAAAGTGTGGAAGATATTTGTGGAAATAAACTCTGATCTTTAGAAACAATGACAGCCTGATGGAAAACAGGAAAATGTGGAGTTCTCAACATGCAGCGTTCCTGGTCATGCTGGCAACTGAGGAAGGGCAGAAATTTTAAGGTTTGTAGTTAGATGGAGTGATAGCAAAGTGTTTTGTTATGTTAGTTATACCAACACTATTGAGCAGCTTACCATCATATTAGATGGAAATTCACTGACAAATTAGAAAATAATTCTTCTTTACGGAAAACTGTAACTTTGAAAAAGATTTCCACTGTTTTGCTTCTTTAAGGTTTCAACTCATCAAATACGAGAAATAAAACCAGAGTAAATGAGGATAAAGCTGTTTTTAAGTTGTGTAACTATTTATTAATTAAAAAAAACAATCCTGTGTTAAAAAATAATTGCCCTCTAACACCTGTTAACTGCTGATGGTGTGTGTGGCGGTGGCAGCTGCCATCACGCATCCGCAGCAACGGGACACGAGTCGTTTACATCACTGCGGAGGAACGTTGACTCTTCAGATCCATTCAGTCACATCAGAGGGTTTTCAAGCATCCATGGCTGTCATAAAGTCCTGATGGAATTATCTCAACTGCATTGAAATCCAGACTTTGACTAGACCCATCCAAGAGAGGTGGACTTCCTGGTGTTCTTGAGGTTTGCTCAAGGTTACAAAGAAATGTTTAGGTTTTCTCCTTTAGGATTTATTTGGTGGACAACAGAATTTGTGGTCCTATCAAATACAGTAGCTGAGCTTCCATTAAAAATGCACACAAGAGCACAAGACTGTTGATTTTGCAACTTCAGTGTTTCCATTAAATAAGAAACGTAATTAAAGACACGTGTTGATAAGTTTGTTCACCCAATAAGTCTTTGAAAAACATTCTCCTCTTACTTCCTGTTGTCTTTTCATGTGCTTTGTGTGATGCGACAAAAGTGTTTCAGTTTAGAGAAATGAACTAATTTGGATGCAGCTGAAAAACCGCCTCATCATGGCGCAAAACTTTTTAGTGAAAAACTTTGCCACATTTCCATTAAGCACATTTATTTTTGTAATTCCAATTTGCTCAAATGTACGGTCACTGGAAACACAGCTAGTGAGTCATGCAGGTCCTGAAGCAGCAGAGCAGCCCAGACCATCACACTGCCACCACCGTGTTTGAATGTCTCTGTGATCTTTTCACTGAAATGCTGTTAATTTTACAACAGATGTAACAAGGTGCAGACCTTCTGACAAGTTCCAAAACCATTTGAGAAAACGCCAAGAAATGCTTCATCTTCTAGAGCGATACCAAAGGAAAAACCTTGAGCCTGGTTACCAGACAATCTTCACCGGCATACTTAACCTTTTTCCACATCTGCGGACCACACAGGCAAACTGTCTGAATCAGAACGGCACCGTCTCCTCCTGTGTTTGGATTCATTTGCGAGGCTAATTCCCCAGAGCTACGGAGGCTAACATAAGAGATGAGTAATCCCAGGCTCTGTCGGGGTGAGTGTTCTTCTATATTTATGGAAAGACCTCAGGAACTAAATAAAAGTGTAGTTCTATGGCTGGCTGGACCCGGTGACCTCACACCTGTTGTGTCAGTGGACACTCAGAGCTCTGTGATGAGAGAGGAATGAGAGGTTAAGAAATGACAGAGGAGAGAGGAAAGCACGGAGGTCAGACGACACTTTAGAACTGAAACATCTCATAGAATCTGAAAGCGGCTGATTTAGAGTCGTGAAGCGAAGGAATTCTTCCTGCAGCAAACTGTCCAGCTTCAGTCAAACACGACTGAATGCAGCGTCTCCCCTCGCTGCCATGTTTGGTCAGGAACATCCTGCTCTGAGGGCCTCTCAGTTGCGGGTAGAAAGTAAACACAAGACGATAAGGATCTTTTTTCCCCCCAGCTAACTGCAACATCAGAACACACACACACACACGCGCCCACACACAGATCACATTCACTACAAACGCTGGATAGCTTTTTCCAACTATGAGACACGGTGAGGATAAGAGGGTCGACAGTGGATGGATACAGGAACATTTGAAATGTGTCTCAGAGAAAAAGTTGCTGGGAGTTCTGGAAAGCTCTATTAGTAATAATGGAGTTATTATTTGTAAAACAGCACTTTTAACTTTACCGCATGAACTCGAACTACTCTACTTTCAAAACCCATAAATGTAAAAGGTAAAGAAAAAAATTACAACTATTTAAATGTAAATGAACATTGATATTAATCCTGTGCTTGTGTGTGTGTTGGGGGTGTTTGGAGTTGTGAATGAACAGCCAAGCAGTGTGTATCTATAGTCTGGATTCACATCCAGTATTTTAGCAATGTTTAAAAAAAAACCTCAGGATGTTATAACTCACTCCATCCCTGTAACACACACATACACACACACCCTCGCAAACACGCACACGCACAAACACGCCGCAGTGTAGATCTGATGATGTCATGATCAGCCTTCCTCTCATTGAATACAATCTGTAAAGCACATGATCTTTTTCATTGTTAGTTTTCTAATGCATTTCTTGTTCATTTATGTTTCTTTTCTAACTTTATAATAGTAAAAACCTAAATCTGGACGGCTGGACCCAGAAAATCGAGGGAAAAAGTTATTACCACAACATGAAAACATGCCAGCTTTTATTAAAAAAGATGTTTCACAGGACTAAGTTGTAAAAATCATATCTGAACAGAAATAAAGTTTGCAGGTAATAAATCAGTGGAGATCTGACAGCAGACCTTCAACAGATCCTCTCTGCACTTTCATCCACGGTTATTTATAGTCAGATGACCAAGTCTTAGTTGAACGTAGCTCAACTTGCTACGTCCAGTAACACATTACGACAGAGAGCGGGGTCATGCTCCGGGTCGTATCCGTGGGAACGCTTGGCTGAGATCTTCTTTGATGCTGCTCTGGAAATAGTTTCTCATCTTCATCACTTCCTGGTTATCAGATTCCATATTCCATCTGTGTGCTGTCACAGCGAATGCTTTTGTTGTTGCCGTGACGAGTTCCTCTGGTTCCTCACGTGAAATCCCAGCAGGGCAGTGGAGTTCAGAAACGGGGCCGCTCCCTCTGCAGCATCCCGGTGAGACGCCTCTGCTTTGCTGACTGAACTGAAATGCAGATTGAGGTCATGAATAAATTGTCTTTGCTGTTATTCGTCTGAATAGTTGGGCTTTGTGGTGGAGTCTGGTTTTTGTATTTTAGAGACATATTTAGGCCAGGTGAAACTCGGAGAGAGAAAACCGTTCTCCCAGAAGGGAAAAGCCTCAGCCATCAACAACAGGGAAAAGTGATGATATAAAACTGATGAAGAACAGACAAAAGATCTCCTCCATCTTGAAGGAATTTAGAAAGAACAATATATATGAAGAACAATATAATCAGGAGGTTGGACATACAAACTGCTCAGAAGAACAGATCTGTGCTGCTGCAATATGGAGACAAAATCAGCCCAGTTCTCACTGTGAGCACAAGTTAGAATATACTATTAACCTAAAATGAATGTTTTTGAACAGCGTATGTGAAAAAAAACAAACAAAGTAAACATGTGCAGGAAGCAAAATAACAATATTCCTGCATCAAAAACAAAATCACAATAGCTGACAGACATCAGGAACACGGGCGCCGCTGAGATCAGAACCCAACATGGACCGGAAGGTTCTGATGTGTTCTGAAAGCGTTTGAGATTATGAGGCAAGACAATGATCATCATTTTCACTTCAAAAACTGAAAGGCGTTTTCATTTCACTTCCTCTCTACATCGTCCTGTTTACAGCAGGCAGGCATCAGATTTCAGCCCATAAAGTTTTAGTTAGGTTTTCTGTGACAGATCAAAACACGGCAGTAAAGAAAAGATGAATTTGAAGGAAAATTTCGATATGAATGTTTCTGAACTTCAATTCAAAAGGTTTTGCCACTGATTGGATCCTGATTGGATCCTTTCTTCCTTTTCCTTCTCCAAGCGCCAAAACGTTTTATCAAAAAACAGTTGGTTTTTTTTTGTGTGTTTAAACTGGTGTCTTTCTGTCAAGCAAATAAATTTTTATAAATGTCAAATTGCATAATTACATGTTGTGTTCATTGTTAGTTTAATGCATCAAACACTAACTTTTTTCACATGTTTGCTGTGTATCCAGAAACTGCTGTTGCCAATAAAGACCAGATTTGCAGGAAGCTCAACTGACTGTTATCGATTGGTCTTCCTGAGCCGTGGATCCTGTGAGCTCCTCCAGAGTTACCAACAGGCCTCTGAGCTCGTTCTCTGACCGATCTTTGTTGTGGACTGCCTAAGCTAATAACGTTCTTTGGGGGATGGGGAGATTGAGAGGGTGTGTAAAACATTAAAACCTCTGACACGAATAAGACTCAAAACAAAAAGAAATTCTGAATTTACTCCCAGCAACTCCTTCTGCTTTCCTCAATCAGACTTAAAACGGTCAGAGGTCACGGTCTTCTCATGACCCCTCCAACTCGTGACAGTCGCCACTTTTCTGAATGTCGTGGATTCTGTGTTTTGATTTGCAGTTGAAGCTTCAAATAGACTAGATTAATTGTTGTTGTTGGGTTTTATTGATATTGGTTGAAATGGATAAACTAAATAATCAGAAGATGAAGATTAGATTTAAAAGTTCTACTTCCTCAGAATACAGACTGCTGATATAATAATATACAGTTTTTAAGGCTTTTAAGATAAAAAGCAGTTTTGCTTCTCCTGGATGTTAGTTCACTAAAATCACTGACTTAATAATTTACACAAAATAACTATATTTATTGTTAGATCTGCATTTCCTGAGTCACTTGAATGATTTGTTCTGCAGAATAGTTTGAAAGAAATGATTATTTATAAACTGTTAATTCTGTTGATCTAACCAGCAAAGAGCCAGGATTCATCTTCATAAGATCAGAGTTTAGTTTAGAACAGCAAAATGTTTTCTGACTCATTTATATTCCGTTTTAACACCGACAGGTAGATGTACATAAAGTCACGTTTAACATACAATATCTACTCTGACTTTCTGTGTCTCTAATACATTAGAAAATCTGAAATAAAGTTCAGAAATGAGGCAAATTTTCATGAAATCTGCATTTGTCAAGTATTGTAAAGCATGATAAGGTTATGTAGCTTTTAAAAAAATGAAACCCTACACCCAGAATATCTGCTCTATATGCTGATATGATCCTTGATTATTTTATTTTGATTGTCGGATTCTTATAAATAATAGAAATAAATAAATAAGCCAAACCAAACACACACACACACATACTCGGGGTGTAGGGGTGTGTGTACACTCATACGGTGTGTTCTCCCCCCTTAGACTTAAAGTAATATTTGAATAAACATGTTTCTTCTGACTAGAAGCAATATTAACTTTTCTGAACCCTGACTTCCATCTTCTACAGGGAGCTAAAGGTTAGCATGATGGTAATGAGGTAATCACTAAAGAGCCAAACTAACGTACAAAACGTTGTTCCACGATTATAAGAAGGGTTTGTTCTGTAATGTTATAAATAATTTTTCAACTGACTATTTTGAAGAGTTATAACCTTTGACCTGACACATTTGATGTAAAACATTAACAACAGCAGATTTCTTGTCCAAATGGAAACTTCTTTTACATTGTTATTGAATCTGATTTCCTATCAGAAACAATCTTCCTGGTTGAATTAATTCATTTAAATCAAATTCTGACAGGATCACCAATGATAAAGCTATAACCATACATCTGCACTATGCAATGAATGAAAAACAAGGTGAAATATAAATTCTACCTGTTTTTCTTCTTCTTCTTCACATCCAGATCACTCCTGGCAGTAAAGCTTCCGGGGCCAAGTTATGTGCTGGGGACATCATCCTGGCCATCGAGGGGGCCCCGGCTGCAGACATGCTGCACTGTGAGGCCCAGAGCAAGATCAAGGAGTGTTTCAACCAGCTCTGCCTTACTGTGGAGAGGTGAGGGTCATGAGCACACACACACACACACACACACACACACACACACACACACACGAGTGTATATGCTGAAACTCTCTAAGTTAAATTTTATGTAATAGATTTATCAGCTGTTGCTGCAGCAAAAGTTCCATGTTCCATAAGGATTTATTTATAGTTTGTGGTAATGTCTTCTGCAATTCTTAATTAGAGTGTAAAAATGTTCAGTTGCCAATAGAATATGTTCAAACTGTGTTTTAAAGGTTCAAAGACGCTGGGCTCTGACAGTTTATTAAAACTCGTCAAAAACATGCCTGGGGAGTTGCTTCGATTCTTTCATGCATGTTTGAGAAATCTTTTAATCTCCATGGCAACCATTCAGCTGTGCAAAACCCCTGGGTAGACCAAGCTCCGCCTTTGAGACACAGCTCCTCCCCCTTCCTCCCCCACTCAGTGCCTTCAGCCTAGTTTGTATAGTGACCGCAAACATCTGCTACTATAGGAGCTACTTCTCACATCAACACAGGTAAAAATGTTGTTAAAGGGTTAATGGAGGAGCCATGTTGTGATGACTTCCTGAAGGCGGAGTTTGAGAAAGAGCAGGAGTTCTTAAGGAGACAGAGGCCCAATTTCAAGGTGTTAAATTACAAAGTCGTTGCCCTGCGACAGAGTGACTACCTGTCCAGGTTGAACCCCGCCTCTCGTCCGAAACGTTCACTGGAGATAGGCACCAGGGACCCCACTAGGGACAAGGGTGTTAGAAAATGGATGAATGGAAATTACAAAGTAAAATTTATTTTAAGTCATATTAGATATATAATGTATTTTGTATAACAATGGAACGTAGCATAGTTACTTAATTATACTACAAAATGGAATATGTGCCTGGAAAACAGACAATACTGCCTTTTCAAAACGTGTGTACTCTAAGGAGATCTGTGTGTAATTACCAGGAACGAATCAATGCTGTGGTCCCCGCGGGTGGTAGAGGATGGAAGAGCTCATCCGTTTAAACTCAACCTGGAATCAGAACAGCAGGTGTGTGAGTAATATTATCTCAGTGCAACAAAAGGAAAAGTCCGGCTTCAAACTGTTTTCCTTCCTGCAGGAATACAAGCCAATTGGAACTGCTCACAACCGGAAAGCTCAGCCATTTGTGGCAGCAGCAAACATTGACGACAAGCGGCAGGTGGTCAGCACGTCCTACAACACTCCCATCGGCCTGTACTCCTCCGGCAACATCCAGGACGCCATGCAGGGCCAGGTCCGAGGCCTGGTGCTTCCCAAGCCTGAGAGGTGCTCACAAATCATTTTCAACAGCCACTGAAGACAGTAAACAAAAAAAAAACAAAACAAAAAAAATAAATAATAATAATAATAATAATAATAATAAAAAGTTGGAGTAGTTCCACCAAAAATCCCAGAAAAACTCACAAAAAGTGGAAAATTTTCAACTTTTGAAACTCAGAAATTTCCATTTATTTTCTATAAAAAGACTTTTTGGCAGAAATTTCTTTTTTTTTTTTTTTTCCTTTATAAAGGCCTTAGGATGCTGTCGTATGAAACTGATGAGTCGAATAAAATTCCTCATTACTTACTTCATTCATTTTCCACAGACTAAACGCTACATTTAATTATTGATTTAGGTCAACATGTTATTTAATTAATCAACAACAAAATAAAGTTTCATAACAATAAAGGTGGTGCCCACAGTTTAAGATGTTGTGGCAGGATTATAACGTGCCGAGTGGGAGTCTGACCCTCTCATCTCAATCTGTCTCAGGTTAGAAGTGAAGCATCTGCATGATGCTCTTCTCATCCAGGATCACTTAAAAACACTCTTCATTCTTGGGTGTTTCTAGCTCCACATTCCTGGTCATTATTCTTTTGGTTGACCCTTGACCTGCCACCGAGGCTGAGCTTTCTGACTCCAGGATATCGTGGTAGTCTTTGGACGTCAGTCTGCCTTGAACAGATCCAAGTTTTTCCATCCCAGACGCAGTAAAGCAGAACCAAAACAAAAACTTCAAACCAAAACAAAAACTTGTCCTCTCTTCTGCAGAGTTGAAAAAAATCTCCTTGTGGAAACATGGAGCTGACGTGAGAGACCAAAATGCTGTGGTTTTGTCTCATCAGCTTATAGGACCTTGTTCCAGGAACTTTGGAGTGTGTCATTGTACATTTTGTTAAATTCCAGTTGTTTTTTTTCTGTCAGTAGCAGGTCTGGGTCTTATGGCTGAAGATGTTTGAAGGCGGTACGTTAAAAAAGAGACAAACCTTCACCGTGGAGTTAGCTGCAACTGAATCCTCTTTGCTTTCTCATCCTAGGATCTTAGCTTCATGATACTCTAAAAATAAATTATATTAACATATTATCACATTATATTTTTAATTGCATGTCTGAGGTTATCAAAACTGTTTGAAACTCAACTTGTAAGATTTTGGAAACGGCGTTGCTGTTGAAAAGAATCCAGAGTTCATTCCTTCTGTTTCAGACCTCAAAGTCTAGTGCTGAGTTCAGTCTCTATCACCCTTTAAAACTCTACATTTTAGAGTTTTAAAAGAGAAGAGCTTTTGCTCTCTGATTTTAATAGTAATTAATAAGCAAATAAATGAGCCAGTGTAGAGTCAAAATAGCTCATTTGTAAAGATGTAGACATATCTGCAGGCTGAGTTCCAGTTTAGACTTTATCTTTAGAAACTCATAAAATGAATTCTTTGAAGTTAAGCCACAGGTTATTTAAAGCTGCGTATAGCTGAGAGTTATTGTCTTTTGTTTCAGCGTTAAAACTTCTCTGCTTTGGTGCCACCTAGAGGACAAACTTTGCATTCCCATAACTTGAATAAAACAAAGAAAGAAAAATACTTTTTAAACCCAGTTTATAGTTTGTTGTTTTGTTTCATAATCCATCCATCCATCCATCCCTCCCTCCCCCCTTCTCTCTCTCTCTCTCTCTTTCTCTCTCTCTCTCTCTCTCTCTCTCTCTCTAGGACTAAGTCTGGTTAGTTGTATCAAACATGATGGATCATAATCCTCTCTTATAATGATGTTCCCCTCTGTTGATACTGTTGTCATTCAAATGCACTATATTTGTCCTCTATTATTACTCACATTGTAATACAGATTGTATCTGGTCATTTAGAATGTAACTGTGAGAATGTAACTGCAAATAGTAAGGAGTAGTTTAACATTTTCATATGTCAACTTCACATGGATAGCAGTGCATTCCTTTTTTACTAGCTTATTAGAGGAATTGATCAGAAAGAAAAACAATTAGAGATGTAATATAATATTTGAAATTTGCTCTGTCACATACAGAAAGTCAAATATTTATTAACTGACTAAATAATGTTCTATGTGTCCAGTTCAACACATCCTCCGTATTTGATTGAAGACTTTATATTGGTGCCTAAATCTCTGTCCCTGAATGTCTCTGAATGTCCCTGAATGTCCTGCTCAGTCCCAGGACTCTGACCAACATCGAGGAATCTGATGTGTACCGGATGCTGCAGAGGGACCAGGACGACCCCCCGGAGCCTCGGCAGTCCGGATCATTTAAAGCTCTGCAGGAGTTCATTGACAGCGATGGTGAGACGAGGCATTTCCTTCAAACATCAGCAACATTTCTTTTTCATTTGGAAGCTTTACTGCCACTCATTGTGGCGTGCAATAGGTTTCCTCAATGTGTTTTATTCAATTTATTGTTTATTATTCACTAGTTTGCTTTACAAGATCAGAACCTGGATCAGCTTTATTCACCAACTTGGTGCACACAGACAAAGATTATGACTTCAGCTCCACTTCGCTCTCAATAGAAACATTTACATAGAAATATATACAAAAGGCAAAATAAGAAATCATTTTTGGTTTGAAGATAATCATGTGTAACCGCCACACCACCATGCTGTCAGGCACCACAGCTGGGAGGAAGTAGACTGAGTCGTATTATAAACACTGTGTGAGCTTTCTAATATGCTAGACCTATTTTTGACTTTTGATCATTTTGTTGGATGTCTGTGGAAACCAATGTACATGTGATAAGCAGCTTCATTAACAAGTTTTGGGAGGAGTAGGTCCACCCAGTGCAGCCGAACAATCCGTCACCAAGACACACTCTAATGTGTTCCCCTTATTAATCAAGTGCTTTGCTCTTAACGTTGGATATTTTGTCAATACAAAAGCACTTCCCTGCACGTTTCCTTGGTTGCACAGAAAAATACAGTCCTGGTTGAACTTAAGTATGAAAATCCTTCAAGCCCCAAAGGAGGCATCAAATGGGATTGAAGGCATCGAGAGTCCCGCAGTGTGTGCTTTAAGTGTTTTGTTTTAATTCACGTGATCGGATCACGAGAGCTTGTTTTATTGAGAGGATTCTGTGTCATGCGTCCAGGCACTCGACCCATTGTGACTCGCACAGTGAAAGCCCCCACGACTAAACCTGCTGCGCCTTCAGGAAACCTGCAGAAGCTGCCTGTCTGCGACAAGTGTGGGAATGGCATTGTGTGAGTACAAAGAGAGCAGATCATCTGTGGTTCTCATTAAGATCCGACTGACGACAACACGAGCAAAAGGAATCGGCTGAATGTAAACCCGGCTGGGATAGAGATGAGCTTACACACACTTTTAATGGGGTTATTGCTATGCTTTGAGGAATTGTTTTAAATTTACCACGTATTTGATGAACAAAGTCAAGTTTATTGTCAAAATCTGCTACTTGTTCAGGACGTACATAGAAAGACCCATGGAGAAATAAGTATCTAAATAAACATGAACATTAAACATTAACAATGAAAAATACGATATGGACGTTCTACCAGTTTCTGTAGCGAGGAATCAGGAATGTATTTCGAGGGAAATCTGCCCATATTTGTGCACATCCAGGTCCTTTACAGCCAGGACAAACTCCTTGGGATCTTTGGTTTACATGGCACTTTTACTGCAAGTTGTCTGGAAAAAATACCATCTGCTGAAAGCTGAGTTGATTGTTGGCACATGAAATGAAAAACAAAATGATGACTGGGGGTGGGATGATTTCCTTCACTTCTGGCTTTCTGAAAAATTTGCTACAAATTATTCTTTTCTTTCTTTATTGGGTGCCTCATCTATCTCAGTTCATCTGAATATTTTAAACAAATAAAATAATAAAAATATTTTCATTTCTTTGACTACTTAAGTGCATCGTGATTTGTATTCTCTTATTGCTAAGTAAATGTAATTAATTAATTAGTCAGTTGGAGGGCTTAAAAGTGCAGGCATCAAAATTCTAACTTCTGTGAAGCTATTATATATTTTCATAACCTCCTCTTCTCTGTGTTTGATGCTGCAGTGGGACAGTGGTTAAAGCCAGAGACAAGTGTCGCCACCCTGGCTGCTTTGTGTGTGCTGACTGTGACGTCAACCTGAAACAGAAGGGCTATTTCTTCGTTGAGAGCCAGCTGTACTGTGAGATTCACGCTCGAGCCAGAATGAGACCACCAGAGGGCCACGATCTGGTCACCACATTTCCCTCTTCCTAGATCCCTGCCCTCACAAACGTCTCCTCTCAGGTCCTGCATCGGTTTCAGTTTTCTTCTGCCCTTTGTTTACGTTTGTGCAAAAATAACCGGAACTGTGTGAAGCCTTTTGATCAGTAAATCAGATTTTGCAGCTGACAACCGAACACTGTGTGGTGGTCATCACTGTAAATCCCACTATAAACCCTTTTTCCAATCTTCTGGTAAAGAGTTTTGTGTGTTCTGTAAAGGGAATCTGTGTCTCAAGGCGTCCATGTTGACACGTTTAGAGACAAAGCAAAGAATAATGCAATACAGCCAGGCTTTAAAGCTGCCAAACTAGCCAGTAAACTAAAAAAGCAACAAAAAAACATTTAAATTTATATTTAAAGTGATTGTATGTAATTTACAAATGTTCATGCTGTAAACCAAGATGAAAAGACTAACACAAAAGTAGGAAATAAATCCAAAGACACAGAGAACAAACACAATAAATTAAGGAACTAAATGCAAAAATGAACTGTAACACTTTATCTGAAGGGGTGTGCATAAGTCTGACATGACACGATCATAAACATGACATAACACCTGTTATGAACATGAAAGAATCTTCATGAACGTATATGACTATTGTCATTAAGTGTTATTTGGTAAATAATGACACTTTAAATGCAAAGTTGACACTTTTAATGAACTTTTATTCATGTTTTAATGTAACTTTGTTTTAAAATGTCATTTACCAAATACTGCAAATTCGACACTTTTTATGCAACTTAAAGTGTCATCATTTACGGAATGACACATCATACCAGTCATAACCATTCATAAATACTCCTTCATGTTTGTAACAAGTGTTATGTCAAAATACCATGTCAGCCTTGTGCACACCCCTACAAATAAAGTGTTACCAAATAAGCTAATATAGAAAGACTTATCGAGCATAAATGAACAAGGAAATGATCAAAACAAAATTTCATTAATTTTTCTGCTACTTTTGTTCTCAGTTTTCAGAATTTCACATTGTGGAATTCCATTATGGGCTTCGTGAATAAAATGTTCATTATAGATCTAATGTAAAAAAAAATCTCAAATTTATAGAGATTAATTTCTTTCACAATGCAGAAAGCCCTGAAATACACACTGATATTTCTAAACTGTGTTTCTTCATCCTTTCCACACTCATAGCAGTTGCAGAAGGTCTTCACGGTCTCTGAAAAATGATCTAAAACTATTCAGGGGTCAAGTTCTCACCATGCCTTTGCAACATGACCCCTTAATTAAACCAGCTGTGGTGAAGCAGGGATGAGTCTGCAACATGGGGAGCGTTGACCCTGATGGAACAGGTTCACAGAACTCTCCTACAGGATAAATCACCTCCTCCTCATACCTGTGAGGTCTCAAAATGTTTTCTCGGCCCACAGGTGAAGTCTGTTGTTGTTGCTGATTGGATTCCCCTTATTAATTGATTCAACCCAAGTGTTCTTGCTGCCCACACAACCCAAAACTCATTGAGCAGAAGGGAAAACAATGGAGTGTGTCCTCATCCCTGAACCTTTCATTTCCTTAATGAAACAACAAACTGACTTTGCATGTATCTTAAAGGGACATGCTTGACTGAGAGAGACGTAGTGACTCCTAAATGAACGGTCCTTAATGAAGCAAATATGACGCCAACATGGACAGTGTGTGTGTGCTTAAAGAGAAAGCCTCACCTGCTTGAAAATCAACACTGTCAATTTAAATTTGCAACTAATCGCATGGAGAAGCCAAACATTGTCTAACGCCACATTTTATGGAGGGATGAGAGAAAGTTTGATGTATTTGGCCACAATCACATGCTATAGGATGAACCATTTAGCTTTCAAAGCTAAGCGCATTGCACCAGCTGTAAAGCACGATGGTGGCAGCTTCATGCTGAGGGGCTCTTCCAGAACATTGCGCGAAGAAGAGGGACGACAGCTAAATTTGACTGCAACTGAAATTAGAAGGTAGCTGAAACGTGGACATTGCTGGAAAATCGATCCCAGACACACTACAGCTGGACGTCAGCAGACCGAGGCTGTGGATGTGTGGACTGTTCCACGTTCATGTCAGCTAACAAACCAATCTCAATGAGCTCCATCATTTCTGCCACGAAGGATGTTGCAGAGGAACAGGGTGGTACTCTCCATGATATTCACTGAGTTAAGAAAAGTATAAATATTACAAATCCCTACATATCAATATAAACTTTATCATTGCATATTAGGAGTTCACCAGTCTCTGTCTTCTTCCTCCTATCCTTTTGCTGCTTCTCTATCTCAAATCAATGTGCCTCTATTCTGCATCTGACTCCATCTCATTACTGTCAAAAGGAGGCGAATTAGATGCTACCACTTATGGGGCTGAAGGTCAAGGGAGTTTTTGGAGGACGACTTCAATCTATCTTTAAAAGCCAACAGACAAGACAATTAGTAAAGAAGGGTAAATTTACTTTACTTTCTAAGCTTTTGTTAATTTTACTCGAGCAGTGAGTGGACTGCTCCCATCCTGAGGGTTAGCTTGGTGTCAGGGGCAGCCGTTCAATAATGTCGGACAGCTAAAGAAACAATTATTGACTTGGTGCTGAATGCACTATCAATAGCTTTCTAAAAATGGAGACCTGGGCATCTAATGTCTCAATCCCTCAGCTCCTCACGTACATGCAAAGTTAATCAGTGAGGTCGTGGTCAACAGGAAGAGCTCTACAAAACCCGAAGACCGGCGTAATCACTGTAAAAGCCATTACAACGCTCAAACAAAGAGGGCAGGATAGAGGAAGGGCTGTGTTCCTCGGTTTTCCAAGAAAGCCTCTTAGAGGTTCTCTGCTTAACATGACCTTCCAATCCTGCACCCCACCACTGGGCCGAATGAATAAGCAGCTAGTGATTGGCTGAAACATAAGACGAAAAACACATTTGACAACTTTGAAGAATGTCATCAGTACAAATACATTTATTGAGCCTATGTGCAGAGACTCCTGGATGCCATGTCATTGCAACCCAACCAAAGCAAGACTTCTTTTAGTGGAGGACTTCACTCCGTTCACACACCTGGCCCCAGGTACATGGTGTTACTGTGAGGTGTTTAAGTAAAAAGTTTGCTAACCTGGCATTAGGCCCAACCCCCTGCTACGAAAACTGTCTGACCCATTAAGCCAAACAACCCAACCCTGAAATTGTTCTGTGGCGTCAACAACCAACACAGCAGCAAATCCTTTAACTCTAGCAGAATTCTGGGAAGGATTGGACTTGTTTGTCCCTGCAGATGGACAACAGGATGTCTATCAGAACTGAAATGAATTTTCTACACCAGGTTGAGGTTCAGTAGATAATCTGCCGGATCAAACCCCACAGGTTATTCTTCACTCCCTCAGAGAACCATGGCTTCCCAACACCCGTTATTGTTCTTTTCTTCTACCACTTTTTAGAAAAAAAAACACCTTTATAACATCTCTAAATATTGCTTAAATTGACATTTTCATAATCTGAAACTGTTGATGAGCTTCATATTATTGCACTAAGTTGCTTAGTAAATGATTGGTATTGGGTAATTTATCCACAATCATGAAATAACTGGGAGAAGTGTTTACACATTTTTATGCTAAATTTTTCCTTATTCAGATAAATCTTCTTTCATTTGAGATTTTCTGATAATCTAATGAAACAAAAGAAGCCATGATAAAATTTACAATATGAATTTTCATATTAAAATCCATACTTCATCAAAATAATACAAGCATATAAATCTTTTACTCCTCCAGCATTGAAAAAACATGAAATTAAATTGTATGCAAGCTTAGTTTAAATGATCAACAAAATGCATCAGAAATAATATTATTCATGTTTTTAGATATCAAAAGACTGAAGTTTTATTATTTTTATTCACATGAATTTTTACACAGTGTAGACCCTGAAGCACATTCATTATGAATTGACAAATTTAGCTACAATGACAGGAATAAAAAAATTTTAAAAAACAACAATTTAAACCTTCCACATTTGGAAATCTCTGAATCAGGAAATCAGGTTCTAAGATGACGCTCCCAAAACAAACAACAAAGCAAGTTTAAAGAACATGTATAAAACTTTTCGTAATCTTCAGAAAAAGGCATTTAACATAGTTGCATTTCTAATGTAATAAATAAAACGCACATTGTGACTCCTACTGCTAGTTTAACTGGAAAAAACATTGAGTGTTCATCTACCATTCAGCTGCTTCAAATACCCTCCAGATGACCGAGGCAGCAGAGATGCTGTTATAATATTTAACATACCTTGATTGTAACAAATCATTATTTGAGCTACTGTTGCTTTTCTGTCATCTCAAACCAGCCTGCACATTTTCTTCTAACTGTGACATCAAAAGGTATTTTAAGTTCTAGTCCTGAGTTTGATTCTTGATTTTCTCTTCTCTCGCCACCTTTTTCCAGTCAAACATTACAAGCCCCTCGTTCTTTAGAACTCCTTAATCCATCGATGCAATACGGTTTGTTGATTTGCTTTTGGAGCTAACAAGCAGGTGTTCCTAAAAAAAAAATATCGGCTACTGATTATGTTCTTTAATTATCTGAGCTGTATGCAGTTTATATTATTAAAATAATAAAAAAAAAAAACATTTTTTTTCCAATTTTCAATCAAACAGAACAAGACCTGTAACATAGCGTCACCTTCATAAGTAATTTTTTTTACTAGAAGTTTTTATTTTTTAATTTTTTTTCCTAAAACATCTTTTGGGAAAAAAAGCAGGTGGCGACTCCTAAAATAATGACTTATTATTTCAGTTAGGTGACGATAAGCAATCAGCAACAACATGCATTCAAAGGAAGTTCAAATAGGACACCCAATTGTTAAAAAGCTACATTTATTACAGACCACTCAAAGCAAACTGCATCATCAATGTGCAGGAAATTATGGGATTCAAAGCAAACTTTTATTTATGCAAACTCAAGAGAAAGCCTTGAAATGCCTGTGATCTTACCATGGAAATATGATCATTTGCTGATGACTTATGTGCAAGGTCAGCCTATGACGATAATGAACAGTTTCATAGTGTATTTGTTTTTGTGTTGGTTTTTTGTGTAGTATCTGTTGGCAGTGGAAGTTGCAAAAAGCTAACATTCAACCTTTTTTCTCCTTAGTTTGTGACATATTTAACATCTTAATATAATGGAAAGCAATTCTTAAAAAATCTAGACAAAATAAGAAAAGTTTCTAACTGAGAAAACTTGAGCTCTTTGTATGACAAACTCATTTTTATTGCCTATGAAGGAGCCAAAGGGTCATTGATCAATAACTTTTTCAAGCTTTCTGAAACTCTTTCAAAGGTTTTTTTTTTTTTTTTACCTTGCAGCTTTTCTTTTCTGTCCAATGCTTGTACCCGATGAAATTGTGCTCTGCAATTTGTACTCAAAGGAACATGCCAGGCTATACAATCTATCAACAGCACATGAACAGGAGGTCATATCTTTGGGAAATAGCATCGGTACAGACTGAATGATCGTCCTTCAGGAGCCCATCTACTAAACTGAAGTATTTGGTCGGTCAAATTCTGTCTTTATGCATTTTAAACGTTCTCCTTACATGATCAAGAGGTCTGAAGAAGTAAAGTAAAAAGGCAGTTTCTCTCCAAAAACAAAACTCTATTTCTTTTTGGAGAAATAGAGTTCTCCAAAAAGAACTCTATTCTTCTGTTAGAGAATAGAGCAGTTTAAAACTGCAGTCGTTTTAAACTGTAGTCCACATCACCTTGAAAGATTACAAACTTAAAATCCTCCTTGAAAGAAAAACACAAATATAATGTAAGATTTTTTGCAATAAGGCTATGTTCACACAGTCGGTCTCCATGTTCAATTCCAATTTTTCTGCTGAAATTTGATTTAGTTTTTTCTTTTCAATTAAATACTACAACTATGAGAGCAATGGGAGACAGCAGATAAGATCACACAAGACGAAGGAAGATGACAAAAAGAAAGCAGAACCAGTAACAACGGCCTTCAGAGGAGAGTTATCTGTAGAGGAGTCTGTTTGGCTGTCAGATCCAGGAGTGGTGGGATTGGGTCGATGTGCTTCACTAACAGACTTCCTTAATAATTTCATAATTATCATGTTCAGCCATTGTTTATGTCTGGATTTACCGTATATGGGACATGTTTCACATCAACGGCGTGAAAGTGGGCTAAAATGCAGCATGGCCGTTCAGACTGCAGACGCTTTGAAAACTATCAGATCTGTGTAAAATTTCGTACCACATACGGAAAAGGCACCAATGGGATTTTTATTTTTTGGGTGAAAAGAGCCAAATTCCGACTGCAGTAAGAAAGGTGGAGTTTGGTTGCATTTTCCAGATGTGTGAACTCAGCCTAATACCTACTAGAAAACCTCAGACAGCATCAACGATCCCACAATATGCATCCAAACATAACTGCAGACGGTCCACATAAACAATAGTTTTACCTAAAAACAAAAGACTCATTTTGTCCTATCATTAATGGTTACGATAAATTCATGCAAAATTTCATCTTAAACATTAAAAGCATTTTGAACCAGTTTTCATTGTAACATAATGACACACTTACAGTGCCCTGAATGTTTTCACACCCTTTGAACTTCTCCACAGTTTGTCATGTTATAACCACAAACTTACAGAATTTCATGTCACGTCAAAGATAGTAATTTTACAGAAGGAAAGTGATACATCATTTTCACGGTGCTCATTAGTTTTCCAGTTAAACCAGTTCTATCCCGTCTCCGGACAGGATGATGCTGCCACCATCATGTATCACTATGTGTTTAAGATGATGTTCAGTTATACAAGCCACAAAATTCACAGTTTGCTCTTATTTTGACCACAGCAGCTTCTTCCACCTTGGCTTTCTTTTAACACTATTTTCTTGCCACATTCAGTACAGCTACATCTTTGAAATGCACAACTAATAGTTGCCATAGCAACACATACTCCAATGTGAGACGTGGATCTCTGCAGCTCCTCCAGAGATACCATGGGCCTCTTCGTTGCGTCTTTGAATCTTTGTTTCCTTGCCCAGCCTCTGATTAGGTAGATTATGATGTTCTGGAAAGTGTGCAGCTATGCCATATTTTTGCGCATTTTAGAATGAACAGTGCTCTGTGAGATGCAGCTCTATTCACGCTGAAATAAACCAACACCATGACTCCTGTTACCTTTTGGCTCCACTGGATTTTTTTAGAGGCCTCAGAAGTTTGGAGGCTCAGTACAAACACACGCTTTACAGAATATGATTTGTAAGAAATTTGACTGTTTACTTCCTTATTGTGCATCTCTTTGCCTTGATCTATCCCAAATAAAAATACAGAAGCTTCTGACTGTAGCATGACAAATGTGTAAAAGTGACAAAAAAAAACAAAAACGTTACGAGGGACTGTGCGTTTTGAGTCGACAAATAAATACTCCCCCCTGTTCTCAGAGGTTTGTTGACCTGAAGTCAGTGCAGTCCCTATCGTCATCTTTTTCTTTCTCTCTGTTTTTGGAGGATCTATATCTGACACCAAGGGGCGGGTAACATTTGACCACAGACAAAAAGGCCGTCCTGTAGTTGTTGTTCATCCACCCGTACAGGATGGGATTGACGCAGGTCGAGCACATGGCCATGATGTGGAACACGGTGAAAACCAGCTTAAAGTCTTTCATATTCAGCACACTGTTGTCAATGTCTATAGCCAGTTGGAATGCGTGGAAGGGCAGCCAGCTCACAGCAAAGACCACCACCATGGTCAGCATCATCTTGGTGGTCTTCTTCCTTCGCTGGTTGTCATTGCGGCCGCATATCATGTGCTTCTTCAGTTTGTTCCATATGCGGATGTATGCAACAGAATTGATGAGCAGCGGTATGACAACCTGGACCACCAGCATGGAGAAGCTGTAGATTTTTCCATTCATGCTGCTCTCTGGCCACTTCTCCGTGCACACCTGCAGGGTCTCTTCGGTGGAAATGTTAAAGGACCCAAACTCCCTGAAAATGGCAAGCGGGCTAGCCAGTAAGGCGCTGAGGGCCCATGTGATGACGATGACCACGGCACACATGTCTCTGGACATCTTGGTCTCCATGTGGTGGACGATGCTCCTGTGGCGGTCCAGAGCGATGATGTTCAGAGTGATGGTGGAGACGTGTACAGCCATGCCTTGAGCGAAAGGCAGCAGGAAGCATAACACCTGACCGAACATCCAATCGTCATAGAGAAGGTAGACAAGAGTGAAAGGCAAACACAGCGTGTTCACCAGCAGGTCAGCCACAGCTAAGTTCACTATGAAGAAGTTGGTCACTGTGCGTAGGTTTTTGAATTTATAGACAGCATAAATCACCAAGGAGTTTCCAGTGACTCCAAATAAGATGATTGTGCTGTAAGAGAGGATGAGGACAACTTGAACTCCAACCAGCTTTGTGCTGTCATTCAATGTCCAGAGGTTCTCCTCAATACAGCAGTCGAAATGTTCATCTTCAAATGGAAAATGCTCCTTTTGAGTCATGTTTAGCTCATCCTCGTTCATGGCTAACAGCCAGCCTGCAGAATGAATATTGAAACATTAGTTGGACCAGTAAAGATTTCAATCCTTTTTTTTAATGAACATAGAGGCAAAAGTAGAATTCACTGTAAACCTGAACACTTGGAAGCTAAAATAACAGTAACTCACCAGATTTATTCATGCCTAAATAAAACATAATAAAGCTGTTGCAAGAATATGCAACTTTTCAAAAATCAGTTTCTTACATATTTTTTAAATCTGTCACTATGTCCTGACATAATGATCGGACATTTTCACAGATTATCAGACAGGTAATCTGTGAATAGATCAAGCTCCTCCACCTGCAATCTGCAAAAATGCTTCGCTTTCAGTCAAAAACAACCAATCAGAGCCAGGAGGGGGGGCTTAGCGCTGTCAATCACCCCATGCAGGCCCCTACATTAAACTTTTGTTGTTATGAAAGCTTTTTGGCCAAATGGGAAAAATACAAGATAAACATTTATTGTAAAACATTTGGAGCAGTGGAAATTTTTTCTGGTAACCTCATGGCCACCTTATGGCAGACTTTAATAAAAATGTATGAATATTTATACACAAGAAGTTACGCAAAGACTGCTGTGATTAGCTATCTGTATGCTATCTGTTTTAATAGTGGTTGTTAAGAACAGCTTAATGATGTTACCAACATATGCTTTTTCACTGTTTGGCAAAGGTTGTGAGCTGTTTTATGATTTTGTTAGAGTTAGGCTTATGAATAACATGTTTTTTGTCTCTAGTTAAAGAGGCTTTTCAGACCATTTTTGAAACATTTACCAAAAAGCTTTTGACAGCAGTAGTAACTGCTACCTTATTTAAAAAGTCAGGAAATATACAGATCTAGAAGCTCCATATAAAGGATTGTCTGAAACATTTGCAATTATTAGTCGGACAGAATTTGCATAGCTCACATGTATGTGGCATTTTGTATTCTTATGTGTTCACTTATAGCCCCGTGTTAAAAACAACACCAAATACTTTGGTGAAAGTGATTTTCTTTAGAAAATATTGGTGACCTGATATCAGGATTAGATCAGAACCTGAAAAATCCTGGATCTGAGCATCTCTAGTATAAACTGATCTGCATTATGACTGCAGTTCTGTTGGACACCAAAGGGCATTTAGTACAAACATTTCTGTTTTAGCTCATAACAACTGAGCAATGACAATGAAGAATATTCTGCTGCGTTTTAGCCAAAGAACAGCAGACTATTTTTTTCAAAATTACCAATTGTGTTTTTTTTTTGTTCTGTTTTGTTTTTACTTGTGGGGGATGAATAGTAAAATCTAAACACATTTTAAGGTGTATTATCACATAAAGCTGCTGACATTAAGGCAGCATTTAGTGTGAAAACCACTCTCCAGTGGCTTACTCTAAATTACTTCAGATAGAGAACTGTTGTCATTATGATAATTTTGTTGTTAAAAGAGCAAAAATGAGCAGTTAGGGATCTTTAAGCGTGTTTGGGTATGATTGTCTATTAATGGTCTCACATTTCATAGGAAGAAAAATTCTTGCACAAAATTAAGAATTGTTCAAACGATTTAAAAACCCAGAATTGTCTGTTCAACATCGTACTGGACAGCAACGAGTGTTTCTAGGTTGTCATTTAAACTCAATTAGGTCTAAATCACAGGCTGACAGCAATCTATGTGAGGAAAATGTACTTTAAAATCAATTATATTCCCACACCAAGTCCTCTAATAAATGATATAATCTATGGTCATATTACAATTAGCCCGTCAACAATTAGGTCAGGGCAGTTTATTTCCTGAATCAAGACGATTGATTCAGTTTCACAATTACACAGAATGCGCAAAGAAAATATCATTTTGCCCAATAAAGTTAAAGTATAGCCAAGTTTAAATACTGGAACTTATCCGCATAACAAAAGGTTTTCGCCGTAAACTAGTACATGAGTCATGTGGCCATTTGTTACAATGAACAAATAAATGACCTTACCTCAGTGAAGCGGTGGGTCTATTTAGATTCGGGCCATTGTTTGAGCTTCTTGTAAAACTTTTGTCTTAAAACCACAGCTGATAAAAACGCGAAGAAAACATTATAAGCCTGATTGACCAGCAACCGAGCCGCATCCGTCTTCCGAGGGTGGTCATGGTGCGCGCAGCAGCGCGGCGCGCAGCGTCGCCCCTGTGCGCACTGCGGTCCGGTTGGCATTGACAATGCCTTGACTGCTTTTTGTCGCTGAGAGGAAAAAGATGAGGCTGTCTGAATTACAAAGTGGGAACGAATGGAGAAATGGTAGTTCTTTGCATCACAAAGGGTCGTTTTCTATACGCTGCTCTTCGGGCAAAGTTGCAATATAAAAACTCTGAAGGGGAAGCTGATGCAAAGCTCTGTAAAACCCCATCAGGTTCAGAACATGACAATAAATGCAGAATATGAAATTTGAATGCTGCAGCGCGATATAATTGAAAATATGTCAGCCTGGCTCTGTGGTGGTAAAGTTTATTTAAAAGGCAAAGATGTTTTATTCAAGATTTGAAGTTCCCAACATTTAAAACAAAATGCCTGATTGTGCCATTTTTTTATTTGAATGAGAAATATTGAATCCCAGTTTAAGACTGAAAAGTTTCAAGAGTGTCTCTAATGAAGACTTGGTTTAAAAAAAAATCAATTTATTCTTCAGTTGCTGTCCATCATTCCCCTGAACCCAAAGGTTTAATATCTGTTTAATTTTATGTTCCATTTCAGAGAGTGCAACGTTATTGTTCCTCACAAACCTCCAAACCTGTATTAAAAATGATTTTATATTATTGGAGTATAATTGTATGTTTTTAATTGTGTGTGCGTCTAATTGTAAATATCATATTTTTATTAAATAATATTTACCAGTTCTTTAGAACAAGGAACTGGTTATCACCAGGCTACACCTGTTGAAAAACCTCCCAGGAAGTTTCAAAAGTTTAGAAATGCAGCTGGAGCCACAGCCAGAGGCAGGAGAAAATATTATATAAAACCTTTAATATTTAATGTAATATCTTCTACTATTTTTTATTCTACACAATTGTTACATGCCTGGCAGGCTGTTTGTTTCTTTTTCCCCTCCCCCTTTGTTTCTTCACAGGTACTAGGGAAAGCTGGTGTCAATCTCCCCTGATTGATCCTCATCAACTATGGGCCAATCAGCATGCAGGGAGGCCTTATTTAAGCAGCCCAGCTGGGGAGAGCGGAGGGCTGGCTTTGTTACCTGACGCATGTCTTGTTGCTCTTTGTGGGAAGGTTTGTGGTGGGAGTTAGAGGGCGAGGTAAGTTTGGGGTACCCTGTACATTTCATCACGTAGGTGTATTTTCTGTTAGATACACTAGGTAAGGAGGTGGGTGCCACCCATGTAAAGTTTTGGTGGAAACTTTTGTTAGATTAGATAAACAGGGTTTTTGTTTTCTTTTGTTTCTTTAGCTCAGACGGTAGTTAGGCCCTGTTTTGTTTTATTATTTTCTATGATTTGGCACCCCCCTAACCGCCCCTTTCTCCCCCACAGTTTGTGTGAGCCTTCCGGGATTTTCGTTATCAATAAATCCCTCCTTTTTATAACATTCACCTGGACTCTGTCAAATGATTGTGACTGTCGTGTTACTCCCCTCCTCATAAAAAAAGGGTGGGGGGCTGTAACACAATAATTATTTCATATTTGAAATCTTTTTATTTTTGATTTTTTAAGCATTTGTAAATATAAACATCCCTTATGTGTGTGTGAGAAAGAGCATGTTGCTTACATATTCTCAAATTTACCTATTTTATAGTTTGTGAAACTAGCTAACTAACCAAGCTATTTAACAATACTGTCTATATTTTATTATACCATGTATATCATCCATGTGTGTGTGTGTGTGCGTTTATTTGTCCATCCATCCATTTTCCGCTTATACGAAGTTGGGTCATGGAGGTAGCAGCCTAAGTAAGGAGGCCCAGACTTCCCTCTCCCCAGCCACTTGTTCCAGATCCTCTGGAGGAATCCCAGGGTGTTCCCAGGCCGGCAGAGGAACATCGTTTCTTCAGTGTGTCCCTGGTCTTCCGCGGGTTTTCCTCCCTCTAGGACATGCCTGGAACACCTCACCAGGAAGGCACCCAGGAGGAATCCTAACCAGGTGCCCTAGCCATCTCTAGATGTGAAAGAGCATCAGTTCTACTCTGAGTGCCTCCTGGATGACTGAGTTTCTCACCCTATCTCTAACAGAGAGCCCAGACACCCTAAAAACTCATTTCGGTTGCTTGTATCTGTGCCCTCTTTATTTTGGTCATGACCCAAAGCTCATGACCGTAGATGAATGTAGGAACGTTGATCAACCGGTAAGTTGAGAGCCTCGCTTTTTGACTCTTCACCAAGACAGATCAGCACATCACCGCTCCACTGCACACTCTGCACCAATCTGCCTGTCAATCTCCAGCTCCATCTTTCCCTCATTCCTGAACAAGATTCTGAGATACTTCAACTCCTCCACTTGGGGCAGGACATCCTCCTAGACCCAGAGAAGGCACTCTACCCATTTCTGGCTCATTTATTCATGCATTTACTTATATAGCTTTGAATTTTTATATTATTTATTGAAATACTAAAAGAAAGAACCTTGACATGCAACAGGTTTTGCATGTCATTCATCACATTCTCTTTCTTTCGGTTTTCTCGTCCAGGGTGTCAGACACACACAGCTCTCAGATTTTTACATGCATGTATGAGTTGGAAAAGTGGACAAATACAAAACTTAAATTTCTGCACATTTGTTGACTAACATTTACTAATTTAGATGTCTACGCATTCATTTTTAATTGACAGTAATCTTACCTCATAGATAACTCCTTGTGTTTCCATAGCAACTAAAACAAACAAGAACCTGACACAGGTTGTTTGACATCATCGTATCCATGAGAACCTCTGTGTGATGTCAGTGATGTCATAAATGTTCAGAGAGATACAAGAATTCTCAGTTTGCTTTTCAACTTGGTTGGAGGTAGATCGATCCCAGAGAGACGACTTCAAACTGACTTTACAAACCATTTTAACTGAACACCAAGTCAAGAGGATTTTTGCCTGTGATGGGACCTTGGATTTCTTGTTACGAAGGGAGTTGAAAAGTTGTTAGGATATATCACAAGAGGCAACAATGTCCTTGTAGAGAGCTCTGAGGACGAGAGATGAAAATACTTTGCTTTTGACATTGAACCCTGAAGACCAAAAGACATGGAAGATTCCTCTAAGGATGAGAAAGTTACCATCAAAACATGGAGAAAGAAGGAGACCATCTCTGGTTCATCAAGTCTGATCATGATGAGTTTCATTTTATCTGTGCTGCAAACTAAGAGCTGTGACTCAGTTTGTGTCTCAGTTTGTGAGTTATGGTAACCTTCATCAGGTGAAAACTTCACATCTTGTCTAGTATTGCTTTGCTCACAGAAAACCTTCTTTTTGACAATTTGAAATATTTAAAACATTTTTCTTTTCTTTTTCTTGTGTATTGTAGAAGTTTGCTGTAATTTCTGACACATTTGTGATTAGTGTAAATTTGACTCACAGCTTTAAATGTTTAACTAATGGAGTGTTTTATATGTTTTTTAATATTGAAATTACATTTTTTTGTTTCTTCTATAGTATATTATATATATTTTACTTTCATTGAAAAGTAAAAAAGAAAAGTAAAAGCTGTTTTCAGCCTCTGCTTATAAGTGTTTAAAGTTAGTCATATTGCTGTTGCAGACCTGGAGGGGTGTGGTTGGGAGGATCGGCCACCCTGATCTAAACCAGAGTGGTGTTCTGTTATTGGATCTCTGTGCTCTTCATGGATTGTCCATAACTATTTCAATTTGTTCATGAGTATCCTCATATGTACAATATCCCATTTTTACATGCATGTATGAGTTGGAAAATGAGACAAATACAAAACTTAAATTTCTGCACATTTGTTGACTAACATTTACTAATTTAGATGTCTACGCATGCATTTTTAATTGACAATAATCTTACGCCAGTCATAACTCCTTGTGTTTTCATAGCAACTAAAACAAACAAAACCCTGACACAGGTTATTTGACATCATCGTATCCATGAGAACCTCTGTGTGATGTCAGTGATGTCATAAATGTTCAGAGAGATACAAGAATTCTCAGTTTGCTTCTCAACTTGGTTGGAGGTAGATCGATTCCAGAGAGACGACTTCAAACTGACTTTACAAACCATTTTAACTGAACACCAAGTCAAGAGGATTTTTGCCTGTGATGGGACCTTGGATTTCTTGTTACGAAGGGAGTTGAAAAGTTGTTAGGATATAGCACAAGAGGCAACAATGTCCTTGTAGAGAGCTCTGAGGACGAGAGATGAAAATACTTTGCTTTTGACATTGAAACCTGAAGACCAAAAGGACATGGAAGATTCCTCTAAGGATGAGAAAGTTACCATCAAAACATGGAGAAAGAAGGAGACCATCTCTGGTTCATCAAGTCTGATCATGATGAGTTTCATTTTATCTGTGCTGCAAACTAAGAGCTGTGACTCAGTTTGTGTCTCAGTTTGTGAGTTATGGTAACCTTCATCAGGTGAAAACTTCACATCTTGTCTAGTATTGCTTTGCTCACAGAAAACCTTCTTTTTGACAATTTGAAATATTTAAAACATTTCTCTTTTCTTTTTCTTGTGTATTGTAGAAGTTTGCTGTAATTTCTGACACATTTGTGATTAGTGTAAATTTGACTCACAGCTTTAAATGTTTAACCAATTGGAGTGTTTAATGTGGTGGTGGTGGTTGGGGGGGGGGGAGTTAGCCCTCCAGGGGGTCTTTTTGTGGCTCTAGTGACCCTTATATGAAAGTAGGCTGACAGGAAAGGAGAGGGGGGAAGACATGCGGCAAATATCGTCGGGTCCAGGAGTCGAACCCGCGACGGCTGCATCGAGGACTCAAGGCCTCCAAACATGGGTCGCGCTAACCGCTACGCCAACACGGCACGCCCCGTTTTATGTGTTTTTTAATATTAAAAATGACTTATTTGTTTCTTCTATAATCTGCCATCAATAACATTTGCAACAGTAAGACTTTTTTGTGAAGGTCTTTTTGCTTTCAACAGTTGTGCCAATCAGTGTAGTACTTTAGTAATGTGAAACGTTTTTGAAGGTTGTGTTGTTCACCGGAAACGTCAGTTTATTTTCTTTTGGATTTTATTTGGTCAGCTAACATAATGAAGCACATTACTGGGAAGTAATAGGACAATACTACATTGCCTTCAAAATGTTAATCAAAAAATATTTCTGAAAGATGTGCCTGAGGTTAGCTGAGCGAGGCTGAAATCACCTGCACTACTTACTTACTGTATTTTAAAATATTTGTAAAAAAAAGTGAAACCCTATTTGTATAATATTCTTTCCATGACACAAAATTACAGACCGATTCAATAAATTAGAATATTGTTGAAAAGTCAATTTATTTCAAAAACTATGACTAAGTGAAACACATTATATAGATTAATTACACTCACAGGGCGATGTCTGATGTTAATTATGATGATTTTCCACTTAGTTATAGAAACATAACATTTAAAATGATAACATTACATCAGACCAATAAAACCATTTTTATTACAGAAATGTGAGCTTCATGAAATGTATGTTTAATATGTGTTTAAAGGTTGTCAGTTTTCAAAAGATATTTTTAATTTGACAAATTAGCCTTCTCAGAAAGTATTCTAATTTACTAAATATGACGGTAATATATTGAAAGTAAACTATGCCCTCATAGCAAGCAAAGGTATGTAAAAATGCACTTGGGAGTGAAACAAATCTTTACCACGTAGTCGGTGATGCATCATGCTTTTAATGAAAGTCGTTGTTTGAATGTTTGTGTGCTGAGCAGGTGTTGTTTCAGTCAAGTGACAGAGGCCTGTGCTTGTGCTCCTTCGCTCTTACAGAAACAGAAAATCTGATTTTCACAGACGAGATGAAAAAAAATGAAATTACCGTCTGCAAATCCACCTTGAAACTTAGGTGCCAATTTTGAAGGCCACCAAACTGAGTTACCTTCCAATCTCAGCAGGTACCATCAGCAGAGCGCACCTGCACTCTGCTTAAAGCAACTGGTGATGTAAAGACCAGACGTAAACCTCTTTAGGATCAATATAAACGCTGTTCCTCATGGTAAGTGTTGAATTATAAAGGCAAGCCTCATTAATATAGGTTTGTACATGTGTAACTACAAATCAACAAATATGATGTTTAAGTCGGATTATTAATCAATCTCACGCTATGATGGAATTTTTCAGAAATCCAATGATAGTCAGAACTTCACCTCTTTATAATTGCAGTTCAGGGTTTGTCATAGCTGGATATGAGTCAGTAATGATTGTGACCACAGGAGGACAGGCTGTCTCCAGTGAATGTCAACATTCAACACTTAAATGATGAGGTTAAAAGGATTATGTAAAATGTCAAGTTAAGCTGGTGCTCTTTCATTCCACCTACATCTGTTTTCTTGTTCACATTAATCATACACACTCATGAAAAACATTCTGTCCTTGTGTGTTTCAAACTCTTTCATATCCACTAAAGCTGAGTGAAGAGGGAACGCTGCTCCCATGCAGCTGAATCCTAACTGCTCCTAACTCTGCATTTTGCCATCCCTGTCTTAGAAAAATCAGGTTTATTTTTCAAATGAAGGTTTTCTTTAATTTTCCTGAACATGTTTCAATGGTTCACAAGGATGTTCAGGATTTGATGTTGTCATTGTGAACATACTGTACGTTTGACCAAAAAAAAAAAAAATTAAGTACTGTAACAACCATTTGTAAAGACATGAGATTTCTTTTATTTATAATTATGTTTTTAGAACATAACAAAATTACAATGGTACCATCAGTGTACTATTGAGGACACCTGCTGCAGCACATCCACTTTGATGTTTTCCTTTGTTTTTAAAACAATGTTTGACTATTATTTTTCTTTTTTTTTCCCTCTTCATTAGCAAAATTGTGGAAAGAAAAAACATAGATAAGGTGTTTTGTTTCCAAACATCCTGTAAGTATGTAGGGGTGTGAGGGTGTGTGTGTGTGTGTGTGTGTGTGTGTGTGTCTGTCTCACACTGTGCACACTGCACTGTTTCTCTGTGCCATGTGCATCAAACACGTGACCTGTATTTGTGTGGATTTGGTACATTGTGCTGGTTTTTGTGCCACATGCATGATAAAGTAAAAGTGGAGTTGCAGATTCCTTTGCAAAATGTCTGTATGTGTACAATAATTGGGAAGCAATTGTGCACAATTATTATGCAACAATATGGGGAAAACAATTGCTGGATTGTTCTTTTTTTTCCGTTTAGAAAAAAAATTCTCATCTCATTTTTTTCCATATAAGTGAAAATGATCAACAACTCAAGCTTTCCAATAAACATTTTTGACATTTTCCTTTTTGATCAATACAGCCACACTTCTTTTCAGTACCAGTGATCTATCTCACATTCATGGACTCTTCTCAGTTTCTTGATGAGTTGATGATCAACATTTTGTGCAGCAGCGACCACAGCCTCCCAGGCTCTGCTCAGACAGGTGGACTAGTTTGCTTCACATCACTTATGTAATTAATAACACGTGTAATCAATAATTTATTATTGTTCCAGAACAATGCAGCACATAATGTTCAGTGAAGAGTCGGGAAGCATGTGACACGTTCTGTTCACATTTACCACAATCACGTCACAAAAAGAATGCAGTCTAACAACATACTTCATGACAACCTGAAACATGTTTGATTATTGACTCTGAAAATAGGAAAAGTGATTTTGCTGACCCTTCCATTAACCTTCATCATGTACTAAAGTTGTTGTGACTTTATTTAATGGAAAGAAATCCAAAATCTGCGACCTGAAACCCATGAACATTTGAGCTGAATGCTTACACATTTAATTCAAAATACATTTAAAGCAGTACCAATTCTTATTGCAAATTATTATCCAGTCAGTACACAACAGTAAAAAAAAACAACTGAAGTCCAAACAAATGTAGAATAAACCTCTATCCCTGCTGTAATAGCAAGCAAAAAATTATAACCAGGAGTTCCTGATGCATATTGTTTAGATTTTGCTGGACATCATTTATAGTCTATTTCACACGATGAGCCTATGAAGCCATCCAGATGGTGAAGGAGATGAGCACGGTGAGGAGGACGGTCAGCGGCGTGACGCAGCTCAGGTACAGCATGAAGCTCACGCCGCACAGTGCCGTCAGGTAGGCGCTCATCCTGCTGAACACGATCTTACGTACCGAGGTGCAGAACTGTGCAAAACAGGAGACATGCAGATGACATGGGGTGAGTGCTGGGAAGAAGCAGTGGAGGTCAGGCTGACTATGATGGGACATGGATTAACACTAGATGGAGCTACTTGCATCATGAATGATTTCAGTTCATTTCACTTTAACTAACATAGCCGTACTAGGACATGTTAGCGAGTCAGATTTAAAGCATACATATTGTGAAATGTGAGTCCAGTGACGATGAGGACATTTGACATCAGTCTGTATTTGAATTGGCACATGACATGGTAGGATTACTGTCAAGTCACTGAGTCAAAGCAATAAGCAGGGTGATCCTAACAGAGAAGACGTTTTAAACAAGTTGGATAGTTTTGATTTTCTATTTGTGTGTAGAAACTGGATACTTTGAAGAAAGCCTTATGATATTAACAGTGATGATCTTCTGTGTAAATGAATTGCAAAGCTTCTTGGATCTTTTACAAGAATATTTTTGGCAAATTAATTTCCCGAATGCAAACATAAAGACACATGTAAGATGATTACAAACAGGATCAATTCATATTTGAAGGGAGATTTCAGGGAGTAGCAAACCACATTGCCAATATCAAAAAACACAAGTTAATATAAATTTCAAAATGTGTCCAAAAAATATCTGTTTCATAAGCAGTATTTTGGTTCGACCAGTCTAAATATTGTCGTCTTCCTCAAGTATTGGCCTAAGTAATTTTTTTTCCTAAATCACCTTTTGGTAATTTCTTTAAGTCAGCAGCCTGATTCAGAAAATGTCTCAAACCCCAAATATTTACTTAAATTAAAGATTTAGTTCTAAAAGCGTTGCCTTAGCTTGTTAGACTTGGCAGAACATCTTCCCTGCCAACAGCATCACCATATTCAATAACTCTTTGAAGAATCTAAATTGATGAGTTACAACAACATTTAATTTCCCTTTGGGATTAATAAAGTATTTTTGAATTTGAATGTAAAACTGGATGTACCTGGTATGTCTGGTAGCTGATGGCCATGCCATATCTGCAGTACATGACATAATGTTCACAGTTGTACCACAGCAAGCTGTAGGTGACGGATCCCAGCAGCTTCTCAGCCCTTCGTGCCACATCATCCCCATCCAGTGGAGGCTGGCTGCACACTTTGTCCATGTGGTTGATCAGGATGTCAGAGCCGTACGCAAAGTCCACCACAGAGTCCACTCTGACGCTGGCCACCTTGGTGACGACGCCCATCAACAGGCGGTTGTTTGTCACCATCTTGGCTATTGCAGATTTATCTTTAGTGATGGCAGGCAGGATGTCTGGAATGAGATGAGCCACCCGGTTGTCACCCAGGTAAATACCGAAATGTGTGAAGAGCGTCCGGGGCACCTCCAGCAAGTCTCCACGCTTGTACAGGGACAGGTCATACTTGGAGTCCTCCTCCTTTTTGGAGGCTGCAAAAAAAAAGTTGAGCAGCTGGTAAAGGAACATGATGGCAGTGTGAAGCAAGCATCCTGACACCAAAGCATTTATTAAAGTTGGAAAAGGGGAGGAGCTAGAGTGTTGAGTGTTGGTGGATTAAAGGCTGGTCAGTGTTGAGTGTCTTTGGTTTTGGAGGGTTGCAAAATAAGGAGCTTTCACTAATCACTTTTCAGTGTGGCTGTTTCAAAACTGAAGCATTTTTTGGACGTATTAAGGTCAAAGATCCTAATGAGAAGCTGACTGTGACCCTTTAAAGCCTCGTTTAAAAGGTTGCATACTTTTATCCTTTAGACCAAATAAAGACCCTTTGTTAGGGCTAGAATAGGGATATGTAACTGAATCTTGTCTTTGATTTTATTATTATTATTATTATTATTGTTTAGCCTTTTACAAAATACAAAAGTTATTTATACAAGAATAAATAACCTTTATATTTTGAATTAATTGCGGTAAAATGCTGCAAGTTTAGATCTTGAATTTATCCAGCTCTTTAGACACAGGCATATATTATTGCTTTAGATGTTGACATTTGTGCAAGTCTACAACAACACGCTGTCCCCTCATCCACAGAGGAAGGCGGTGGACAGATGCAGGTGGGTAAAAGTTTATTCTCAAATGGAAGAACGAACTTGAAGCCTGATTTCCACTGGTGAGTGAGAAAACAATCTGTTGGCTGCTTCAGGGAATCTGCTCTCTGATGAAGTGAAGCTGGAACCACACACACATTCCTGCACACAGCTGTGAGGGTGTGACAGTTCTCTGTAGTACATATTTATTTTGTGTGGTATAAATCCATTTTGGTGTATATTGAAGTTTGTAAGGTAATGCTAAGAATGTTTTACAAACTGTGCCTTCTCTGTTGTCCAGTTGTAGTGTATTGGCAGCTATTCCATGGGAGACTGTGAGAGAATGATCACCCATTATTCATCAGAGGAGACGTCTGCATCTTATTCTACTTTTTATGAACTGTGTGATTCTGGAAGAGCTCTGGTGGAGCCAGCTGCACACTGTCAAAAAAACAGAAACAACACAAACAAACAAAAAGAAACAATCCATTCACCTTTGTTGTTTTCATCAGTAGTCAAATCTGGTTGTTGATCATGCGACTCCTGTGATGAGTTTCCATCGCAGTTTTGCAATGTCCATCTATTTTGATACAATCAAGAAACCGTATCAAAATAGCGAAAGGACTTTTTATCAAAAATAATGTAGTTTTTTTTTTTTAATTGGTGAGTTTCCATTAGTCAAATTTATTTTCATAATTTCAGTTTGTGTAATTTTATGGCTACTGCCTTTCCATTGTCTGACTAACAATGTGCTGATTATGTAGGAGGAGGAAAGTTTGCACATGCAATATGAAACAGAAAGCAGAACCTTACTGCAACTTTTAATGCTGTACAGTATGAAAGGTGAAACGTTTGTTTATCGAGGTGGACTGAAGGATTCTGCTGAATAGCAAATTCGGATAGTCTCCTGTAAAAGATAATTATCATAATCATTGGCTGGTTGTGGATTTCCTCGGCTGTCTTCTCCTTTTCTCTGGTTCTGCTCACCTGTTTCAAATCATCTCATCAAGCATCAGATGTAAAGAAGGGCAAACATTTCCAATGTGACTGTAGGATCTCAGTTGCTGTGGTCCTTGTCTCTTACTCCAACACCTGTATGGTCCAGCAGGTTCATGTCAGTGGGACTTCTGTCACATCTTTTCCGAAATAGATGTGACATTGTAACAGCAGCCTTCAACTTACTGAAAGGATCTTTTGAAAATGTTTCTTTACGTTGTTCTAGTGAATGACAGATTTTTGCAGAAGCTCTCTTTATCTTCCCTCTCTGTCCTTCTTCAAGGTCAGATTAGAATGTGACCAGACTGAAAAAAGGCCGTGTTTTAAAGGAAGACTGAAAGCTGAAAGAAAATCATAAAATATGCTAGTTGTAATTTCTTTCTTTTTAAAGAAGTGTTCCGCCTCCCTACATATCTACTGACTATTTCAGGTCACTAGAACTGCAAATCTGGGAGAGACGAACCCTAAAAGACTAGCAGCTGAAACTGCAGCAAAATATTGACCCGGGGGGGGGGATACTTTTGCACACCGCACTTTTCAGTTTTGTATTTGTAAAAATGTTTTTAGTCATGTATAATTTTCTTTCTACTTCACAGTTGTATACCACACTGTGTTGGTCTTCCACATAAAAGTCAAATGTCATCTATTTATGTTTGTGGTTGTGACAAAATAAAGGAAGGGGTAGGGATACTATTGTGACCACTATGGTTTAAAATTGAGCTAATTTCTTTCTAATTGCTTTGTTAGTGAATTTCGATGAAATGCTTATCAGACCTTTAAGATGATCAGCATCTAGACAGTGAATCAGAGGAGGAGATTGTGGATGTACATCTTTTTAATCTAGTCCTCCTTCCTAAACAAACTAAAGCAGATAACACTTCTGTTAATCCTGCAGGATTCAATTACATGCTCATTGTTTCGTGTTTTGAGAAACACTGCTGCCTTTCTGAGGAGATCTTTGAAGCATTGGTTGCACTACACACTGTGTGCTGACCTAGATTTTACTAAATCCTTTCAAAAAGGATAAATAACTGCAAGAATTTGACTTCAGAGAGTTGCCTTTTCAGTCCGTGAGAAAGTCAGTTTGACTCACAAAGCATGCCTTACTTTTGAGGAACTGTGTGGGTGTGTGGGCGGATAACATGTAGGTCTATATAACACTGTGGAGCCCTTTATAAGATATAAAATTGATAAATTATAGACAAATAGCAGGCAGGTTATTCTCTATCCCTATTTATTTAGGAGGTATGCCAACAATTCTAAGACAAACAAAAACCTTCAATAAATGTGTCTATTGTTGAACTCTAATGGTTGTACTGGGCCTGCAGATGTTTCCATTGGATGTTTTTTTAGGTTGGTTCCTTTGAAAACTTGAGGATAAATAAGCAGTTGGAATTAGGATTTTTTACCATGTAAGTCATAACACCAACTAGGAATCCAACACATTTGAGAATGGGTCGAGGAATCTGTTTAATTATTGGTGCTGGAAAATCTGCCAATGTAAGACAGACATAGAACAAATATGTTCTAATTGTGTTTAAACATATAGACTTACAGTATCCAGATGCACATTTCTTAGTGCGCACAGAAAGTAAGAAATGTGCATGTTGTGACCTTTGGGTGAATACGATCCTGGATTCTCCGCAGGCCAACCAAACTCTTCCACACTCATCTATGTTTTTCTGGATCTTGCTTCATTCACTAATCCAGTCATGTTGAAACAGGAGGGGCAACACAAAACTGTTCCCACAAGGTTGGGAGCATAAAATAGACCAAAATGTCTCATTAGACTGAAGCATTAAGAGTTTCATTTGACTGGAACTGGGGAGCTGACTGCAACTCCTGAAAAACTGCCCTACACCATAATCCCTTGGCACCAAGCTGTACAATTCATGTAATTCAGTCAGTAAATAGTGTTTTTCCAGCCAAATCCAGACTTTGTTTACCAAAGAGGCATGAACATATCTTCACCTTTAGTGTTCACCTTTAGCTGTGTGCTTTACGCCACTGCTTTGCGTTGCACTTCGTGATTGTGAGGTTTGGATACAGCTGATTGATCGTGGAACATTATTACATGAGGTTGCCTTTACACTCTTATTGAGGTAACCTGAGGGCCACAGGCAATGTGTTGAGTCTCTACAAAGTTGGTAACCTCTACTCGCAACATCTGCTAAATATTTAGTTGTAAGAAAGTTTTCCAACCTAGCTTATTGCACAGGTGAGATCGTTACCACTATACCATGAGCATTGAGGTCATAAGAGTAACCCAAACTCTCATAACTGTAGAGACAGTCTGAATCCCAAAGTGCTGATTTTATTTACCACCAGCAATAGATATAGATGGAACACCTCAAATTCATTACTTCTGCAATATTGTGTATTTATAAAGTCTATTGTTACATTTTTTTAACTTCTAAGTAAGACTGAAAATATCGAGTTGTATTATTATGCTTCTTCCACAAAAGGGTTTAGCCTAAGATAAAGGAAGAACATTGTTCTTTCACAGAAGCAAAAATAGTAATGAGACACGAGCTCACATATTAATGTTCTGCAACCAGAAGTTGTGTGACTAAGAAGGCATTTAAATGTTGAAACACAACTTTTTCAATAACCTAGGCGATGAATGGAAGCTTTTTAACTGCTATTCTTTTTAACGCCTGGGGAACAATACCTGATATGCAGGATGAATTCACTATTTGTATCAGAAAACAATTAAAACTTTTTCTTAAAGAAAGTTGTGGATAAGATATCAACATAGCAGCAGGAAGAGCTGAATGGCTGTACAATGTCTTCTACGTTTTTGTGGTTCAGCATGCAGATTTGTGTCATTTTCTCCACATTGGTATTGATTGGTCACAGTGGTAATGGGCTTGATATTGATGCACAAATTGAGCCACTCATTTTCAGAGTTTTCTTAGTGAAAACGTTGGTGAATTCATTGCGTATGCTGGTGGAGTGTGGTTCAGATCCCACAGCCACAGGAGGGCTTGTAAATCTCTCAACCACGACAAGCAAGCCTCAGATATTATCAATGATTTTGTTAATAATTTCAGAGAAGAAGGATTCTCCTGCACCTTTCTACCTAATAAAGTGGCATATGTGTGTGAAGTCTCTTTGTAGATGACAGAGTGAACCTGGAGTTCAGTCCTTTGCTTTTTGGCTTTTTGAATCTCCATTTTTTCTCCTGCTACCATGAAGCATCCCCAAAGCAAGATGCCACTACCACCATGCCTCACAGTGGGGATGGCGTGTTTGTGGTGAAATGCAGTGTTTTCCAAACATATAGTGTCTTGTCTGATGGACAGAAATCTCCATTTTGGTCTCACCAGACCAAAGAACTTTCTTTGTCTTGACCCTATGAAGTCTCCCTCGTGCCTTTTGGCAAACTCTAGTCAAGCTTAAACAGTTGCTTTCTCATTGCCACTTTTACATAAAGTTTTGACTGGTGAAGAACCCAGGCAACATGTCTACAGAGTCTCTTATTGCTGCATGTGTTAGCCTGAATCACGCTACATTCACTCACCATCTGTGGCCTCAAGCTGAACCCTGATGTGGTAATAAAACAAACCTTTGCCCTGTGTGCTGGGGTAGAGGGCGGGGAAGCGGTCCGGGATTTACACCCCGCCAAACGGTTCTGGATCTATAGCCCAGGCTAATAAGGATCCTACAAAGGCTCTTTAGGTTTAATTTCTGGTCACACTCAAAGAAAACTGTGGAGACTTTGTTTTTAAAAAAAAAAAAAAAATCTGTTGTTTATGGACAAATTCTAATAAGTCTTTCCTAATTTATTGGATAAAGATTTTGGAATTAGAGGAAGCTGACACCTTTTTATTTTTTTTATTTTTTTTTTTTTACTGTAGTTTGCTTTTGCTCTGCTACTGGATATACTCCAATAATATATTCAGGTCTTTGACATGCTGTCCAGAAGAAATGTCTATGGCTGCACAGCAATGGGAGAATGAGAGAGACATTTCCCAACTGTCATTTCCACACTAATAGGGAAGTTCAGGGAAAGTTCAGCACTGTTTAGGTTTACGGGCCTGGCAGTTCAGTCTGAGGTCAGATGGTTTTATATCCATCCTGGTTCCACATAATAAAAGAAGGTAACTTAAGGTAACACTTATCAATTAATGTCAACACAGAGCCCACAGGTGATGCCTTATTAAGCTTTGTGAAGTCACACGTATCCTCACGGTTTGATTTGATCTCATAAAAAGATGTGTATTTTACCAAGAGGTGCCTGGAAGAATTACACCGGAACAACCCTTTAGCTTTAGCAGAATAAAATCTTGTTGAAACTCCACAGCATACAAACTGGTGGAAGAAAGAGGTCAGAGGAAGAATAAGTGTAGAATAAAATAAGCTGCAACATTCAAGCAGTGCAGACTCACAGTCTAACATGTGCAAAGGATTTACAACATGTGCAACAGTTCTGTAAAATAAGTTTCCCAGCCACGCTGCTGCATGTGGTGAAGCCTCATACAGATAAACCTCCATACACAAGTGTACTTATGTAATCCTGACAAATATTTGTGACAATCTTGCAAAGTTTTCCAGCAGTCGCAGTGGGTGGCAAAAACACATTGACTGAAAACAAAGCAAAAAAGAAAGACGGTGGTCAGGAACATTCTTGCTTTTCCAAATACCTGGAAAACAGGAATCCAGGACCAGAATTGTAAACTTTAAGTAGTTATATAAACATAACCATTACATGGTTATGTTTTATAGAATGGACTAATTATAGTACAAAAAGCTTCCATGATTTAAAAAAAAAAAAACAAAACTAAATGCAAAATTTAGAATTTATGTTTGATTTGTTTTTTTTTTTTTAAGTCACACAGGGTCAAAATTGTGCATATATGCTCAAAGATAAACATAAATCTCAACTAATATTGGTTAAATGTCTTTTATCAAGTTCCCTCTCTACCACTGACCTTTGGGAAGGTCATTCCAAAACATGAATGGAATCCAGTCCGTTATTCTTGTCATTATTTTTCTGTGAGAACGCCCAGCTGTGTCCAAGTTGTTGTTTTGAAGTGAAGTGGAAGAATTTGATGTTAGTTTTCACCTCTTGACCAACTGAAGCAAGTAACATTATACCTGTAGAACTCTATTTATAATATGAAGACTGACCAAACGTTTGGTCAGCAGCTTCCCTGCTGCCTAATAATCAAGCCAATCTTTCAGCTTCTTGGTGCAGAAAAGCAGGAATGCCTGCAGATTGCTGGAGGAAAATCTGCTGTAATCCTGTAGAGCATGTTCTAAACCTCCCCTGAACAAACACTAACATTCAATAACCATTCAAGAAGTGACGTACGTTTCTTGTGATTAAGTTAAATAATCTAAAATTGATATCGTTACAGGATTGTCAGCATGTATGTCGACAATCAGTAAAGTTAAGTACACAACAAGAATATTGTGTGTTCTTTTAAAAAAGCAGTAATGCATCCGGCCTTCATCAGTCTGCTTTTACAAAGAGACGTTTGGTAATCTCTTTACCGATCAGGCAGTTGAAGAACTTGGCTTGAAGCGGGGAAAAACCCCCCAACATGGTCGGATGGTTCTGAAACGGCTCTGACTTTCATCTCAGCTGTGATCTGATTGTGAAATGGATGGGAAGCGCCGAAAGAACCAACATCACAATGCATCACAACGTTCTGACGCATTTTGGTTTATTAGTCATATCAGATTGTATATTTGAGGACTGGAGAGTAGAATGTCTCAACACTTTGTTGTGAGATCTCCAAATCAATAATTGCTTCCCTTTTACAGGTTTTCCAGCCGCAGTACAGTATGTGTATGGACTAATGTCTATCTTATATTGTTCTTTTACTCCCACTAGTGGTTATAATGTATTAGAGCAGGAACCCTTTGAAAAAGTGTCCAGACAAAAACAGCTTCCATTCCTGAGAAACTCCAAAAACATCCTCCTTTTCTCTGTACTAAAGTTTTTTACGTAAAGATTAAAGGGGAAAAGAAACAGAAATCTATATTCAAATAGGAACATGATGCAAAAATCATTTGGCTTATAGGTCTCAGAGTTTCTGACGCTCAATGGTGACTTCCAGATTAAAGAATACATATATAAACAAAAATAAATTAAAGGGCTTTTTTAATTGTAATTGCAAATCAACACATCATTGTTCAGACTGATCAGCTTTTTGTTAAAAGGAAACCTTTATCCCAGAATGACTGAGCTGCCATTTGTCCACAAAGAGATCACTGAATAGTTTGAGAATAAAACAAAAACATGAGAAATAAATTCTGTTTTCTTTTCCAAATCACAAATCAGCTGTACCTCTGATTTTGATTTTTTACTTTTATTTTTTAAATCACAATTGTTAAAATGAAAATTGAGAAGTAGTTCCATTTGTTGAATGAATTTATGAACGACTGGAACGATGTTCTTCTGCGAGTGGCAAAACCATGACAATTAGTGGAATGTTAAAAACAGTAGCTAATATCATCAACTTATGTGTCTTAATTAGAATTCCATCCATCCATCCATCCATCCAACCCTCCATCCATCCATCCATCCATCCATTTGGCTGGATATAATATATTCCATAAAGCTGGGCTGGAATTCAAATTTTATACTTCCATACTCTTGTTCCTATAACATGTGGATTGTTCTGTTTTTTTGTTGTTGTTGTTGTTGTTTTTTTCAAAACATCTTGTTTTGCACAAATATTGTGGTGAACGATCATTGATTACTTTTATCAATAATGAGTCAGCAGAGTGGATTCAATGTGTTACAATCTTAACAGGAGAATGATGAGTATGACAGGCTGCTGAAATCAATCCAGAGTAAAAATGTGAGTCATCGTTCTCCTGCTTTGTGTTCACCAGCAGACATGGCAGAAAGCGGTGAACTTCATGTTCCTGATCTCCTGAGAGCCGCTGTCAGTCAGACAGCGTCACGTCTCAGAATTGGCAGCTGTCAGACATTTGAGTCACAGTTTGAGAACAACAAAGTGAGTGGGATGTTTGCACATGATCAAAGGCCGAACACAGGACCTTGTTCAGATAAATATCCCAGACTGCTGAGCAGTTCTTCACTTTCCCAGAACACCAAAACACACAACTGGTGGCCAGCTCAACATGGCTCTGCCACGCTTTACCACAGCAGGAGTTATTTTCCTACTTTTCTCCACCTCATCAGCTGTAAGTGTGGAATCTTATGTGGATCTATTTTCTTGCTACCTCAAAAAATTAGCTATGAGTAAAAAAGATCTAAAATTACTTTTTTTTTGATGTGCAGCAAATCAGAGGAGATAACATTGCAAAATGCAACATGAACGACGGCTTTGTAAGTATGATGCAGTTTCTCAATGATGCATGTTGCAGTCTCGCTTGTTTTATCTGAGTATAACTTTCTATAAACGCTGTGTATGAACAGGGAAAGTACTGCCCTACTACATGTGGAGTTGCTGATTACATGTTCAGATATTTGCCAGGCGTAAATGAAGACCTGACTTTAATGCAAGATCAACTGGAGACAATTGCCAATTTAACTGTTGGGGCTGATGAAAAAATTACATACATGAGAGACTCGACAACTTCAGCGCAAAAGTCTTCCCAGCCTGGTAACATCCATTTGTATTTTGTGTGTTATGATTGAGCTCCTGCTTTTGTTACAGACATGGCTCAGTCTCATGCTGATTTGTGTGTAACTTAAACCGTTTGACTTTGGATTTCAGATCCGTACTACAGGAAGTCCTCCAGCATGCTGGACGATGTTTTGCGTTTTGAAAAGACAATACTTGCACAAGAACAACAAATGATGTAAGTTACTGACAGCGTTTAAGCTTTGCTTCTAATAAACAGAGTTGAAAGAAATCCTCTTACTGGTAGTTTTGGTTCAATTAATACCTTTTATATAATTTTATTCAAATTTACTCTTATAGCTCTATTTATTTGGAGGCATCTTTAGGAAGTAGATCAGCATAGAATCACTGACATTAAGTCTAAAATAAGTTACATTTCTTCCATAATTACTTTCATGTGATAAATGATACAGTTATGAATACCTACTTTCATTGTAGGATTTATTTTGTATTTTTTAATTAATTTATATTTAAAATAATTAATTCCTGTGTATTTTTGTAATTCTTTTCATTCTTGGTTTCTTGTATTCATTTCCTAATTCTGTCGTACAATTTTTCACTGTATTTGTTATCACAATGAATTATCTTTTCATTTTAAATGGGTATATTTTGCACATATAAATGACTTCAAGCAAAACCCACTGGTTGTGCTTTTCTCAGTGAACTTCAGAACTTAATCTCGTCCAATGAGAGGAGTATGGGTGAATTGAAGAAACTGGCCCTTCAGCTGCAGCAGAAATGCAGTGAGCCCTGCAGAGACACGGTCGAAATCCAGCCTACCACAGGAACAGGTGAGAGAGAAAAAGACACTCTGACACTGCATGACCGTTGGAACATTCCTATTAAAACAGTTTCTCAATCTGGTCTCAGCAGAACAACATTTGCCCTGATTCAGTGTTTAGATAGACGGAAAAATTGATACGCTGCTTCATAGCAAAGAACATATGTTTACCCCGTCCAAAGCCTGTGATGCATTTTTAATTTTGTGACTTAAATCTCACCAAAGTTTTTCTTCTGGAATAATTTAGACCTGTTCACAGAGTTCATGGTGATATTTCTGTTTCTTTTTATCAGACTGCCAGGATATTGCAAACAAAGGCGCCACCACCAGCGGCCTTTACTATGTGAAGCCAACCAATGCACAGCCGCAGTTCTTAGTCTATTGTGAGATTGACAACTTTGGCCGTGGCTTCACTGTAATACAAAGGGTATGCACCCATAGAATTGCTGTTTTACGCTAATGTTCAGTCATTTGTGAACATTGTCTAAAAGAAATCTTGGACAGAATTGGCATTATCAGTCCTGAAACAAAGAGTAAAAGTCTTCACTCTTTAATTCTTTGCTGTTCACAGAGACGTGATGGCAGCGTGGACTTCTTCCGGGACTGGACCCAGTACAGGGAGGGCTTTGGGTACCTCTCCCCAGACGACACCACAGAATTTTGGCTCGGCAACGAGAAGATCCACCTGCTGACGACCAGCTCCACCATCCCTACCGTGTTGAGAATCGAGCTTGTTGACTGGGAGGGTAGCAAAAAGTACAAATGCACAACCACCCACACACTCATGTGTTATGTAAGGGGCAATGGCAAACATGACCCCCTTTGAGATTTGGCAAATTCAGTCATCAAACTGAGGCAACAAGAAGTTAAATACAAGGCTTGTTTGTCTGTAGATATGCCGATTACAACATGTTCCGTATCGGCTCGGAGGCTGACATGTACAGACTCACCTACGGTTACTACTTTGGTGGCGATGCTGGCGATGCCTTCGACGGCTTCGACCTTGGAGACGACGCCAGTGACAAGTTCCACACGTCACACAACGGCATGCAGTTCAGTACTCACGACAAAGACAACGACAAGTACTCAGGGAACTGTGCCCAGCAGGACGGCTCCGGCTGGTGGATGAACAGATGCCACGCGGCACATCTGAATGGAAAATACTACCAGGGTAAGGCCCTCTGACTAAAACCAGCTGCGATGCTGCAGCTGCAAATGCGAAAGAACAAAACCATTCCCTGGAACTTCAATCCGTTGAGTCATTTTGACAATTGAATTTTCTTTCCCGTGTCCTTCCAGGGGGCAGGTACACTGAAAAGGATGCTGGTGAGTACGGCTTTGACAACGGAATCACTTGGCTGACATGGCACAGTCGCTGGTACTCCCTGAAAGAAACCACCATGAAGCTCATTCCAGTGAGCCGGATCTCAGCGGGAGGCGGACAGCAGGCTGGGGTCAAACAGTTTGGAGGACTCGGAGATGCATAAACCAGAACGATCGTTTTGGTCTGCTTTCAACTCTTAAATTGACCCAGAATAAAATGCCTCCAATTATCTGATGTTTGCATATTTTCCTTATATTAATCTGATCTGATCACAATTTCTGAAGTTACGTTTTCTTTAGTTTACCTACTTAGTATAATAGGTGCTATTTTATATAAATTCCTTAGCGCTATATATCTACAAAAATAAGAATTTTTTAACTATACTGTTGACAAAAGAATATAAAAGCAAAAGCACATACATGAAATAAATGGTTACCATTGGATTTCTCTGTTTCAATTATTTTGCTGTTTGATGTCATCATTTCAAATCAAACATTTCTCACTGTTTAGATTATTAACAATCTTGTTTTTAATAACAATAGGTCTAAAACTATTCTAGTCCTTTACTGAAATAAAGCAATATCAGTAGATGGCCAGTAAAACAAAAAAAAAATCTGCTATCGACACAGCTTTCATAGTTCACATTTTTAATCGTTAAACAAGTTCCGTTGTTTAAACTTGACATTATATTTATTTCAATCAATAACAATGTCTGCTCTAATATATGAAGCAAAGCAAAACAGAAAACCGGTGTGGATAGCCACTCCTTCACTGCTTATATGTGATATATGAGGAAAGTAGGAATCATCTTCTGCCACTTACATTTACTTCACTCTCTCTCTATATATATATATATATGTATGATGTACAGTATATTGGCTATCACCTCTATAATAGCAGAGTGATCTGCAGCTAACAGCCCTATTCTAACTAGGCTACGAGACAGAAATACATCAGCATTGTTCTTTGAGAGGACTTTTTGCTGCCTATCTGGGTTGGGAGTGTTGTTTTGCCTTTTCCAAGCTATTTTGAGTCCAACTTGTAGAGGGAGAAATATTATTCACAAATAGAGAACATTTAAGACAGTTCTCAATTTTTAGAAGAATAGACCTCCCAATATATCTACCACACGATTAGGACCATACAATGCTCAAGGTGAATAGTTAAAAAAAAAACTACTGACACAAAAATTATTCCTTAGTCAAATATCCGCCTTGGCCCAAACTGTGACTTAACACAGGACAATGATCGCAAACACAGCAACCCCTCGACCACAGAATGTTCAAACAAATAAAATAATCAATGTGTGGCAATGATTCTTTTCAACAGGACAGAAATACTGTAGAGTGTAATTCAAAAGAGAAGGACATAAAGTAAGCCCTGAAGACTCAGACGACTGAAGTGAAAAGAATCCATGCAAAAGAGCTGTGGTAAAAAATGTCCCTTCAATGATGTGAGACTCATAAGGTCAGAGACACATTTGAAATAATAGCAACTAAAGGTGCTTTCACAAGTCATTGAATTATACAGTGTCTTTTTTTTTTTTGGCTCCAATCTTTTCATTATGCTCGAGTTCGAAAAGAGCTGCTTTATTTTCTTCTTTTGGTGTTTGACCTAACTTACAATGAAAATTGATTCTGTGTGTGCAGTCTGTTTCACCACCATGTTTTATACAACAGCCAAACTTTTAATCCTGCCAAGATCCACTATTGTGTATGATCAAAAATGCTGTCAAGTAAAGATACTAATGGAGAAGAATTTCAATGTAACTGAATGTTGAGTGCCTCTGTGTCCAACATTAGAGAGCTCTTGTCATTTGGTACCACTGTCAGTGAGTCAGCTGGAGTTTGGACTCTTCAAAAGGAACAAATACTACAGGTACAAAACCAGAGTAAATAAACAATGTTACTGAGTAAACAAACACATACTCTGACTACAAGTTCATTTCTTTGGACCGACATAATGAGTTATCACTCAAAATGGTTGCTTCTGTCAATCAGGTTGAAATTAAATCTGGTCATGTAAATATTATCAAATTCATATATATATATATATATATATATATATATATATATATATATATATATATATATATATATATATATATATATATATATATATATATATATATATACTCTCCGGTCATATATATATATATAAATATATAAATATAGTAGCCGTAAGAATGGTAAGCATGCAGAGTAAAAAACAAAACATATAGAGTGAGTATCTTTCATACTTTTTCATAAAAAAATAAAAAAATAAAAAATTTTAAAAAAGCAGAGATTTATGTGTTTATTTATTTCCTAACGATTTTTATAAGTATAAATACAATGAATTTTAATTTTATAACAGAAATAAAAATGACTCCTTGAGAAACTTGTACTCGTCACTTCACGTTACTAAAAAATATACATTAAAAAATCCCTCTGCCCTGGGAGTTGAATCCACCCCGCTGAGCCGGACATGACAAGTTCTCCGGTCATCCCGGCCGGTAGGTGGCGCCAATTGTATTCCCTCGACAGCTCGTATGTTTATTTCCGGGGTATCTGCGTTGCTTGTGTTAGTTCGCACACTTGTGTGTCGAATATTTGGACTAGCTACCGGGTTTAATTTCTAAGAAATAAGTCCATATTTTGCTGTATATTTATCACCACAATGACGGAGGTAAGACATGTTGGTGTTCATTACTGCTTTTCGTTATTCCTGTACCGTCGATAAGTTGCTACGGTACGCACATACCGTTGGGCCTGGCTAATAGCTGGAACAGTTAACATTTATTTTTTACACGTTTTAGACAAGTGTGTTTATTTAGAGAATTATGCTCTTTTTATAGATTTAATAGTTTTTTAAGCTAATGTTATATGCTTCCACAGGAAGTGCAGAAGCACTCTGTCCACACTCTGGTCTTCAGGTCTCTGAAAAGGACTCATGACATGTTTGTCTCTGACCATGCTAAGACCATCGCTCTGGATGAAGATAGGTAAAATCTCGCCTGAATTTGTATACCGGTAGCTCATAAAATGCTGAAAGTAACCACAGATTTACACCATCTTTAAGTTAATTAACGGTGCATGATGCTTGTGTCATTCTGTGATCTTGGTTTGCTCCTGTACTAACTGCGTTTATTGTGGGTTATTTGAAGAACACATCTGTTGGAATAGATGTAGGGTGGTATTTTATTATACAGTTGATTATCTAATAATCAGGAATATACGCTTGGAGAAACCTAACTCTGCTAAAAATCAGAATTTTGTGCTGTTGTTTTGTATTCAGCCTTCTTTACTACAACAGCCGTTATTTTTAATTATATCAGTTTTGGTCCGATATAGTTTTACCTTCCAGCTAAGCATACAGCTAGAGGAACAATGCAGTACTCTGATCAAAACATTCGAATGTATTAGAATGGTGACTCGGTGTCCAGACACTGAGTCACCAATAATTGAGAAATTTTGGCAAGACCTGGAAAGGCTTGTTTCCATAAATGTCTCATACAGTCTAAATTTCAGGTGTTTTGCAAAGAAGAGTGAACCAAAGTGTCACTTTTTACATGTACAAACCTAGTAAACACATACCAAGCATTTACATTTGTTACTCTTGTAAAATTAGGCTCCCTGAAGTAATGAGTCAGGGGGCTGAAATCAGCCACACTTTTAAGATTTTTAAATCTTTCATTTTACTCAACAGTTATTCAAATAAAATCCCAATAAAATATTGTATTTTATAAGTTTGCTGTAGTGACACTACAATGTATCGTAAAGCTGAAAGGTCATAAATACTGTTACGAAGCACTGTATTTGGTTGATAGTTTATTTAACCAGTTTAATGGACATTAAGTGTTGCAGGACTGAGTGACCTGCTTCCTAACAGTAAGACAGTAGTGGGGTTAATAATGGTGTAAGAGAGAAGTAGTGGGGTTAATAATGGTCTAAGAGAGAAGAAGTGTTGAGAAAATATGGTTTAATTGCAGTTTATAACTTTACTCAAATATTCCACAATAATATCTTAAATACATTTTCCTAATATTTTTCAGCCTAACCTCTTACTGCTTTCAGTGTCTTGTTCACCTCTCTTTCAGAACTGATTCCAAGTTGATATTTAACATAATCATTTATTAAAATAGACAAAGTGTGAATTAAAGTGAATGACATAAACTTTAATGCCTTTATGTTAAAACGCCTCATTGTTTCCTGACTTTACAGCCACAGAATGAAGATGGGCGTCAAGCTGAAAACAGAGTACGCTCCGGTTTTGCACATGCCTGTTGTGAAGGAGGGCAGAGCTTCACAGCTTTCAGCAGGCCAGGAGCTCCACCAGGGCTACGCCCATCCAGGTCAGGAACAAAGGACTCCATCACAGACCAGTGACCCCATTAATACAGTTTTAAGAGTATATTCTTTTGTAACATTTGTGGGAGGTGTTGTTTTTGAGGCTCTTTTGGTTTTCTTTTTTAACAAAATAATTTTAAGGAGATGAAGCAGAATATCTGATCACCGGGACACATGCTTATCCCTCGGGACCTGGTAAATATTCTTTTCTTATATAAACTTCCAGTATTTTCAGAGTTTTTTTGTTTTGTTGTAGTAAATGAAAGAGCATTACTTAATACCCGTATGAACAATTTCTGATCTTTAGGAATGGCTTTGACTGCAGACACAAAGATGCACAGGAATCCCAGTGAGGGAGGCGTCATCTCCATGGCGCTGGCATTGCCTCCCTCACAAGTCCGGTAACGTGTTCAGACAAATTAACACAAAATTCTGAAATTAACTGAGAAAAAAACACTTCTGGATTATAATTTGTCACCAAATTTTAGGCAAGAGGCAAGTCGGACTGCAGCCAGCGTTGCAGAAATCCATCGACACGCAGGAGGAGCGGACAGAGTTCACCCTCAGTCCACTGCTGTGGTTAGACAATCCCACATTTCCTCTCATGTTCAACATTTGTCTTCATTATGTTGCAGGAATTGCAAAGCTGATGAACTGTCTGTTTATATGGAGGCTACATGAAGATCTTTGCAGGAAATCAGTGTTTCATGATGGTTAAACCAACCTGGCAACGTTCAAAAACCTGCATTTTATCCCCATTTAGAATAATTGAGACCCAAATTTTAGACTTTGCCTGGATTTTATTAACTGTATGTTAGGAGCTTTAATTCTGCATCACTTTTTATGCTTCATGAAACTAAAGGTGGTTCACAGCAGCATGTTTTATAAATGACATCAGTGGAACAAATGATGATCCTTTTTTGTTTAGAGAAGTATTATATCTGTTTGTTTGTTTCAGTCCCTGCTGGAGGGTGGAGGCACCAGAAACTCTGCGCTCATGAGGAGAGCACCAACGATGCCCAAACCACAGTGGCATCCTCCATGGAAACTGTTTCGGGTACCTACAAACCATTTGAACAACAACTCATCGATTCATGCCTAAAATGATAACTGAGTGAGTGTGTGGTTATGTACTGTGGTGGGTGTGATCTGACAGGTCATCAGCGGTCACCTGGGCTGGGTGAGGTCCATAGCTGTGGAGCCTGGGAACCAGTGGTTTGTCACAGGATCTGCTGATAGAACTATAAAGGTAAGCTGTGCTCATCTCAACATCAGAGCTTCACACTTCAGAAACATTTCATTGTTTCTGAAGTGTGAGTATGTTCAGTTTTTTGACTTAAAACTATGAGTCCGTTATAATCCAAAAGTGGTTTTACTCACTTAATCATGAAAAGAATGAGGCTAAATGTTTCAGCATCTCTTCTAGATCATTATTGATTTCTTTCTTCATTCATATAATGTGAGTATTTTTATGGATGCAGTTGATCTAGAACAGTTTATATCAGCATCAATTCATTCCTGCTAAAAGGCTCCTTTGAGGATTCCAAGTAATATCCCAGACCCTCTGTTCAGCATCATTTCCAAGTGCCATCTGTTGTATAAATATTTTCTGGATGTGTGTGTGCTGACAGATCTGGGACCTGGCCAGCGGGAAGCTGAAGCTGTCGCTGACGGGCCACATCAGCACGGTGCGCGGCGTGGCGGTGAGCAGCCGCAGCCCCTATCTCTTCTCCTGCGGGGAGGATAAGCAGGTCAAATGCTGGGATCTGGAGTACAACAAGGTACACTGCTCACACAGGGTTATTGTCAGCGAGAGTTTTTTGGGGTTTTTTTTAAGATGGTTGTTTTAAACATGCTTTGATGTTTTGTTAAAAATTGTTTTGTTATGTATGGATGTTTTATTGTGTTATCTGTTTCCTAATTTTTTAGCTGCATCTTGACAGTATTATTTTGACCTGTAGGTGATCAGGCATTACCATGGACACCTCAGTGCCGTGTACGATTTGGATCTACACCCAACGATTGATGTGCTGGTGACATGCAGCAGAGACGCTTCAGCCAGGGTGAGCTCTCACTGAGCAGCGTCTCAAATCGATTAGCTCAGCAGTTCAAGCATCAGAGTAGAGAGTAAAGAAAGGTTTAACTCCCTTCGGTTTTCTTCAGTTTATAAACTAAGATTCTGTTTGACTGCAGCAGTCACGGCTCACCTCTGGAACCAGATGTTATTATTCAGTGAGCAACATTGGTTGTGTTTCCTCTGACTGTATAATTGCGGTCAAAGATCATTGCAAATGCAATTTGGCATTCTGAAAATAAATTTGCGTAATGGAAACACAGCAACTTTGAAAGAACTCTTGTCTGTCAATAGAAAGCTTCGGCCTTTGGATGAGATTTTTGTCTGTGTTGAAATCTGTGTATTTTGCAAAACTCCAAAGGAAACATTTTTTTTCACATCACAGGAGTCACATTAACAGCCATATATTTCTACTGGCGCAAACCACAAAGAAAAAGATGACAGGAAGTAGTTGGAGGATGATGGCGCGCCACGTTTCTAAATGACTTATTGTGTGAATATAAACGATGCCCTCTCTTCAATATACCTGCAGGTTTGGGACATCAGGACAAAAGCAAACGTTCACACACTCACTGGCCACACCAACACTGTCGCCACAGTGAGGTGTCAGGCTACTGAACCACAAATCATCACAGGTAAATATTAGCTTTAAAAACCCCATGCTAATGCAAGACAGCACCCTTTCAGTTTTTAAGCAAAATTATTGTCTTTCCTCTGGCTGTTTTTTGCAGGCAGCCATGATTCAACCATCAGACTGTGGGACCTGATCGCTGGAAAAACCAGAGCGACTTTGACAAACCATAAAAAGTCTGTCCGAACTCTGGTGCTGCACCCCAGGCAGTGAGTAGACTCATACCAGTAGTAGACTCGGTTTAATGTGCAGACAGGAAACGTCTGGGATTTGGTTGGAGTATTTTTTATTTTTTAATAAAACTGTGGAATAAAGGTTTCATTTTTAAGACTTTATTACCCATCTGATGCTCTAATTTCTTTCTTTCACTCTCTTTTCTTATTTACTTCCATTCTCCATTGTGCCATTACTCCTCACCATCCTCGTCTCTCCTTCGTTCTTTGTGACCTCTCCTTTCCTTGCTTCTGCTTGTCCTATTTTCTCTTCTTTCTCCTTCTTTTAAAACCTCTAAAATATCTTGAATATTTAGCATTCTAAAACATCTAGAATATGTCTTTATGATCCCTAAATGAACTTGGAGCTCTGGATTGTTTTTGACTCCTGTTTACTCGGTGTATGAAGGTTTTGGGGGGGGTTTTGTTGTTGTTTTTTAATGCAGCCATTTTGGAAATGACCTCTATTTAAAAAAGCAAAGGTGGAGTTTTATGTAATATTTGGTTCTTTATTCCTCCAGGTACACCTTTGCTTCAGGATCAGCTGATAACATCAAGCAGTGGATGTTCCCAGATGGCAGCTTCATCCAGAACCTCTCTGGCCACAACGCCATCATCAACACACTGGCTGTCAACTCTGATGGTGTTTTGGTGTCTGGAGGTGATTAAAAAAAAACTGTTTTTTTTCTCTCACCTTAACATGACTCATGATTACCTGATGATACATGTATCATGCGGTGACAGAGCATATAGATTTACACAGAATAATTTGCTTGTACCCTAGCTGACAACGGAACCATGCACATGTGGGATTGGAGGACAGGCTACAACTTCCAGCGGATCCACGCCGCCGTGCAGCCCGGCTCGCTGGATAGTGAGTCGGGAATCTTCGCCTGCATGTTCGACCACTCCGAGAGCCGGCTGATCACCGCCGAGGCTGACAAAACCATCAAGGTTTACAAAGAAGACGACACGGCTGTAAGTTATCCTGTTCCAGTTAGTGAGTTTAGAATCCGTCTGGAGGAAAATGGGCTAACGGTGTTTTCTGTTTTGCAGACTGAAGAAAGCCACCCGATCAACTGGAAACCAGAAATCCTCAAGAGAAAAAGATTCTGAAGATTTTGTTTTTTTTATTATTTCCCATCCATCAGATTTTGTTTTGGTTAGACAAACTGTTTCATTTGTGAGACTTTAACCAAACCAGTCCCATCTTGGCTTCCATTATTCTAGAAACCATGTACAGTCACCACTGAATGTTTCCAGACCAGTCAGAACATCCTGCTGGAGAGCCAGGAACTTCCAGAGTAGTTCCTGATGAGCGCTCGGTTCCGTCTCCTCCACTCTTCAGGTGTAAGCTTTATTCCCTCTGATGTGGCAGAAGCCAGGAAATGCTCAGTGCTGATTACTAGTTGTACATACATAAAAACTTTCCTTTGTTCCTACATGATCTGAGCTTTATTTTGCTCTGTTTCATTAAAGACTGTTTTTTTTTTTTTTACAAACATGTTTGCTTTTTAAATAAAGGTTCTCCACCTCCTGGGATAAAGTGTTCCTGAAGTATTTACATCTTTCCATCTGTGAGGTCGACACATTAAAACATCTGATTGTATTACAGAAATACTAGTCACTGATCAACATTTAATCATCATACCATATCGCAATTATTTAAATTCAGGCTTCTTACACAGTCTAGAAAAGGAATTTCTAGATTTAATTCCCTGATGGCCAGAGTCACTGCTGGAGAATCACCACATGAAACAGTTTGGGTGTAGAAACGGGACATTCTGTCAAATCGCCTAAACTGTATTCGGACATTTATACTTCCTTGTGGTATTCACAAGTGTTTCCAACCTGATCTCTTTATTCATAATTTACCCCCTCCCACCGCCAGGAGGCGGTACCCTGCTACAGAGCCGAGTCGGGCCGGTGGAAAAGCCGTCACTCCGAAGTAGAGCCGGTGGAAAGGGGGCAATTTTATATGCATATAAACAAATGAGGCAATGATTTATTTTTTTTAGTGAAGGCACGTTCATCACTGCTTCAATCTATGGGAAGATTAGGAGTTTTTCCAAAAGTTGAAGTAATGGTATATTTATAAGGTCATTGCTGATGTATTTGCAGTTCTGTGTTAAAACTCACTCCATCCAGAAGGTCAGCTGCAAAACTCCTGGTTTTATGGACAATGGAGTAGAAAAAACCTTTTTTGTGCCTCAGTGGGGACAGTTTTAGTGTACAAGTAAAGCAAATATATCTACACACACACACACAAAACGATTAAGAATAACTAATGTACAGTAAGGATAAATTTACAACATCTAAAACTGTGCCGTTACTAAAAAATGTCATGCTGTGATTTTAAAAGTGATGTGTAGCAAAGTAATTTTAAAAATTTACAAAATGTACGTGTAACATGCGTCCTCAAGTGAAAATAAAACTGGAGAATAAACTGCAGAGGAACAATATCAGAGATGAAGAAGATTACAGGCTTCAAGCTGAAGGAGGATCAGATAGATGGAAGTCTAGACAGGGTGGAGTGATTAGGAAGTCATTTTTTCCACATTTAGGTAAGAAAATAATGTACATTTTTTGCAGGGATGAATATGCACAGAGGTGCAGTTAACATCAGAGATGAAAAGACTTAAGTTTATTATACACTTTTTAAAGCATTTGTTTTGCGTTAAATCTGTTTCACGTTTCATTCATGTAAAATATATTAGTTGTGGCACTGAGACTTTAAAAATAAAAATTCAATTTAATTTATTTTTCACCAGCAGAGGGAGCTGCTTCAACACTCTTGCCAAAGCGAAACAGCTTGTTAAAACTATGTTAAAATATTCATAGTTTATTTATTGCCGCTCCTTTCACTTCAGTTGATAAAAGTAATCACAGATTTTCTCCATAACCTGTAGATTTACACGGCCTCTGTCTCTCTGGCCTCCTGTTTCTTTGTGATAACCGCAGTCTAGAACTAAAAGGCCACCTGCCAGCAGGGTAATCTGCTGTCCTAATTACATTTGAAGCAATCACGGCCACAGATGGGGCCGATCTCCGTGGGGTCCGGTGTTGCAGCCTGCAGGGAGGAGCTTTCAGTGCGCAGACTGGACTTTTGGATGTGCCGCATTGTGTGAGATGTTCCAGCGGAATTACGCAGCATCGTGCCAGAAGTTCAAGATTTCAGTTTTCCTGAAAAAAGCAACTCAAAGACAAATGGATATTTGCTGGAGTCTGCGAAAATACGAAATAAGTTCACCAGCTTTTGTTTTTAAAGTGGCTCTAAAACGCGACTGACGCGAGAAAGATGTAGTTTCTCTTCACCTTTTACTGAAAGGATCCCAAAGCCACGAGTGAAGGAGTCATGGGCGGAAGGAATGCGCCAGTTGCGCTCCTCCGGGTGTTCCTCCTGGCGCTGTTTAGCGCGCAGTCGCTCGGACGGGTCTTCAACCTGACGCTGTCCGTGAAGGAGGGCCTGCCCGCTAAAACCATCGTTGGAGATCTGGGAGCGGTCCTGAGCGCGCCGAGCACCGGCTTCTTCATCTCAGAGAGCAGAGACTCGTATGTGTTCAGAGACCTGGAGATAGACGCGGACACGGGCATCATCTCCACGGTGGCGGGCCTGGACAGAGAAAGCAGAGACCGGTACGAGTTCGTGGCAGCTACTCTCACTGGAGAGATGATACGGGTGAGGATAAAAGTGGAGGACGTGAACGACCACTCACCTGTGTTTGCCAGTAAGGAAGTGGAGCTGGGAATCTCAGAGCTGAGCCCCCCGGGGAGTCGCTTTCCGCTTGAAGGCGCAGCAGACCGGGATGAGGAGGAGTTCAGCACGCGGGGTTACAGGATCAGAGAGACCGAGATGGAAGAATTGTTCCACTTGGATTTTCGAATCGGATCTGAGACGCAGCACAGCCTGGATCTGGTCCTGAACAGCAGAGTAGACAGAGAAACGCAGGACTTCTACACTCTGACCATTGAGGCCTTTGATGGGGGAATCCCAGCCAGGACTGGGACAGTCCAGGTTGACATCCGAGTCCTAGATGAGAACGACAACCCTCCTGTGTTCAACCAGAGTGAATACCACAGCTCAGTACGTGAGGATGCTCCCATCGGGTCCATTGTCTCTCAGGTGCTGGCCAGCGACAGTGACCTGGGTGACAACAGCAGGATCACTTATGAGATCAATAGGCGGCAGAGTGACCCCAACCATGTGTTCTCCATTAACGAAACCACAGGATTTATTTATCTGAACAAGCCGCTGGATTTTGAAATTCAACCGTTTCACGAGCTGATTGTCAGAGCCAGAGACGACGGTGCTCAGCCTGAGTACAGCAGCACCTTTGTTGGTGTCAAGGTGCTTAACATCAACGACAACAGCCCCACCATCAGTGTGCTGTTCCTCAGTGAGACAGGAGAAGCTATGGTGTCAGAGGCAGCTGCCGTTGGGGAATATGTGGCCCGGATTTCTGTGTCAGACCCAGACCTGGAGGAGCACGGAATCACCGTCTCTCTTGCGGGAGGAGATGGGAAGTTTACCCTGAAGCAAACAGATGATTTTCTGTATGCGTTGTGTGTCAACTCTGAGCTGGACAGGGAAGAAAAGGATCTGTATGCGCTGAAGGTGCAAGCATCTGATACTGGAAGCCCCCCTCTGAGCAGTGAGACACTTCTCCTCCTGAAGGTGTCTGATGCCAACGACTACCAGCCGGTCTTTGAACAGGATGTGTACACGGTCAGCATCGCTGAGGATGCTCCTGAGGGCAGCTCCCTCATACGAACAAGGGCCCGGGACGCTGATGAAGGTGTCAACTCAAACATCAGATACTCCATCCTGAAGTCACACCAGGACGGCCTGGTCGCCATTGACCCGACCTCTGGCCTGGTTACCACGGCCGCAGGCCTCGACAGGGAGACTCAGATGGAGGTGTGGTTCCTGGTGCTGGCAGAGGATGGAGGGGAGCCATCTTTGTCGTCTACAGCTACAGTCACAGTGCTGGTGGAGGATGTGAATGACAACGAGCCGGTGTTCCAGCAGCAGCTGTACAACGTGTCCATACCTGAGCACATGGATGCTGGAAGCTGCTTCTTACAAGTATGCTCTAGCTAGCTATCTTGAAATTTGCATGTTCTAATTTTTAAATCTATATTCTCAGGTTCTCCGTTTTTTTGTTGTTTTTTACAAGATTTGTTGTTACTAAAATCCATCCATCCATCTTCTTCTGTTTATCCGGAGTCGGGTCGCCTAAGTAAGAGGCCATCATGGTGGACAAAGCTCATAATCATAGATGAGGGTAGGAACTTAGGTTGACTGGTAACTAAAATAAGCAGTCAAATAAACTTTAAGCTGAAGCCTTGAAACTAAGACGGCCCCAACTGCAGTTTTCTGGCCGATCACCAATCTTTAAGAAGCATGACCTGCCGATTCTGCTGATTTGATTTTGGCAAATACCGATTTTTAATTTTTTTTGTCTCAAATGTTGCTAAATATAGCAAGAAAGTCACTGAATTGGCAAAAGTGGGGTGACTATTAACTGCAAACTTGCAGACATGATCTGGTGGGCCGGTCTAACAGTCAAACCTATCACAGCAGAGCAGAAGAGGACAGTGGCTGATTTTTAGTCCTTTGTTGAGGTCGGTCAGATCGGCTTCACATGTAAGTATTGGCCGATCTCCCAAAATTGAGAGATTTATCAACTAGCCAATTTATCGGTGCACCCCTACTTAGAAACTACTTTTCTACCCTCACATTTTCATTAAAAAGAAGCTTCTAAATGAAAGCTAGAGATCCTCACAGTCGAGTCCTTTTTGTGCTGAGTGGATTTTGTTTCCAACTCTTGAGACAAAAGTAGCTCTTAGTCTGGCAACACAAAGGCATCAGTGTTGTTCCACCAACAACACACTCTACACCCCAGGCTTTCAGCTCAGCTTCGTGGCCTTCATATGACAGACGCGATGCTCCGTGCCACTCTCCTGCAGCCTGGCACCAACATATGCCAATTACAAAAGAAACCTCTCTAATCACGGCACAGGATTGATTATAGGAATTGACTATAGGTAATGTCTGTAGGGACAATTACATTGGGTGAGGACTAAGTAGTTCTGTTTCTATAAATGAATATAATGTTCCTTTAGTGAGTAAATGAATAAGTGAGACATCAGGTGTTTTTTCTCATATATTTACTCAAAAAGCCGAGTTGTATCAGTGTGTTGGTGATCAGTGCGCTTTACTCCACGTTTCATTAGACTCTGGCCTGGTGTCTGTAAAACGTCCCGTGATCAGAGTTCATTCATTCTGAGCCGTTATCTTCTTTATGGCCTGGAAAACGATCTGCCTCACTGTAAATCTGCCTCTTGTCATGAACGTAGGCGGACATGAAAGAAACTGTCAGTACTGAGGTGTTTCTTACTGTGCTGTGTTTGTTTCTTTGAACTACACAGCGATGGCACTCCTCGCCCTTTGACTTCCAAAGATTTTATTATTTTTTTTACAACTTTTATTATGTTGACCTTCACCAACAGAATGACTCATTTTATGATTCACAATTTCCAGAAATGTGGAGTTAAGACAGACTAGAACAACTAGGATTAGACGAGAACGCATTAAAACAAAACTAAGTAGCACTTTACAAATGGAAAAAGACGAGGCGGATTTTGTTATGATCAATTGAATTAATTAAATATACACTTTTAATTTTAAAAATAACTTACTTTACCAGTATTTTTTACCATTGTGATAGTAGTATGTGTTTTTCCTCATATATTTATTCATAAAGCCAAGTTGTATCAGTGTGCTAGTGATGATAAGACCTGGAGAGACGGTTGTTGTACTTAAACATCACCTGACTGATACAACCGTTTAGGACAGTTTTTTCTTAAATTGTTAAATCCTAATTTTTAATTTAAAAAAAAAACATCACAAATAAACATCAGACACATGTGATTTGTCTGAACCGATGTGTCTGTTATAATATTTTAAGAGTTTTGCCTTTACATTCTGGCACCACCGGCCCTTAGAGGGCATTAGAGCATTCATGATTCTGATGTGGCCCCAAATGAAAATAACTTTGACATCCCCATATATATATACATATAAATATATATATAAATGAAAATTGTGTTTATCTTTGCTTTAGGTTGTTGCCACGGACGCAGACAGCCCTGAGTTTGGTGCTCTGCTCTACTCTCTGTTGGATGGATTTGACAGTCAGGAAAGTCATCCTCTTTTCCAAATCAATCCACACACAGGAGAGCTGTGTGTCTCTCAGGATATTGATCGAGACGACGGGATGAGTGTCCATGACATTTTGATCAAAGCTGAAGATCCAGTGAGTGGAATCAGTACCGCGATTGTGAGATGATGTCAAAGTTTTCTTAAATTTTCTTAGTTCTAACTTTTTTTGTTTCTCGTTCAGGGAGGCCTGAGTGCTCAATCATATGTTCATATTGAGATACAAGACTTAAATGACAACCCTCCAGTGTTCAGCCCTGAGGAGTACACCGTGAGCGTCAGCAGCCACGCTCCGCCTGGTACCGAGGTTGTCAACGTTATCGCTACAGACCAGGACTCCGGCCGGTTCGGACAGATCAGCTACAAAATTCATCCAGGAGACTTGTCCAGTTTGTTTACACTGGATAGACACACAGGTGGAGTGTATTTATATTTTAAAACTGGAAAACTATTAGTTTTGACTGTAGTTTTGACACCCACCTCTGTCATCACTACACTGTTCACCAGTTCATTCCAGAAACGGTTTTAAAGTCATTGACTGCAGTCTTGAATGAACAAGTTATTTTTAATCTCAGATTTACTCTATTATCAATCCACCAGCCAAGTTTAATGTCAACAAGGGGACCAATCCTCTCATATAGTCACTATTGAACAATATGTTTGTTACTTAAATCTTGTTTATTGCTTAAAAAAAACACCTTTACTTAAATTGGACACTTGTATTGTGCTTTATGTTTCATTTTCAATTGATATAGTTTTGTCTTTGACTATTTAATCCAGCATTAGGACCAACATCAACATCTTAGCTCAACATTTTATGTTTATTTAACATTTTTATTTTGTTGAGCACTTTACAAATTTATCTAAAATAAATTATTTTAAATGAATTCCCACCTTATAAAGCTTGTTCTTCTAAGAAGCTCCTTTATTAACTTAGGGTTGCATATAAAATGTTATCAGAATGGCTTTCAAGCTTGATTTGTTGCACAGATTCACTTGTGTTTAAATAACCTGTTTGAGTGTCAGTTGTTTTCAGGGATAAACGCCTTGTTAGCTGCTCTAAATCCCCATGATATGATTCCAAGTGTCACCACTCAGCAGGGGTGAAGCACAAAGCTTAAAAGCTTTGGATCCCAGTGTGTCCGGGGGTAAAACCAGCTCTATGCACAGCTACAACAGAATTCAAAAGTTGTGAAAAAAGAAAATACATCATCAACTTGTGTTTAACAATGCTCTAAATGGCATTTTCTAACCTGAAGCGGTTGTTTTGACTGTTCTTCAGAGAACTAGATTAAAGAAATAAAAAACAACTAGAAAAATCTGTTATTTTTGCATCATCCTGGTTACATGAAAATACTAAGCAAACTCTACCTGATTTATTTCTTAATCTTTTTGTAGGAATGCTCTTTTTGAACTCTTCTCTGACACACTTGGGTGCAGCCAGCATGAAGCTCCTAATAACAGCGCAGGATGGAGAAGGCTTGTCTTCAGCCAGACCTGCAGAGGTCACAATCAACGTTGTCCAAAGTGGTCAGGCTCCAGCAGTGTTCCAGAAGTCGAGCTACGCCTTCACAGTGCCTGAAGACGCACCGCTGGGAACATCTGTGGGAACCGTGGAGGCCAGCAACCTGAGCGGTGAGTGGAGAAGGAAGCACCAGGTGTCTGTGAGCAGTAGTAATCAGATTACACTTACTTTAGTGCATGCTGAAAATCCAATTACACATACTGGACAGCAGTATTGCATTGCCTTTAGTGTTAATTGCATCTGCGATGTGCATCTAATCCTCCATGATTTATGAATAAAATGGACATGAATAGTATTTGCACCAAGCTGAGCTGAACTGCTCAGGCTTTGGGTGTTTTCTAGACAGCTTCTCCTGATGTGTGTACAAGCACTCACATGTCACAATATATCTGCAGCAAAAGTATGAACTAATATTATAAATCTAAATGATTTGTCAGTTAACACTGTGACTTGCATTGTTTTTATGTAGATTAAACAAAATAAATTAAGCTTAGCTGCCTTCCTGAACCCAAACACCTCAATGTTAAAGAGGCTGCATTATGTAAAATGTAACTTTTTTTAACTTTACATCATTGATTCCTTTATGCATGTTTGAGAAATCTTTTCATCTCCACAGCCACCATTCAACTGCGCAAAACGCCTAGCTCCCACTCAGCTCCTTCAGACTAGCTAGCAGAAATTAGCCAACACCTGGTGGAAATGTGCATCAGTTGAGGTCATTATAGGAGCTACTTCTCAGTGAAACGCTGGTAAAAAAAAGTTGTTAAAGGGTTAATAGAGGAGCCATGTTGTGACGACTCCCTGACAGTGGAGTTTCAGGAAGAGAGAGTTTTTAAAGAGACAGACGTCTATTGACCCAACTCAATAATAACTACTGAAGTTAATATGGTTACTTGATTGGGCTATAAAACGACACTATGTGCCTGGAAAACACAAAATACGGCCCCTTTAATAATCTATGATTAATGAATACAATATGCACCTGCTTAAAATGTCTGGTGCAACTGTTGTGCTGGCAGTGTATTTTTAAAAATACATGGAAAAAATACAGTACTATCAAATCAAAATGTAAAGCAAATCTTATTAGACACACACACAAAAACATAAAAACAAAACAATTAAGCATCATGTTGCAACTCTGAGGAGAGGTTCAGTTGGACATCATTTGGTTCTTCTACAGACCAGTAATGAGCAAACTGATTTTACTGGGCTTGTTCCCGTCCTACGGTAGTGAATTCTGGAAAACATTAATTTAGTTTTGTTCATCTCACGAGTCAGCTTTAACCAACGCAGTGATCCCAGGAGCAGGAAGCTCAGCCTGGGTTTTCTTCTGCCACCGTTCAGGGAACCAGACTGGGTTTCTGGACCTGTGGTTCTGGACCCTGAGACTCTCCACTTTGTGAATAAGGAATTCTTGACATGTCTGTTGAACCTCAGATACCAGCTGTTTACATCTGGTTCTGGCATTGGACGTCCGATGGCTCGTCTCCTTGGCATCCAGAACCAAAGTGTGAAACTTTTTAAATTAAACAATTTTAAAATGTTGCCTTACTGTTTTATTTATTTTTTACTGCAGGTGGAAGCAGGAAAAACTGTTTTTCTGGAAATTTAAAGATTAGACGTTGAAAGAAATGTTATGCAACTAAGTCTTTAAATGAATTATACTTTTCTTTGATTCTAATTGGGTTCTCCTTGTGGTTCTTGTTATGAGTTAATCTATTAGCATATCACATTTAGTGTGAGTCAGCACTGCTAGTCAGGCTCAGAGAAACTGCCCAGTGCCTATTCCCAACAGAGAGCTGTTAGGAACAAAATATGTTCTGCTATTTTTAAAATGCTGTGCTTTTGAGGATTACACAGAGAAAAAGAGAGATAAAATTCAAACTAAAATAGTACTGACTGGAGGTAGTTTGGTCCTTGAGGTTTATCAAGATCCATTGAAATATCCAATTAAGGAAAAGAGAAGTTTACATTTATTTCAGAAAACAATTCCAGAAGCATTGTCAGCAGGATTAAAGATGATACAAACACCAACTGGGGAACTGAAAAATCAAGCAAAACGAATAAATAATAATAAACATAATTTCACTGAAATAAGTAGGAGCACACTGAACTAAATGTGATTTACAATTCTTAAATAAATAAACAAGCCCAGAAAAACCCAAAACGACTGAAGATCCTGATTGTATAAAATAAATAGTCCATTTGAAGGGCAATTTTGGACGGTGACACAAAATGGGATTAGACTGGATTTGTCTTGTTTGTGACAAAAACAATTACAGAAATATCAGTGCAATTGACATCCAGAATAAAAAAAAAGAGTGAGAAATTTCTATTGTTTTCTTTGATCATACACACGTCAAATCGACATTATTTACCATGATGATAATATTATCATGAACATACAGTTATTAAACAGCTTATTATGTAAGATTTTTTGCTCTGTTTTATAAACATGCACATTTGAAGGTTTCCAGGATTATTCCTACATAGACATGCTGCTCCACACGAGTTAAAGCACTCAGCCACACACACCAGACAGTCATTTAAGGCTCTCTAATCAACTTACAGACTAACACTTCAGTCTAAAGTAGAAACAGCAGGGGCCGACCAGTGTTAAGCTCTATGCTTGTTTCAGTAGGTTGCAACTGAAGTTGAGATGCAACACACACACTGAGGAGATGATTGAGATTATTGGGATTTTCTGACCTTTAATGTAATTAATGTACTCTGTGTGGGGGGGGTGTCTTCCTGTGTGTGTGTGAGAGCTTACATTTGTTACACTGTAAGGACCATTTTCTTGTGCTGTGCTGTTTTGGGGTTATAGGTCAGGTTTAAGGCTAAGGCGTGAGCTGAGTTTAGGTTAGTTTTCAGGTTACTGGTAATGGTTAGTTTTACGGTAAAGGTCAGTGTTAGGCTGTAGAAATGAATTAGTCTTTGTAAAGATAGAGAAATATAATGTGTTTATATTCATAAGAAGTATGAATCCATGTTGGTGATCTGGTTGTACAGTACAGAGTCTGTATCTCGCAACATGTGACATCGTTTTTTTCTGATGGGATTGACCTCTGACCTCTGTCATCTGTCATTAAATTGTCAGAAAATGACAGATTTTGTTCAACATTATAAAACACCAACACTAGCACTCTAATACCTACCCCAATATTGATTTTATTTGTTATTTTTATTGTATTTTTCTCTTTTGTGACATTGTATTATTATTTTTTGCATGTTGTGTTCTTTGTTTCATGGGACTACGGACGGAAATTAGCATCTTGCTACATTGCCACATTGTATTTGTGACAATGTGGTACATTTATTAATATGCATTGTCCCATTCAAATAAAATCAGTTTAATTGAATACATTTTCTAAATTATTATGATTCTAAGTAGTTTTCATCATCAGGTCATTAGCAGGTATTTCAAAGGCTTTCTTTATATGGTGGATGTTTTATTTTTCCTCTTTTTCTCACCAGTTGTAGTTGGCCAAGAAAGAATTTATAAATTCATCTAGAAATGGGAACATATTGTGTCTTTGCCACAGATTGTTGGTAAAAGAAAAAAAAAAGCTCTGCTTTAATCCATTTTTTTCTCCTTCAGAAGCCCTTTAAAGCCTGAATAATTCCATAGTTTAGTAGCTTGACAAAAAATGGTCATGAAAAGTACTAAACAGAAATTTGTTGGATATTTTTCATGTTGAAACTAAAAAAGTCTAGATAAAACTCCAAAGTGTATTGAAAATCTTTTTTTCATGCCTTCCCAGATGCTACAGAGCCCGTTTCTTACCGAATCTCTTCTGGAAACGTTTACAGTTGGTTTTCTGTCCATCCAAAGTCTGGTGTGATCAATACCATTAAACCTCTGGACCATGAGTCTCAGCCTTATGCCCTGCTGTTCCTTCAGTCCTACACAGACACTTCTCCTATTTACAGCACCACCCAGGTCAACATTACCATCACTGATGTCAATGACAATGCCCCTGTGTTTCCCAAGAGGAGAGACACCATCACTGTTTCTCGAAGCACTCGGCCTGGAACAGTGCTGTTCATCGCTCACGCACATGACCATGACAGCGGTGCCAATGGCGTAGTGCAGTATCGTATGAAAAGCAGCAGAAATGAAGTATTTGCCATTGACTCAAACCTTGGAACGGTTAGACTTAATAAGAGCTTACAAGTGAGTCAGCAGCAAAGATACAACCTGGAAATCTTGGCGAAAGACGAAGGAAAACCTTCCCTGAGCTCCACCCTGACCCTTTCGGTTAACATTGACCACACAGCTGCAGATGACAGCCTGGCCTTTGAGACACTGGTCTACCAGGTGGAGATAGGGGAAGGCTATCGCAAAGACTCCCGCGTCATCCAGGTGAGGGCGCACCGCACCCGAGGGTCTCACACTTCAAACTCAGGTCTCACTTACTCCTTGGAAGCAGAAGCTGGATTCCCTCCGCCTCCTTTTCGCATCCACTCAAAGTCTGGATGGTTGTATCTCTCCAGCAATCTTGACTTTGAGACAGAGTCAAGATATCGTTTTCAGGTGTTGTCCACTTCCGGAGAGGCTTCACTGGCCAATGTCACAGCAACAGCAATGGTGACTGTACTGGTGCTGGACGTCAATGACAATCCCCCAGTGTTCAGCAGTGATGTGTACTACTTCACTGTATCAGAGGGGTCATCTCCACAAGGCCTGGTGGGAACAGTCAAAGCCAAGGATAAGGATTCTGGGAAGAACAGCCAGCTGTCCTACATCCTCCTCTCAGATGGGAAATACTTCCGCATCAATGCTAAAACAGGTAAAAATGGTTTTATTACCAGAATCAGCTCTGGTTTCCTTTGGTTGTTTACCAGAGGAAACAACTTGTTCTCTCTCAGTTGTTTCCTCTCCTCACTCGTTTCTCTCTTCTCTTTTTAAGGTGAAATCATCAACTGGGTGGCGCTGGACCGGGAGCAACACAGCCAGCACAGCCTGACCGTTATGGTGACAGACCAAGGTCACCCTCGTCTCAATGCCACCGCCAATGTTCATGTCCTGGTCACTGACATCAATGACAACACTCCACAGTTTAATCATCTGCCTTCCAGCAAAGAGCTGAATGTTCCTGTAAGAAATTTTACTTCGATGGCAGTATGAACGAACTGTGTTTGGAGAATCACAGCTTGGTTCTGATCAAAGTTAAAATGCTTTTACAGTGGTTTTTGTGCACCTTTATACTGAAATTATGTTAGCACTTGTGTTAAACCGAAGTGTGTGTTGCAATCTAGCAAAGAACACACAACGTGGATGTGAATCCCAACATAGGAAACTGTCTTTTTTCAGGTTACTTCAAATGGCCTTAAAAGGATCACAGATTTAGTCCCATAAAACTCATCATTGGGCTTCTAGTATCTCATTCCACAGTCAGTTCAATTCACAAAAACGTCATCTCGAGGCACTTTACAAAAAATTATTTCTATTTAAACACACATGTATATTCCAGTTGATTCGACTTATCAAACAGTACAGCATGCTCAATTAATTATTCAAAGTAGATTAAAAAGTTTCTACCTAAGGAAACCCAGCAGATTGCATCCAGTCATTAACTCTCCTCTCCAATTGCAATGAACACTGTTATAACTTGCAGAATTGCTCATTTAAATGCTCTATTTTCTGGTATTTGTGAGAGGAGTGATAAACATGTCTGCACTGTTTGCCCAATAAATCAGTTTTTTTTAATTGTCCATCTGTTGTGTTGCACTAGTTTGTATAAAAATGGCTAAAAATTACTTTTTGGGGTGTGTGTGGTGGTGCAGGGGGTTAGCACGCCCCACGTTTGGAGGCCTTAGTCCTCGACGTGGACGTCGCGGGTTCGACTCCCGGTCCTGGAGACCTTTGCCGCATGTCCTTCACCCTCTTTCCTGCCTGCCTACTGTCGCAAAAAATACGAGCCACAAGCGCCGCAAAAACTCTTCGGAGAAAAAAAAAAAGACTTTTTGGATAAATAACCATTTAGTGCAAAACTATCAATGATGTAAAAGTGAATAAAACCTTTGCTCGAACTGATTTAAAGTTTCAAGTAACAGAAAACCAGAGCAGAACCATCTCTAAATATGCATTCCTGTATGCAATATTCAAGTTTTGTCTGCATTGCAGATATGGGCAGGCGTACCTGCAGGATTCTTGGTGACCAACATGTTTGCCAAAGACTTGGATGCTGGAGAGAATGGAACGGTCACCCATTCATTAGTAACAGGTGAGTGTGAAACATAGTCTCTGCTGCCCAAAAACATGCCAGAGTCAGTGAGATCCTGAATGTTCTCGTTCTCTCTCAGTTGGATCAGAGGAGAATGGTCTCAGACACTTTGAGATTGACAGTAAAAATGGAGACATCAGAACCACGCAGCTCTTCAGTCAGAGAACTGAACCATCTTACACTCTGAAGATAACAGCCAGGGATGGTGGAGCCCCGTCTCTGGAGGACACAGCAGTGGTTCACATACAGGTACCTTCCATACACCACTATTTTTATTTTTTATTTTTGTTATGGCTATTTACAGTGCCTGCCATCCATCCATCCATTATCTCCTGCTCAATCAGAGGTGGGGTTGCAGAGGCAACAGCCTAAGCAGAGAGCTCAGAAGCTCACCCGTCCTGGGTCTTCCTCTAGGTCGCCTCCTGGTGGCGGGAGGCCTTAATAGAATAAAATCACAATTGGTTTCGTTTTGTTAGGTTACAAACATTATGTATTTTATTCAGATTCAGTGTTCTTTAGGTGGCTCTTGAAGGCATTTAGGTGCACTGGAGTTTATTTAGGGTTTTCAGAGTAAAGGGGGCTCAGTACAAATGTACATGCATTTTTATTGGTTTCAACCTTTTGAAAATGATTAATAATTATTCTTCTACTTTGGTATTCCACATAAGATGGAAATAAAATATATTTAGTTAGTGGTTGTAGCCTGAAATAGAAGACATCTTATTGGTATGAATGCTTTGCCACAGTAACTGTTTATTTTAGTCTTTGTCCAATTCGAAGTGATTTTCTTTCTTGTATTTACAAGAAAATACATTTAATTTGGTGCATTTCTGCTGCAGGTTTATGGGTTGGAGGATCAGTACGGCAACTCAGATCACCAAGCAGTGAGGCATTTCTCGGTTAGGGAGGACGCCGAGCCTGCAACGGTCATCGGCTCTGTCAGTGTTTCGGATAAAGGCAGGTTTCAGTATAGCATCGCCGAGGGAGACGGGAGCATTTTCTTTGGAATCGACGGCACGTCTGGCGACATCTACGTCAACCAGCTGCTGGACTACGAGTCTGCCAAGCAGTACTTCCTGGTGGCTCGAGTGGAAGACGTCGGTGCATCTGTTGGTTTGAACATTTCTGCGCTGGTGAGCGTCACAGTGGAGGACGTGAACGACCACGCCCCCTGGTTCCCCGATAAACTGCTGATGTTCGGTCTGAGGGAAGACGCCGCCGTTGGATCGCTGGCCTTTGCTTTTCATGCCAGAGACGCCGATGGGACTTTTGCAAACAGTGCCCTTTGCTACACTCTGACCTTTGACCCCGAAGTCAGTGGATCACCCCCACACTTCCCCTTTCACATGAACTCACACACAGGTGCAATGACGGTTGCAGCACCGTTAGACCGCGAGAGCACGCCGACGTTTGTTTTCGCTGTCACCGCCACAGACCAGGCAGAGAGGACGGATGAGCGTAAACAGACGTCAGTGATGGTTCAGCTCCTCCTGCTGGACGTGAACGATAACCGGCCTGTGTTCGTGTCTGCTCAGTCAGTGCAGCTGATGGAGGACACGGAGGTGGGCAGTCTGCTGCACCATTTTGTGGCAATAGATGGTGATCAGGGGGAGAATGGATTGATCTCCTACTCCATTATAAATGGAAACAGGAAGGGATTCTTCACACTGGAAGAGAAAACTGGTATTTGTTTGTTTTTGTCCATAAACTAGATGAGCATGAAACAAATAAGTTACATGTTTTTAAATATTATTCTTAACCCAAAGCAAAATGTATTGTTGATTTTTGATGGTATGAATTCCTCTGTTTCCACATTTTGACATGTTACAGCGACAAATAACGCATTTTTTTTTGGTATCATATGATGCTCCCAAAAAGCTGCACATATTAGTCAAATGGAAGCAAAATTACCTCTGAGAATAACAGCTGAGGTTTGAGAAGAGCTGCACTTAATAACAATATTAACTATTGGCAAAGAGAAAGCCACTGTTAAGGGAACGCTATCAGAAGTCAAGTGTAATATTGGGACTAGAAAAAAGGTTCTCAAGATAAATGAGACCAAACCTGAACTTTTTGGTCTACATCCAAATCACTGTTTGGCAGAAAAGTAATGCTGCTGCAGCCAAGGAAGAATAAATTTTATATTTAGCATTTCTATCATTATTTCTACCAGTAGTGATATTCCTTTACTACTGGAATATTATTTCCTCCGCTGACTGTTTAAACTCTCTTATCCTCTTTAGGCCTTCTGTTTCTCTCTGCCCCTTTGGACTATGAGACCCAGCGTGTCCACCGTCTGACTGTCCGAGCAGCGGACCAGGGCGTCCCCTCGCTGTCCTCCACCCAGACCCTGACAGTGGAGGTGGGAGATGTTAACGACCAGCCCCCCATCTTCAGTCAGACCACCTATGTTACCAGTGTGGTGGAGAATAAAGGCCCTGGAGAGCCACTGCTCAGAGTCTCTGCCTCTGACATGGATTCAGGTATTGATTATAAGTTAGTCACCTACATCTTTCCCTTTACATATTAATATTTTGATGATAACTAATAAATCCGTCCACACTTTTAATTGTTATTAACAGTATAAAAGGTGAAAAAAAAAACATTTTGATAACTTTTAATGCTTTTATTATTGTGGACATTATTTTTAATGTATGTCACATTTTACCAAGAGTATATTTGTTCTGCCTGACTAATGTAATTTTCTATGTAAATACAAAACTAATCAAAATACTTTTACTTTTTTTTTAGAAATGGATTTTCTTAAAGAAATTGTTAATCTAACAAAATCATCTACCTCTATTTTATTTTCCTCGCAATCAACATTTTTGAATATTTTTTAGATGAAAAACATAAGGAAACAACACTTTCACTTCTTAATTTCAAAGTCTAATGTTCTTATTGTCTGATTGTAAACATCTCACCAGAATGAGACATGAATCAGAGAAAACGTAAACAAGAAAAAAACAGAAGTCAGTCAGTTTTAAATAAATTAACTTTATGCAGTTTTTTTACAGCCTAACATCTAGCTCCAAAACAGTGCAAACAATGTAGGAAATATATGCAACATAAGCATAAATATGCTAATGTTTACAATGAAATATAGACATTTTACACACACAGACACATATTACCACCATATAATTAGTGCATGTTAGAGTTCAGGGTGTTGACGGTTTTTTGGAAGAAGCTGTTTTGAGTCTGTCCATTTGTATATCAAACATATTCCTTGTAATTAATTTACTTTAATACTTTTAACAGCTTTAAAGCCTGTCTGGCTGAAAATTGCAGTGTTTCTGTACCGTCCCTAGATGGCAGCATCTGCTTCTGGACTTAAAGCTTTACAACGTTACAGCAAGAAAACAAACAAACACACTAAGTTAAAATAAAACTCAAAGAGAACAAAATAAAGTTAAAAAATAATTCTTTTTGATTCTAGTTTCTGCAACTTTCTCAGTTTAGTAATTAATCATTTTGAGAAAGTTTATGCCAAAGGTGGTAAAATAACTAAAACTTTGCCATGTTTGCTTGACTGACAGCATAACAGTGAATTGAAGTTGTTTGCTTGATTTATAATAATCCTGTCAGCGTTGCAGTTGATCATAAAATTTATTCATGTGTCCTTTTATCAGCGTCCCTCTCAACCACAGTGCTTATTTTACATCCTGCTAAATTTCATTCATATGATCCTTATTTATAGTCCCTACTCCACACCTCTGTCCCGTTTATTTTAACACGTGGGCGCTCGCCCTCCAGAATCGCAGTCTGTCTCATGGCTCTGACAGTTGGAGTCTTTTTAAATGCTGGAGGTTGGAGGCTGTGCAGCAGAAGGTTCAGGAGGAGGGGAGGGGTTGACTTGAACCAACATTCCTGTGACTGAGAATTGTCCAAGAACAGCAAGCATACGGCTCCTCTGGGAGATCTGAGTCGTCGTCTCTCGTGATGATTGCGGTAATCCAAGCCATCTGTGCCAATAGGAGCTGTTTTTTTTTTTTTTTCGTTGTTTTTTTTTCTTCTCAGATTGCCTCAGCTCGCAGTTCTGGGCGCTCTCCCACCATCTTATTTGATTATCGTTGTGCTGCTGTTTTCCATAAGCTCCCACCAAAGACATCCATTGTTCTGTGCTTGTGATGATCTACTTTATCCACTTCATGCATGTTAAGCAGTGAATGGAGATTTTGAGTCTTAAAAAAAGGATGACAGTTTCATTGTGTGCTGTCTGGCACATTCACGCTTTGATCTTGATAGGAAATATTATGGGATTTAACTGGTAGCAGGTTGGTGGCAAAATGTGATTTGCATCTCAAGCTTATCATGCACACATCAAAAGTTACTTTAAGAAACAGTCTGTTATTAGATGTTTCTCTGAGCTCCAGTGAGCCAGTCGAAGATCTTTACAGTTGGGTGATGTTTTCTTGCTTCCTGGTTCTAAGGAGAACGCCAGCAGCAGAACGCTGTCAGCAACTCATAACTGCTTAATAACAAAGGATGCTGAGGACGATCATTAACAGAGGTTTCCTCAAGGCCGAAGACTTTTTGCATGTACAAACACCTTGACTGTTGTGTCTGCCATTCATCAGTCAATTACCACAATCAATCAATCAACTGTTAGATTGATTTGGTTACTGTGAGGTTACTCAGGTTACTCTGAGCCAGCTTTCTTGCCAGACAGGAAACTTTACATCACCTCAACAATATTCATAAAACAACAATTCAAAAGAGACCAGTGCTCAATACTTTGAAATATTAAAAACCATAAAAACTGTAGAAAATAAAAATAAAAAACTACATTTTCCTCATAAGGACTAGCTTAAACATTTTTATAAAACAAGATCAAATAAAACGATATTAAGGCTATGCTAAATTTTGCTAAATCGAAATAACCTGTTAAAGTCCTCGTGCTTTGTTCCTCCAACCAGAGGACAACGCCGTGGTGTGGTACAGCTTGCTGCCGGGCCCCGGCTATGAGCTGTTCAGCATCAACCCGTACACTGGTCTGATCACCACCACGACTCACCTGGACCGAGAACAGGAGCAACATTTCACCCTCAGAGGTACAACCCCCGACTACACCCAAACACTGATGAGTTTGTCTTTCAGATCCGACTGCAAGTTCCGGACAGAACCGGACCAGAACCTCTGAGTGAACATTTCTAACCGCCTTCCCACCGTGCAGCTCATTATTACATTTGTTTCCCTTCTAATCTTTTATTTTCAGGCAGATGATACTAAGGCTGAGTCTTTCAAATGATAATAACACAACCTGATTACATTTCAGTCTGTTTCTTATGTGAGGGTGAACTGATCCTGCAGGCTGATTTATATTGAAGGGTCTGACCAGTGTGCATGTCCAGCCTGGGCCGACTGCAGCCTTCTGTTTGCATTCACTCTCACGCGGCTGCACGCCGTGATTACGCTCACCACCCGTCCAGCGGTGGTTAGTGATTAAAAACGCTTTCAGATGTTTTATAACAATATTTGTACAGTCACCAGTAGGACGAACAATTAAATCTAATAATAAAATCTTAATGACAGGAAACCTTGAACGCGCTGAAGTCGAGCCAAAATCACACAGGAGTTTTTTGTCAGGAAATACTAAAATATGTGGTGACAATTATCCCAGCAGGTAGAATTTTCATAAAAAAAGGTATTTTAGACTGTGTATTAAAAGCTGTATGGGTACATTTATCTTTTCATCTATTTTTTTTTCTTTCTTGTAATTCTACTAAATAATAAGCAGCTAAGCTCAATTTCTTGGTCTGGAGGAGCAAACCCCAAATGTCCCTCTGAGCTCCGGGTTGTTTCTGTTGCATTCTGCCAGTCTGTCTTGTCTGCTAACTGTCAAAGTTTCCCTTATAAAGACTCATTTGTGATTTCTGTCTGCAGTCCAGGCTCGGGACAACGGTTTCCGTCCTCTGTCGGGGACAGCCACGGTCCTGTGTTCCATCCTGGACGACAACGACAACCCTCCAGAGTTTATGCAGCCACTGTTCCAGATCAGCCTGCCAGAAAATCTTTCTCCTGGAGTTATCCATACAGCTCTTGCCTCTGACCCTGATTTGGGAGAAAATGGCACTATTCACTACTCTGTACTAGGTAGGAAACCCACATATGGCTCAACCTGTTAAATTTAAAAAAAGAGAAAACCCCACCAAAGGGCTGCACAGTGGAACAATTGGTAGCACTGTTGCCTTGCAGCAAGAAGGTCCTGGGTTCGATTCCCGGCTCAGGGTCTTTCTGCATGGAGTTTGCATGTTCTCCCTGTGCATGCGTGGGTTCTCTTCAGGTACTCCGGCTTCCTCCCACAGTCCAAAACATGACAGTTAGGTTAATTGATTTCTCTAAATTCTCCTTAGGAGTGTGTGTGTGTGTGTGTGTGTGTGCATGGTTGTTTGTCTCTGTGTTGCCCTGTGACAGACTAGCGACCTGGCAGGGTGACCCCGCCTCTCGCCCAAAACGTTCGCTGGAGATTTTTTCTAGCAAATTTTTGACTTTTCGTAAATTTTTTGTATTTTTTCTTCTAAAAGATTCACAGCTTAATCTCAAAATTTCTTGTTTTTGATCAGAATTTTACTCCTCCTTTTCGATGTACACTGGCCCTAATACACCGTCGTAGAGAAGTCTGTAACTGTGAAATGTGGTTTTTCAGAAAAACATGTCTGAAAAGTGTGGCGTGCCTATGTATCCAGGCCCCTAAATCACCTTCCACTACAGTTAAAGCTGCAGATGTTGGGGGAGGAAGACTCTTCTTATCAGCTTTTCATATCCACTGCTCATTTTCCTAAGCAAAGTAGAACAATCTCATCTTTGAGCATCGATTTTCAGGCTTTTGCACATATTTTCAAATAAATGTAGTTCTGAACTTTGACTTTTCCACTGCAACAGATTGATATAACTTTGATATAACTACTCCATGGTAGCTCTGCCTGTATGGGGAACCTCCACTGCAGCCTGAAGTGTTTTCAAGCTTTTGCCTTGTTTTGCTCTGTAATTAACCTCCTTCATCTTAAGAATGCCATCTACACAGCATGATGCTGCCACAACAATGGTGTGGAGTGTTAGATTTCCAGCAGATAGAGTTTTGCTGGTAGGCCTCAAATTTCTCCAAACGCAGCCTTCTTACATTTACTATGCTGCTAAATAAATAAGAGAAATGCACAAAAACTGTTATTTTCCTTCCAGTTCACATTTTTGTACGACTTTGTGTTGGTGTGTCACCTAAAATCCCAATAAAACATTGCACTCTGTGGTCGTAATGTGACAATATATGAAAAAGTTTAAAGGATATGAATGTTTTTTTTTACGGTTTTGTGTTTGTTGTTTCCATTTTTCATTTGCTGTTTTTATAAAATGCTTACACGTCAATGGAATTTTATGATATCAATGTTTTATCTATTTGTAACAATAACACACTGTGAAAACCTGAAATGAACTGCACTCTTTTTTTCTTTTTTTTTAACGACTAGGTGAGGACTACGGAGGCCGATTCACAATCAACAGTGAGACCGGAGCGATCAGCACCATGCAGGCTCTGGATCGGGAGGAAATTCAGAACTACACTCTCACCCTTCAGGCTCAGGATTCGGGCCCCGCTCCTCTCAGCTCCACCACGCAGCTTCTCCTTTTCCTGCTAGACCTGAACGACAACGCCCCCTCCTTCAGTCCTGAGAGCTACCACACCTCCGTCAGTGAAGGCTTACCATCAGGGGCTGAGGTCTTGCAGCTGACCGCCTTCGATCCTGACGAGGGACCCAACGGAGAAGTGACCTACACCCTGACAGACGACAACAGCCACGGGGCTTTTTCGATGGACCCCTTCACCGGAGTGGTCCGCACCACCAGGTCTCTGGACAGAGAGAGCCGGGCTCTGTACACCCTGAAAGCCGTGGCCACAGACGGCTCCGCTCAGGGCCCGCTGACCTCTGTGGCTTCACTGACCATTCAGGTGGACGACGTCAACGATAACGTGCCCGTCTGCGACCAAAACCCACTTCATGCCTGGGTCTCCATGCGGACGCAACCAAATCAGATCGTGACCACAGTGGTTGCTACAGACGCTGACCAGGGTGAGAACGGGACGGTCCAGTTCACGTTTTCAGGCGAGGAGAGTCTGTTTGACATCAACTCCGCTTCAGGAGAGATTTCACTCAGGAGGCGAGTGAGAGCGGGTTTCTCTGGCAGAAAGCTGGAGGTCCTGGTCTCAGACCGAGGACGTCCTCCTCTGACCGCCACCTGCCTGGTGTTGGTCCATCTGAAGGGAGAGCTTGACGGGCTTCAGTTCACAAACAAAGTGCACAATGCTACCGTCAAGGAGAACAGCAGAGCAGGTGCGTCTCGTCGCCTCTGCTTCAAATGTTTTCAATAAGTAATACAAATGAACTGAGCAACATTTTCACGCTACGTTTCCCAAGGTACTTGGATTACAAAAGTGGAGGCCAGTGACGACACCAACAGCAGACAGAGGATAACTTACACGATATTTAGCGGCAACGAGAATGCAGCGTTCTCCATAAACCGCTACACAGGTACAGAGCGCATTGAAATTGTTTTATTCCTTTCTTTTTATTATAAAGCTGTTGCTGCCACCTTTAACATTAAAAGGTTAGTGTAGGTTACTGTAGTTGGATGTTGTAACATTTTGTCAAATTACACTTATAAACGTCAACTGTTTTTTTGTGATAAATCAACACAAAGTAGCTCATGAACAAAAAGCACATATGGTTCTAAAAAAAAATGATAATAGTCCAATGTTGGAGGATGTGTCCACCAGCTGTGCTCATCACGAAGTTTGGCCAGTTCTTAGTAAAACTGCTCAACCTCAGTCAGATTTAATAGGGAATGTATGAAAATCTCTGTTGTCTCTGAGTCTTAATTTGAATTCAAATTTCACTCCTGAAGGGAAAATGCTTCCCCTCCTGAAGAAAAGAATGATTTTCCTGTCTGATTGATTGTCTTACGTTCAGTATATGCTCTAAGCTGTTCGTCTGACTGAAAGTAGCTGAGCTAACAGAGTTTTTAATGGCTTTTGTTTTAGCAGCAGATTTCTTTTTCTTCACCGCCATTTTTTTGCGTCTTTGTTAGGTGAGATCCGAGTGCAGAAGGAAAACTCCCTGGACTTCGAGGCGAGCCCTCAGATCCAGCTGGTGGTTCTGGCCGACAGCGGGCTGCACACGGCCCACTGCAGAGTCTCTGTCACGCTGCTGGACGTCAACGATAACGCACCGCTGTTTGAACTGAGCAACTACAGAACGGCTGTTTGGGAGGGACAAGTTCGTAACACCTACGTCATGCAGGTACAGACACTTTATTCATCATGTGGACAGATCCAGTGGCAGTAGGGCTTTTCGATGACTCTTATTGTTTCCTGTCTTTTAAACAGGTGTTTGCCTCTGATGCTGACAGCGGTGAAAATGGACAGATTGAGTATTCCATCCTGTCAGGCAACATTAATGAAGCTTTCATTCTGGACTCTGTGAGAGGAATCCTTGCTACCAACGTTCTGCTGGACCGTGAAATAACTCCCTCTTACAGGTAAGAACAGCGTGCGTCAACGAGTGTTAAATAAACTCCTGCTGCTTCCAGTGCTTTAAAATAAAGCCAATTACATAGAGAAATATTGATACATTATTTATTTAATATTGAGTCAATAAAACAATCCAATTTCTCTAATCAGAACTTAGATTTTCGAGGTTAACGTGTGTGGTTACTTTCAGATTATTATAGAAATAAAATACCACTTCTTGCATGCATTTTAGATACATTTTTATGATATACTTAAGACACGCAGACCGTTTTTGCCTCATCTTACCTGAAAACATCATATTCACTGTATACATGTAGTATTTATTTAATATAAGAATTTTTTGAACAACTTGGGATTCATAGACAGAAGACATATTTACCATGAAAACAAATAATCAAAGATGTTCATGTTCAGAAGTCAAACGCAAAATGGAAACAATGCGGTTAATAGTAATAATTAAACATCCATTTACTCAACTCACAGCTCCATACAACAATATTAATATTTTGAGGTAATTTCATTTGAAATCATTTGAACATAAATGGGAATTATTAAAGGTTTTTGATGAGTAGTAGAGCAGTCCTGACTTTAAACTGCTGCAACTGCAGCATCATCTTCTAATCAGCATTTACTCTTGGTGTGCTCTGTATTCATTTCAAAGCTGGAAAAATGAAGTGAACCATCTGTCTGCATGTTGGAATATGTACTAGATTTTTAAAGCTTGAGATTTTGTTTACAATCTGTCCCTGCTTTTAACTTCACAACGACTTCATCCCTGATGTGACATGTTCCTTGGTCTTCATGATGCTGCTTTCTCTCACAAAACCTCTGACTCCTTCACAACACATCTGACTTTTTAATGAGGTTAATCTACACGTAGAATGGGTCTCTCTACTAGTTATGTGACTTCTGAAGGTTGCGCTGAATTTTATTTAGGAGCAGTCAAAGTGAAGGAGCTGAATCAAAATGCACCTTTCTGATCATTTTCCTTTGATTGCAGAATTATATGCAGCCTTGTGTTGGTGTATTTCCAAAAATCTCAGTAATGTTGATTGTAAAGGAAAAATTGTGAAAAATATCAAGGGATCCGAGTACTTTTGCAAGATACTCGTGAAATGTTGTCCAGAGAGGCATTATCTCAATCTTTCCACCATTATGTCCCAGGCTGATTCTGCAGGCAGCAGACAAGGGGAAGCCTCCACTGAGCAGCACTGCCACCGTCAGAGTCCAGGTGGTGGACGTCAACGACAACAGCCCGGCCATCCCACCCATGGAGCCCGTCTATATATATGAAAGTTAGTGTAGCATTTTTTTCATGGTAGAGAAGAATTAGAAAAGGATTCCACTTGTTATGAGATTTCTGTCTCTCTTTAGATCTACCAGCTGGTTATGTGGTCACCCAGGTGACTGCGAATGATGTGGACCTCGGTTCAACCATCAGCTACAGTTTTTCAAACAGCAGCATCACCAGCGACCCATTCGCTATTGACCGCTACACGGGTGTCATCACGCTGACCCGACCTCTAGACTACGAGGCCGAGACAGAGTTCACTCTGAGAGTGTCTGCGTCGGACTCGCTCCATCAAACCAGCGGACAGGTCACAGTTCAAGTTTTAGATGCCAACGACAACAGTCCAGTTTTCACCCAGGTGTCTTACCAGGTACAAATAAAAGACCAATAATTCAAGAGGCAAAACAGGTTCATAATTTACAAATGTGAATTATAACTCTGCTATAAGATTTTATTATGAATCTTCATTCCTTGATAACAACTTTTTGCACTCAATATATACTATAACTCACTCTCTAAAATTAAAATCAGAGAATGAAGCATTTTAACCGTATAAACTGCCTGTTATTGGCCTCTTGATGTTTTCCTTTTCATCCCACTTTTCCTGATTGCATCACTTCAACCTTCACTGAAAACTTTGGCCTTGACTTTAGAAAACTGACCAGTGAATTAATCAGAAAGTAATACAACTCACCATCTTTACATGAACATTCAGTGTCATGACCACAAATTTATTATAGTTATTAATGTTGTCATAGTATTGTCACAATGTTACTATTTTTAAGATGGACGACATTAGTTGTGTCAGTGAGATGATCTGTATAAATCAAGATATAATAAAGTAAAATCCAAGTAAAAATAAATCAACTTAAGCTATGGAAATGTTGCATTTTTTTAACAGTGATAGTAATTACAAGACGAAGTTCTGCACTGCTTAAAACATCTACAAGTGTTCTGCTATAGGTATATATACTGTATATATATGAGGAAGCCCAAAATGGAAGATTGTGGAAGGAAGGCTTTTTAATGATAGAAGAAGAAGAAATGAACAAAAGTCAGGCACAACTTTGAATAAACTTTCACAATAAAAGCCTTCAGGAATATATTGCTGAAGCCTGAATATTCTCTTAACCTGTAACAGGTGTCAAAGCTTATTGCAGCATCCTCTCCTCTAGTAAAAATACTGTGACTGCTGAGTGGATTGCTTCTTCAGGCTGAAGACTTTAATTTGTCCATGACATCATTTAATAAAATGATAGTTGAGAAATTAGTACATTTTGCTTATTTCTTTGTAAACACTAGAAATGACCTTTATCCTTGGTGTATATATAAACATAAACTCATACATTTTGTAAATCCTGTTGTATGATTTTTTTTTGTTGTTCCAGGTGGAAGTGTCAGAGCTGGTCTCAGCTGACACTTTAGTTGTGAATGTTGCTGCTACAGACAGAGATTCTGGGCTCAATGGGAAGATCAGCTACAGACTTCTTTCTTCTCCTCTTCATGCATTCTACATCCAGAAAGATAATGGTAAAAAGGAGATTATTTATGTGTGTGTCTGTTTATAGTGTGTGTCTATTTGGCAGTTTAATTTTTGTATTTGTCAAGGAAATTCTTTTCTAGCAAATGTTTTTATTTTCTTTCCTCATTCAGCACCAACGTTTACTAAGAGTTTGACTGCTGCCAGCAGCATATTAGCTAGTGTTTATATGTTCAAAGCTTGTGTAAGTTATTGAACCAGAAAAATGAGAGCACAAAGCAGTTGTGAGGCTATCGTATCTCAGAAAATCCATAGGTTTGGTCTTGTGCCACTTTAAAAAAGAAACTAAAAGCAAACCATTTCTCGACAGTCTTTATTAAATAAAAAGAGGATTTATCCTTCTGTATTAGGTTTCAGCCCTAAATTCAATATGCAGTGAAAATTATATGCATTCATTTGTGGAGAGGACCATGACAGGAAATGTGCTTGAACACTAACTAAAGGTTTATGACTACAATCCAAAAACGTAACACAGCCTTTCTGTGGCCCCAGGACTTTTTGTCTTTCTGTGTTCCTCAGTGGACGGTTCTGCTCCACATGCTCATCATGTACAGAGGTTTAAGTGGCAGTGAAGTGGAATAAGAAATTGTTTGGTGGAACTCTTTGATGCCATCCAAGAAGAAAATTGCTCCTGCAGTCCGCATGTGATATTCATTTAGAACGGTTTTCTCAGGACATGAGGTTGCTCTGCTGCATCTAATGACTTCTGCAACTTTAATGCAATTCCAGCAACACACGGCCTCATAATACCATCGTTATTCATGCAAAGCAAAATAAAACCCAGTCATAATTTGCATATTTGGTTAAATCAGATATTGAATTAGTTTTTAATGTGGGTGATTTTTCTCCCGTGAGAGCAAGTATGTGACTTCTGCTACTACTAGCTAGAGTTAGCTATTTTACTAAATACTAAATCATAGTAATAATCTGTAGTATGCTCTCAGATAATACAGTATGGAAATGCAAAGGCCAGCCAGAGTTTGAAGAAAGAGAAGCAACAGCCAATGTTTGAACTGACTACCTCACTCTGTTGCTGAATATGGCCACAACCCCACAAGAACTTATACATGTTTATTATGAATGCAGATAGCAAGTGGAAAGGGGAAAAAAAACATAATACTTTTGATGGCTTAAAAAACGTATTTTTTCTTTAACTCATAAAGAAAAACATTGTACAGCAATAATTTCTATACATTTTCAACTCAATGCTCACGCTACAACTTTTTGAATTTTTTGTTAATTGTATGAATAATTATACTAGAACTATACTAGATCCAGAATGAAGTCTGTTTAATAATACACACTCTCATTACAGGTTCTATTTTCACCAACAAGCCTTTAAAGACCATCACAAACAGCAACATGCTCCATCTTCTGGTTGAGGCAAGAGATGAGGGCGAACCCGTTCGATCCACAGTCACCTCTGTGGCCCTGGTGGTTGTAGATGCAAACGACCATAAACCTTTGTTTCACCAGGACATTTACACACTCACCACTGCTGAAGATACGCCCCCGGAAACCACCCTGCTCGCAATTTCTGCACAGGACGAAGATTGGAGCCCAGAAAACACTCATTTGGACTACGCCATCGTCGGCGGAAATGAAGAAAAGCGATTCTGTTTAGAAGTGAAAAAGATTCCCGTTGAAAATCAAATGAAAAATGTCGGAAGGCTGGTTTTATGTAATCCCTTGGACCGTGAGACAACTGAGTATTATGAATTGACAGTTAGCGTTTCTGATCGAGGAACGCCTCCCCTGAACAGCTCATCGATCATTAAAGTGACTGTTACTGACTGCAATGACAATGCTCCGGTCTTCTCCAGTGCACAGTATCATGCAGAGGTGAGTGAAAGCAGCCAGATAGGAACCAGCTTGGTCCACGTTAGTGCTCTGGATCCTGATCTTGGTGTCAATGGCCTTGTCCATTATGAAATTATTTCTGGGAACAGTAAAGGTCACCTCAAGCTGGACCCCCAGTCTGGCATTTTGATGGTCAACCAATCATTTGACTATGAGGAGGATTTAAGGTATATCCTCACCATCAGAGCTACCGATGGGGGCCAGGCATCAGAAAACCAAAACATGGCTTTTGCAGTCGTCTTTGTTAACATTCTGGATGAGAATGACAACACTCCATTCTTCATGTTCCCCTCAGTTACTTGCTCCGTGCTGGAAAACCTCCCAGCATTCACCCATACTTGTTCTGTCCATGCTGTTGACAAAGACGCTGGTCCCTATGGTCTGCTGACCTACTCAATTCTGTCCTCTTGCTTCATGGACTATGGCAGTGGAAGCCCAGAGAGGAAAGAGGCCTTTGCCATTGATGCCCTTAGTGGCGACATTCACACCAGACAAACATTTGACTATGAACGTGAGAGTGAGTACTGCTTTGTAGTGGAGGCCAAAGACAAAGGTGACAAATCAGCTACGGTAAGAGTCCAAGTAGCCATAAAGGGAGTTGATGAGTTCAGTCCCATCTTCACTCAGAAGCAGTACCACTTCCTTCTTCCAGAAAATCCCAAGACTGGTGAGACAGTCGGTTTTGTGATGGCAATGGACCATGATGGAGGAGTGGACGGGCTGGTAGAGTACTCACTTTTGACTCCAACAACATTTTTTTCAATTAACAAAACAATTGGAGCTATCTTGGTGTCCGGTCCCGTGTATCGCAGAAGAATCAGCCATGCAAGCGAGGATCTGGTGGAACTGGTCGTGTCTGCAGGTAGTCCCAGATTGGGTTCCAGAACAACAACTTGCTTGGTTTTTGTCAATATCTCCAGCTCAGCCGAAGCACTTATTGGAGTTCAGCTTGATTCCCACATATTTAGTCTGAGTGTGTCGCTGCTTTTGTTCCTCTTTGTCTTAGTTATCTTTGTGGGCTTGGTTCTCAGATGTAAAGTTAAAGAAGCTGTCCTGAAAAAGGCCTCTGCCATTGCTGCACAGTTGAACCATGGTACTGACTCATCCGGTGAATCGAACAGCCAGATTCACAGTGACGTTTCCTTGCAGGAGTTGACACAAGTCGGAGGTTTTGTTGCAAAGAGAGATGTCTCTAACCCATACACCCAGTCAGATTCAAGTGGCCGTGGATCAGCAGAGGGTGAGACAGCTGAGGATCAGGAAATCAAGTGGATCAATGAGTTTCCCTGTTATAAAAGAGAGGACGTCAACAAGCTTACCACAGAGATTCCCAACTCTATCATACCAGTTGATAAGATCTCCTGCCACTCTATTGACGTAGGGCCAGAACATATTTTATCGCTTACTAAATGTTTAGCACAGAGCATAGCAAGCACAGAAAGTCTCAACCATTTCAAAGAGGAGGGTGGAGGGGAAGGATTACTGCCTGAAATACTTAGAGTTAAAGATTTAGAGGATTCCATGGGGGTAAGAGGATATGCCCCTCTCTCCAAGGCTCAAGCTTCTGCAGATTCTCTGACTTCACTGGTGTGCCTTGAAGAGCCACTGGAGGGTAGCTACAGCTGGGATTTCCTTTTAGACTGGGAACCACCCTTTCACTCTCTGGCTGCTGTGTTCACTGATATAGGTATGCTTCCTGATGAGGAGCTTCAAGGAGGCCATGAGGACTTTGCTTCAGAGTCAAGTTCTCTCATGTACCCACCGCCTCTCATAACCAGAGTGGCTCAGCCAGGCATCCGGACTGTTCCTCCAAGAAAACCTGGACGAGTACCAACCCTGAGCAGGAAGCCTTCCTACCCCAAATATGCTTATTCTCCATTAGCCAGGAACACAGGACTCACCCCGTCAGCTATGACACCCACTTTCACCCCATCTCTGTCCTCTCTCACCATTAGGACCCCCAGCTCTTCACCAGTTGTCTCGGACACAGGAGTTGGGGGGATTAGACTCGATGCAGGGCCCCATACTGCAAGTCTTTTGGAGGCTGAAATCCAAGTGTAGGCATGGACCATTTTAAATGTAACAATGAATCCGGTGCTCCATAGATCACTTGAAATATTCTGGAGATATCCTGCACAGTTAGGTATTGACATTTTAAACTGTGCCTGATCATTTGTCCAGCATCATCTAAATGCCTGTTATCTGTAAAAGCTTTTCTTAGACCAAAAGTGGATTCCATGAGCCACGCAACAGAGGAAAAAGCGCAATCTGACCCCTTCCAGTGTAAACGTGCATGCAGCTCGGTGGCACCTGCGCACTTTGACTAAGCCCGCACTGCCAAAAGGCACAGGATATCTATGAAAGTGCTCCGGATTGTCATTCAGTGTATAAATAGAGTAAACCCCACAATGCTCTTTAAAATATAGCATCTCGCCACATTTCCTGACATTTCATTTTTTTGTCTCTCTACAGCATGGCCATTTTGTTGTTGTTTTTTTACTTATAAAATAACAGATTCATCATCCTACTTTTTTTTCCATGGCAGATAACATGTTATTTGTTTAAAAAAGTCTTGTGTTTAAAACGGTTTACTCCTACTGTTATAGCAAGCTGAGCACATGCTACCTTTGGTCTAAAATGTTTGATTTGAGTTAACATTTTGGGATTTTAATAATTTCTTTCTTCCACGGCAGCTGCCATTTTCTGGCCGCAGAACTTTATTTTGAGGCCAGCTGTTGTTGCAAGTCTAACCTCAAGGGGGAGATACTGACAACAGGGATTTAGTTAACATTTTAAGTTGTTTTCAGGACAGATCAATAGTAAATATGAACTTGAATGTTTAAAAAGTCTGAAATAAAACCTGCTTTCCATCACATTCTTTAAAAAATCCACAATTTAAATACAAGCAGATGGTCGTTTTAACCAATTATTGAATGTTTTACACAGACATTCAGAAAATGAAACACTTTTTATTGCTGTTCTACAGTTATGTTTTCATGACATCTTTAACTTTAACAGCCAAAGAAAAGCGGCATACTTTGTAATTATGTCTCTCTCTCTCTTTCTAATCAGAAAAATGGCGTCTTTCATGTTTTAATCAATTCTACCTAAGGGCAGTAAAAGAGTTGGTGTAGTCAAGGGCGTAAATCCCATCTCGTTATTGAGGGGGGACCATTAACAGAAAAATTTCTTAAGAGCAATTTTGGGGGCGTCGGCAAAGTTACAGTTAAATGTGGCCTGTTATCCCGCAATAGCTAGCCCCGCCCACTTCATCACAACCCTCCGGGGCTGACTACTGACCAGTTCTCTGTCTAACAGGTCCGGAAAATCTCTAAGACCTGGGTATTACCCTAAACGAGATCTATAAGAGATAATCTATTCAAACTGGTGTCGAAAGCGATTCATCTAGCTCTAACTACCTCCAATCCAGAAGCTACGACCCTTTTCAGTTAAGGAACAATCAGCTGAGTAGCCCTCACAGCTGCATAATTCCAATAACCACTTCTGTTAACGGTAGCTCGCTTTCTAAAATATAACTCGCTCTTGGAACCGGCTAGATTAAATTTAGTGACTTGGATGTAAGTCCCTGGGTCATTATTTTATTCTCATCAAAGGAAATTATGAAGCCTCCTCTTTACTAGAACCATGTACATTAGTTTTACCTTTATTAAAAGAACTGAAAAATGAATAAATGACTCAATTAATTCCAATGTCCACCAACCTCATTAGAATTTTAGAGTATGAATTTATTAAGCAAGCTTAAGCAGGGATATGTGACATACAAATCAATAATCAATTGTATATAATTCTAGAGCAGTATAATAAGATCCACATGTATAACCATACCATGCTGTCTCCTTTCCCTAACTTATGTCGCATATTCTAAGATAGATTTTTGGGGGCGAATTCAACTCACACCCAGTTGCTGATGGATCTTTAACAACAGGAACATCCAGGAGCCTTGGTCGGAATCTTTGTCCTTATACGGAAAAATCCTCCTTAGAATAGTAGCAAAGTAGAACGGGTTTAAATCCTTCAAAAACCCAGCTCTTTATCCCTCCGGGATCTTTGTCTTTTCTCCAAGTCTGTTGCAATATTTTTGGGTTGAGGCAAGACCGACGGCCGAATCAGGAACCCGGGCTTGGGCGTCCGGAACTTGTCCCTTCTTGGCGGCGCGGAGTCTCAAGTCTCCCGTGATTCCAGGGTGCGGTCCGTTGCTGTTTCCTCAATCTGCTTCCCCGTGTCGACTACATTCCAGCGCCGCGGACAAAGAACGAACACCTCCTTGTTTCAGTGCTCTTTTATACATTTGGCCCCCGTGTGTGTGTTGGTTTACATAACTTCCTGCCTTTGTGTGTGGAGGGTTTGGTCTATGTGACTTCCTGAACATCTGCTGCTTCTCCGGTGGAAAGTACCGGCCCCCATCCTGTTTACTGGGTCCAGCAAAAAAGTTCCTCCTTTTGCCTACTTGCGACATTTCCTGTCAGCCGGGCCTCACCCATCCTGCTGACTGTATTGTTCCAACTTCCTTCTTTTCTGTAACTGCCCGCTTTGTCTTGTTAACATTATCAACCATATTCAACTTAGTATTGAAATCATTTAAATCATCTCAGCTCTAATATTCATTAAAACTTACATCTCTTTCAGATTATAACTCATCAACCATCATTATTTGTTGTTATCATTACAGATCATTATTCATACCTTTCAGAATCATTCAGTGATTACTTATACACATACACATATTATCAATTGTACTAATACATGTTCAACATAATAAAATATGAATCAAAACACAAGATTGCTTTATTTCTCCTAAGCCTTTATGCCCTTTTTCTGCGTGTACCTGGAAAGATCTCAAACCCCATACCAGTTTTCTTGACAAATGTAACGTAAAATGTGGTTTAAAAAGTTTTTAACTGAGAACAAAAAAGTAGATAGAACTTAATATCTGGGGAGTATCATAACTGAAACGTAACGTTTAAAGCACCAGGGTTTATATAGAAAAATATTCAGATTTTATTTTGTGGTTTTAAAGGCTCTATGTTGAAGAAAGTGAGAAATAAAGGCATAACATACCCCCCAACCGGGATTTACGCCTATGGGCGTAGTCAACGCCACCTATCATAACAAAGTACACATTATACGTACAGATTTAAGAGTGAGATTTTATTTTATAGTCACTGTTCATAAACTAAGTCCAGATTTTTGCTCATGAATAGTAATGATCTGTTTGTTTCTCTACTGTTTGTGTGTGCTGGCCAAACAGCACTCATTTCTGTACATTATCATTTTTTGTTAACACCCAGCACTTTTTGTACAATGTGTAGATATTTTTTGACTTTGTATATTAACACATTTTCTAAGAAATTTCTAATAAAGATTCTTAATAAGTGAGGTGGGTGTGGTGAATGGTTGTTTTTAGCCATTTAAAATGAGTCAAACTAGAAATATGTACATCAGTGAGATAGAGCCTCATTTTAACAGACTATTTTATTCAGAACAAGCTTAATTTAGCCTGCTAGAAGTTCCAATCTGTCAAAAAACTTCGGTCATTATCATTTGATATGAAGTTATGTTATTCGTTCATATTAAGGAATAAACAAAATGATTTAATGTTGAAGCAATATACTTGTCTTACAACTTTTAAAAAGTAACAAATTGAGAATAACTCCATAAATACACAAGTTCACCTTTTGTCTGGTTGCACATTTTTAAAACTATTCCTCCAAATATACAAACAAGCAGTGCTGCCCTCTTCAACATTTATTTGTCCCCATATGTTTTCCAACTTAGATGTCATTGTAAATTGTCCAGAGGTTGTTTATGTTTATGGTTGTTGGCCCTAAGGGGCCCGAGGCCAGAAGCACTTTTCCTCTCAGTTCCCAAGACAGAACTGTTAAAACAAGATTTCTTTATTATTTTTGTGTCATGCTGAAAAACCCAACTAGACATAATAAAAATTCATGAAAGTGGAACTGGGCAACCCTCCAAATAAAGAAAAAAAAACAACTACAACAAGTACATCTTTGTGGTAAAGCAAACTGAAAACTGTCAGAAATTATTCACTTAACTGTGGAGTTTAGGTAGCTTAATGCATATCCCTGTTTTATTTCACAATACTTGTTTTCCTATTTGTGCAGCTGTTTTCCTTGTATCATTGTAGAAAAAAAATCATGTCATATACGCTATTAAAAAAACATAAAACATTGAAATTAGTTCAACGTTTAAAGCTATGAGTCAAATTTACACTAATCACAAATATGGCAGAAATTACAGCAAACTTCTACAATACACAAGAAAAAAAACAGAAATGTTTTAAATGGGGAATGACAGGACCAAGGTTACGAATAATACATGAAGACTTCTGACATTGTTCACAATAGTCATCTGTGTACAGCTCACAGTCTGTTAATGATATATTGGGCCAGATAGTGTTACATATAAAGCAAAAAGACTCCTGGCTTGTCCCAATGTGCTACATTATTTATCTTCAGTGTTTCAATTATTTCATTCTGAACTGCAAAGACTTCATCTGGGGGAAAATATCTTCCTGAAAGGTGGATTGTTGTAAAGAAAAACCTTGTAAACTATGACGTCTCTGTAAAAAGTCCAGATTCTGAGCCACAAACCTTCAGGTAATACTCAAGTTCATAATGTTGTGGCATTCGTCCAACAGTTGAAGATTGAGTTGGGAAATTTACAAAAGTACATGGTTGGCTCAAGATTAACATCCACACTGTTGAAATCATCTGTCATCTTGAATTTCTTTTCTTCTGCTGAAGAGGATTCTTCTAATGATGAATCCTCAGACATTTCTTCAATATTTGTCACAATTTCCTCTCTGTTAAAGCTTGGAGTCACATCCAGGTCCATTATGTTTTTGGGAAGACTGGTAAAGACATTTATTTTGTAATATCTGTGTTCACAAAGAGTTAAGTGTGGTTGTAAAGGTAACTCACTAAAACTGTGAGCAAGCAAACACATCCAGGTCCATTTGGTCATGAGGAACATTGACACTTTCAAAAGCAACAAAGTCTTCTGATGCCTTTACTGTCAAATCCATAGTTGTGGTTTTGATGGTAACTTTCTCATCCTTAGAGGAATCTTCCATGTTTTGGTCTTCAGGGTTCAATGTCAAAAGCAAAGTAGTTTGAGCTCTCCTCCTCAGAGCTCTCTACAAAAATGTCATTGCCTCTTGTGCTATATCCTAACAAATTTTCAACTCCCTTCGTAACAAGAAATCCAAGGTCCCATCACAGGCAAAAATCCTCTTGACTTGGTGTTCAGTTAAAATGGTTTGTAAAGTCAGTTTGAAGTCGTCTCTCTGGGATCGATCTACCTCCAACCAAGTTGAAAAGCAAACTGAGAATTCTTGTATCTCTCTGAACATTTATGACATCACTGACATCACACAGAGGTTCTCATGGATACGATGATGTCAAACAACCTGTGTCAGGGTTTTGTTTGTTTTAGTTGCTATGAAAACACAAGGAGTTATGACTGGCGTAAGATTATTGTCAATTAAAAATGCATGCGTAGACATCTAAATTAGTAAATGTTAGTCAACAAATGTGCAGAAATGTAAGTTTTGTATTTGTCTTGTTTTCCAACTCATACATGCAGGTAAAAATGGGATATTGTACATATGAGGATACTCATGAACAAATTTATATTGTTATGGACAATCCATGAAGAACACAGAGATCCAATAACAGAACACCACTCTGGTTTAGATCAGGGTGGCTGATCCTCCCAATCACACCCCTCCAGGTCTCACTGTCATTGCCCACGCGAGCGTTGAAATCTCAAAGCAGCATAAGGAAGTCCCCAGGAGGGCCACTCAACAGCACCTCTTCAACAATTGGAAAAAAGGTGGGTAATCTAACCTGCTGTTTGTCAGGTAAGTACAAGCAGCAAATGACTGAGGACAGATGGTACCACTGAGGTCCACTTTTTACAGGAATTTCAATGATTGGGTCAGGAATTGAAGGATATCTTAAATCGTCTGGACTGACTGACCATGGGAGTATCAGGGTCAACACATCGGTGTCACTGAAAAAGCATTTTCTCTTTATGTTGGAGTAGTGTGGTTGTAAAGGTAACTCACTAAAACTGAGCAAGCAAACACATCCAGGTCCATTTGGTCATGAGGAACATTGACACTTTCAAAAGCAACAAAGTTTTCTGATGCCTTTACTGTCAAATCCATAGTTGTGGTTTTGATGGTAACTTTCTCATCCTTAGAGGAATCTTCCATGTCCTTTTGGTCTTCAGGGTCCAATGTCAAAAGCAAAGTATTTTCATCTCTCGTCGTCAGAGCTCTCTACAAAAATGTCATTGCCTCTTGTGATATATCCTAACAAATTTTCAACTCCCTTCGTAACAAGAAATCCAAGGTCCCATCACAGGCAAAAATCCTCTTAACTTGGTGTTCAGTTAAAATGGTTTGTAAAGTCAGTTTGAAGTCGTCTCTCTGGGATCGATCTACCTCCAACCAAGTTGAAAAGCAAACAAAGTACCATGCTAAGAGGCAGAGTGTTGACAATGTTTTATGTTGCTTGGTTCAGTTAATGAGATCTAATGAAAACTAGCAATGTTTGTTTTTCTGCAACAGCAATATGACTAACTTTAAACACTTATAAGCAGAGGCTGAAAACAGCTTTTACTTTTATTTTGTACCTTTCAATGAAAGTAAAATATATGTAATATACTATAGAAGAAACAAAAAATTTAATTTGCATTATTAAAAAACATATAAAAAACTCCATTAGTTAAACATTTAAAGCTGTGAGTCAAATTTACACTAATCACAAATGTGTCCGAAATTACAGCAAACTTCTACAATACACAAGAAAAAGAAAAGAGAAATGTTTTAAATATTTCAAATTGTCAAAAAGAAGGTTTTCTGTGAGCAAAGCAATACTAGACAAGATGTGAAGTTTTCACCTGATGAAGGTTACCATAACTCACAAACTGAGACACAAACTGAGTCACAGCTCTTAGTTTGCAGCACAGATAAAATGAAACTCATCATGATCAGACTTGATGAACCAGAGATGGTCTCCTTCTTTCTCCATGTTTTGATGGTAACTTTCTCATCCTTAGAGGAATCTTCCATGTCCTTTTGGTCTTCAGGGTTCAATGTCAAAAGCAAAGTATTTTCATCTCTCGTCCTCAGAGCTCTCTACAAGGACATTGTTGCCTCTTGTGATATATCCTAACAACTTTTCAACTCCCTTCGTAACAAGAAATCCAAGGTCCCATCACAGGCAAAAATCCTCTTAACTTGGTGTTCAGTTAAAATGGTTTGTAAAGTCAGTTTGAAGTCGTCTCTCTGGAATCGATCTACCTCCAACCAAGTTGAGAAGCAAACTGAGAATTCTTGTATCTCTCTGAACATTTATGACATCACTGACATCACACAGAGGTTCTCATGGATACGATGATGTCAAACAACCTGTGTCAGGGTTTTGTTTGTTTTAGTTGCTATGGAAACACAAGGAGTTATGACTGGCGTAAGATTATTGTCAATTAAAAATGCATGCGTAGACATCTAAATTAGTAAATGTTAGTCAACAAATGTGCAGAAATGTAAGTTTTGTATTTGTCTTGTTTTCCAACTCATACATGCATGTAAAAATGGGATATTGTACATATGAGAATACTCATGAACAAATTTATATTGTTATGGACAATCCATGAAGAACACAGAGATCCAATAACAGAACACCACTCTGGTTTAGATCAGGGTGGCCGATCCTCCCAACCACACCCCTCCAGGTCTCACTGTCATTGCCCACGCGAGCGTTGAAATCTCAAAGCAGCATAAGGAAGTCCCCAGGAGGGCCACTCAACAGCAGCTCTTCAACAATTGGAAAAAAGGTGGGTAATCTAACCTGCTGTTTGTCAGGTAAGTACAAGCAGCAAATGACTGAGGACAGATGGTACCACTGAGGTCCACTTTTTACAGGAATTTCAATGATTGGGTCAGGAATTGAAGGATATCTTAAATCGTCTGGACTGACTGACCATGGGAGTATCAGGGTCAACACATCGGTGTCACTGAAAAAGCATTTTCTCTTTATGTTGGAGTAGGAGGTATTACACATACTGTATTACAGTTCCGAAGAGTAGTTGTATTGTCCTCTCGCTCACAGTCTGTTAATGATATATTGGGCCAGATAGTGTTACATATAAAGCAAAAAGACTCCTGGCTTGTCCCAATGTGCTACATTATTTATCTTCAGTGTTTCAATTATTTCATTCTGAACTGCAAAGACTTCATCTGGGGGAAAATATCTTCCTGAATGGTGGATTGTTGTAAAGAAAAACCTTGTAAACTATGACGTCTCTGTAAAAAGTCCAGATTCTGAGCCACAAACCTTCAGGTAATACTCAAGTTCATAATGTTGTGGCATTCGTCCAACAGTTGAAGATTGAGTTGGGAAATTTACAAAAGTACATGGTTGGCTCAAGATTAACATCCACACTGTTGAAATCATCTGTCATCTTGAATTTCTTTTCTTCTGCTGAAGAGGATTCTTCTAATGATGAATCCTCAGACATTTCTTCAATATTTGTCACAATTTCCTCTCTGTTAAAGCTTGGAGTCACATCCAGGTCCATTATGTTTTTGGGAAGACTGGTAAAGACATTTATTTTGTAATATCTGTGTTCACAAAGAGTTAAGTGTGGTTGTAAAGGTAACTCACTAAAACTGTGAGCAAGCAAACACATCCAGGTCCATTTGGTCATGAGGAACATTGACACTTTCAAAAGCAACAAAGTTTTCTGATGCCTTTACTGTCAAATCCATAGTTGTGGTTTGGGCCAGATCTGATTCAACCAAGTTGAATAGCAAACTGAGAATTCTTGTATCTCTCTGAACATTTATGACATCACTGATGAGTAGATAGAGGTTCTCAATGATATGATGATGTCAAGACCTGTTAGGTTTTTGTTTGTTTTAATTGCTATGGAAACACAAGGAGTTATGAATGGGGTAAGATTATTGTCAGTTAAAAATGTGTGTAGACATCTAAATTAGTAAGTCAATAAATGTGCAGAAATTTAAGTTTTGTATTTGTCCTGTTTTCCAACTCATTCTTGTAAATGTCTGAGTTTTTATTAGATTATTTTATTATTTGTGAAAAAAATAAATTAAAAGTACTTTTGATAGGATTTATAAATAGAGCAGGTATTTTTTCAGAAGTTAGACACACATTAGCTTGATCTTTTGAACTGTGTGTGAGGAGGATCCTCTTAAGCCTTTGATGTGTAAGTGGCTCTTTTTTGTCCAAGTTAAGTCATTTTTGTGCAATGTCTTTGTATTGAAAAGTTTTCTTCATTTCATATTCCAGGTATTCTACATATGTTAAAAAAATTAAAATATTTCAAATATGAAATAATTTTTGTGTGGAATAAAACACAGTAGGAAATATATTAAAAATTATGTATTACATTTTAAAAATTTTATATTTTCTATTTCTTTAGAAAATCGTTATTTTTGTATGTATACACATTCTTTGTTTCCTTTTCATCATATCTGTTCAGTTGGTTGATCAGATAAATAAACAAATCTGCTGATATCATGGCAGCAACAGGATGCATTTAGGCATCTAGAAGAGGTGAAGATGATTTGCTGAAGTTCAAACTGAACATCAGATGGAAGAATGGGATTTAAGTGACCTTGATCATGGCGCAGTAACTGGTGTGTGAGTGTGTCTGAAGCTGCTGATCAAGTGTAATTTTTCCTCAAAATCATTTCTCAGTCTTCCAGAAATTGTTCAGAAAAACAGTAAAATTTCAGAGCAGTTTTTGTGTGATAAAGAAACTTTTCTGATGTCTAGTCAAAGAAGGGAAAACAGATAGAAAGGCAACATCCCAAATAATTATTCATTATAACCAAGCATAAACACCATCAACATCAGGAGACCCTGTCAGCTCAAATGAAAACAAAGCAAACAGGCCTGCAACTTGTAGTTGTAGGAGCCCTTTACTTATCAGCATGTACTTGGTCAAAAACAGACGTGTGGTTTTTTTGTGTAGAAGTACGAAAGTGTCTTTGACTAAAGTGTCTGTCTGAGGGTTACTAGCGTCCACACCTCTAATAACCATGGGATCGCAGGCTGTGGAGAAACAGATGAATTCAACAGAAAAACCTCACTGAACTGCAACAGTTGGATTTCTCTCAAATACTTTATGTAGTTGCCAGGAAGGCTGCTGTAACATTAGAGCAAAAGTAATGTTCCACTGTTTTTAATATGTTGCAGATATTCCATCTGAATTTGTTTCATCAAAAGAATAAAGAAAAAAAATCGAAACAGTGCAGTACGACTTATTGGAAGAAAATAAATAGACTCTTGTTTCATCACCTTGTTTTTAGTGAATTGTGGAGCGCGGAAGTTGAAGCACTGAAGGAATTTCATTTACATCTGAAATTTGTTGCACATGAAGCCTCAGCCTGGGTAACAGCTGATTGGTAAACTGTTAGAAAACTGCTTTCAGTATCCCGAGTAAACCTCAAGCTTTTCATTTTGAAAAATGCAAAGTATAATTTAATATAATTAGAGCGGTTTGATGTTGGTTTTATTGCTTTTCTTGCCAAATACAACTTTGTAAGTTTATGGCACACGATTATAAATTCCATCTGTTGCTGTTAGAGCAGAGTGACTGTTCTGAAGCTCTCTTATGTGAAAGATGGTGGAGATTATGGGCTGAATAGAGATGGGGAAAAATGAAAACAATATGCTGGAAGAAATTATGCAACTTCAAAGGATGTTTTTTTCCATGTTTCACACACATTAATCTCTCTGAGGTAAGGAAAACAACATTTATTTTCATTTCACCAGCAGAAGTTTATCATTGTGCAAACGATTAAATTTTCTTTCAAAAATGTTGCTTCATTTTATAATGACTTGCCTTGATGAGCATATGTGCAGCATAAAAACCATGCATAACTACGCGTTGCTTTTGTCATTTTTGAGATGTTAGTAGAAAATCCATCCCAACACGAGCCTCGGAAAAATGTTATGATGCGGCATCACCACTGCTGAAGTCGTTCCCAAAAATCTCATTTTCTTCTTATGCAGTCTGTCATTGTGGTGGTCTTTATTTACTGGAATACATACTGTGAGCCAGTCAAACAGAGCATGCAGAGCTTTTTCATATTAATCCTGCAGACTTTTTTGTGAAACACATTAAAATAACAGCTCCTTCTTATGAGGCAGACTTACCATCATCATTCACTGGTAACCTTGTGCTTTGACACTTCACTGTGTCCTATAAACATGTTTTTTTTTGTTTTGTTTTGGTTTATTTTTTTACAACATTTAAATAACTCATTGAAATATTAGAATGAGGGTAAAGCTAGTTTCCTGTTCTTGATACAAAATCCACAAAACTCCCTCAACAACATTTTGTTAGTATGCTGTTTTATTAGACCAGGATGTAAGTTGTCATTACGTCTCATTGCACTGCAATGATGCCAAAGTCCAAACTAAACAGACCTAACAGGTCTGCTGTTCATCAGCGTTTCATGAGGCTTAATTCAGCTGAGGAATGTGATTCCTTTACTGTATAGCATTTCTTCTCCCTCCAGCTTTACATTGTTCATAATTTTCTTCTATTACTATCTGATAAAAATATGAAATGTAATTACATTCAACTCAGTTTTAATAAAAGGCAAAATTCCTGTATTACATAGATTAATTACATGTAAAGGTAACACTTTATTTGACAGGGTGTGCATAAGACTGACATGACGCTGTCATAAACATGGCATAACACCTGTCATGAACATAAAGGAGTGTTTATGAATGTCTATGACTGTTGTCATGAAGTGTCATTCGGTAAATAATGACAATTTTAATGCAAAGTCGGAACTTTTAATGGACTTTCAATGCAACTTTTAGAGCAGCTTTGCATTAAAAGGGGTTGGGTTGAATCACAGCAGGGAAGCAGGTGGATGATGATTAGGGATGATTGGCTGCAGCGGGAGGCAACTGGAGAATGCAGGCAGACTAGAGGCAGGCTCCCTATTTCCATTTATGTTCCATGCTTTATTTAGTGAAAAACTGTGTGCATGAGAAAACAAGATGACTCCATCGAACCTTCATGTCAATGCAGTCTGTCATCCGAAACAAGTACAGGACGACAGTGGAGAGGAAAAACTCTGCCTTTAGCTGGAAGAAATGTCCAGCAAAACCAGGCTCAGAGTGAACGGTCCTCTGCCTTCAGAGGTCAGAAAAAAGACTCCAACACAACAGAGAGACACTGGATTCATAGCGACTTTGTGGGAAAGAACGACAGAGAGACCAGCTAGTGGCAGCAAGGATGGTCAACTGTAGAGGATATAGGGGAAGAGGTCAGCATAGCTGTATGCTTTACCAGAGACTAAGACAGAACTGTGAGCTGGTTATATTTGGCTACTATGGGAATGTTTGTGATTAGAAAAAGACTAAATTGTTCATGGATTTTGGATTATTATTCATTTATTCATTGTAATTTGCAGTTTTGGAGTTTCTATGCACCTGGCTTCGATTTTTTGTTCTGGCTGTTTGCACGCTGTTTACTTGTTTACACCAGTCGGTTTTGCTTCCTGGTCTTCTACCGCACCTGGATCTGAGTCATCACACCTGTAATGTGTGTCTGGTTACCTTCCCTCAGGATTTAAAGCACTTGGTTTTCAGCTGCTCCTTATCTGATCGTTGTGTATGACTTTCTTCCCACGAATTCACTCCTCCTGTTCCATCCTGTCTATGTGATCTTGGGTTCTCTGGTTTTATGTTTTGGTCTTCATGTTTACTTTGTGTTAACTTCATCTGTTTTGGTGTCCTGTAGCTGGGTTGTCTTCTAACAAACAACCTTTTCCACAACATAGAGGCTTCATAACTGGTCCCACATTTCTTTCACATGACAAAACTGATTCCAAAAAGGGCCACAGTTCGACTTTAAAGAGTCATATTCAGTTAGGCTCTTGAAATGTAAGAGCCTGACAGAGCATGAAGAGATTAAAACAGTGCAGCAGGTCTGTAAGTTTATTAAATAAAGATGTTTCTGCTAAGTGTAACTTCAAGCAATGAAACAGACTGAAATGCACAATGAGGTCACAAGTTGTGTTACATTTGCAGCATGAAAACCAGTGTCAAACCAAATTGATGCAAATAAATAAAAGTTTTATAATCTGTCAGAAAAGCAATCTGAAGAATGAATTCTTCAGCAGTTGGGGGACTGGAACCGATCCAATAATCATAGGGTCAGAGGTCACCAGTCGACACAAAGCAACACAAAGGACAAAAACATTCGAGCAAACACCTATGGGCAGCTAAATAAGCAACAAATTAATGTATCACTTGTGTTTTTAGTGTCATGGTAGAGAGCTAATAATTACTTACTTTTATCCTACTTGATGGACCCAAAATGTCAGCAGTCCATTGATCTAAACTCATTTTAATTTGAGTCATATCAAAAATCTGGATGTTCTTAAAGGGCCGGTTGTGCCAGAATATATTGATAAAACCATTTAAACTGTTAAAATATACCGTAGCTGTTCCTAAAGAATTTTGCGATTGTTTTAGTGGAGAATTTTTTGCAATCAAAATTACAGATTTTGTGGTGACAATCTAGAAATGTTTTAAGGAATTTTTACGACATTCGCGCTAATGTACGATGTTATTACTCGTATCTATTACAGATTCTAAAATCAAGTAAGGCTGAGGCAGCAGTCACTTGAACAAAATTTTCTTGACCAATTTTGAGGAAAATTTGCAGTAAAATCTTTTTAAAAATGTGGGTATTTTTTGATTTTGTGTGAATTTTGCAGATTTGTGAAAAACTGGAAGGACTTATTGTGGTAATTTGGAGTCTAGAAGGCCACATAAAAGGCTACGGCGGGCCAGATTTGGGCCCCAGGCCTTGAGTTTGACACCTGTGCTCTAGACAAAATAGCTGTCTCATGACGGGGATAGTTTTAACATTCAAAATCTCAAAGGTCTATCATTGTGTAAAAAAAAAAAAAAAAAGAATAATTAAAAAGCAACAGTTCCATACAAATTAAACACAAGTGATTAACTCAACTAGAAGATTTTGAGCAAAAAACTCTTCAGACTTAAAAAGCATTCATATTTTCAGAGTTACAGATGGAACAGGCAGTTATTTTAATCAAGCTAAAAATAAACTAAACAACAAATTTATTCTGATTCAAAAGCCCAAAAAGGCCTCCTTTTTTTCTTTTTTTTAAAAAAAGGACATTTTGAAGAAACATGTAGGTGAAAGATCACACGTTATGATTTTTGTATGCTGCGTTTGTTTTTATTTTCAAACATTTTTGCTTATAATCTCTGTTGCTTAAAAGTTATCCCCACTCAAAAGCGAAACACGTTAACTTTACACATTTTCTCACATTGGGCCGTTTGCTTCACATGTCAAGAAGTGAAGCAGAAAAAGCTGAAGCGGGACATTTTCCCTCAGCCTTGTTCTCAGATTCTGTGTACATTTGATGAAAAAGATTATTTCAAACATAAACATTATCATCCATCTCTTTGCCTTTCAACTTCATGCAGTGAACATGTGACCGTGGTCCATACCCATATCCACAAATCTGTAGGTTCATCTAAACTGTGATGCTGAAAGCTTATACAAACACTGCCACACTGAGAGCAGGCTGCTTTGTTTTACAATCTGGAAACAATCATCTTTCTCTTTTCCTCCTTTCACCACGAACGCATCTGACAACATTACAGAGACGAGTTAAAAATCATTATTTATTGGTAATTGTAACATTTATTTATAATACAACCATCTCCCGCGGACACTTTTATTCTCAACAAAGAGACGAACAAGACGATTTCTGTAAACAATTACAAACAGAAGTGGAAAACCCAGCAATCTGACAAGAACCTCCATCTGTTTCTATCAGAACCATATGGAGAATCGTTTCTATATGACTCACGTTTGACAGTGAGTGGACGATATATCCCAGATATACGCCTGAGTCTGATGGAGATTAATACAAGCATGGTGTGGTTTAGCTCCAAAGCCTGGAACTCTACTTTGAAGAGTCGATGCATGGAGCATATGGAGGCAAGCTGTTTTATTTTTTATTTTTTGCTTTGATTTGCCAACTCTCAATACTTATTTTCTTATAACATATATATATTTTTATATGTTTACACATTAGAAACCCAACTTTTTTCAAATGCAAAACCAAAAGTTGAAAGTTGGCACATTGAGTCTATTAAAAAATGATGCTTTTGGTCATTTGAATCCACCAGCATCTCGTTAAAACACTGGTTTGGATTTGATGTGACAAGTTAAATTTTGTATTTTATTTGCATTTTTACTGAAGTTAAAATAAAAATCTGTTCAAACTTATAGAGAAAATACAAACTGCATACATAAAATCAACTATAGAAATATAATAAATAAATAAACATAATTCTATTTATATCATAAATGTTAAATAAAGAAAGAGTAAAACCTAAAGAAAAGACTATTTAAAAACTTTGGCACACAGGTTCTCATATCGAATTAGAATTGTGTTCCTCATCAAATTTAAGGATGTTTAAAACTCAGGCATTTTGTTCAGTAGATTTAATCTGAGATTCAAGATTCATCCTAACCACTTGTCCTTATTCCTCTCCTCTCCAAGCTGCATTTTTACTCTTATTTGAACAGTTAACTCTATATTGTATTCTTTTTCTCTCCACAGAATCTTCATCTGGTCTGGTCATTCTATTTAGCTGTAATTCTTTCCTGGTGGGGGGCATCGGCTAAGATGGCTTTGTACTTGTACAGCGCCTTATCAAAGCATTTTACACTACAGTCATTCACCCATTCACACATGATGATGATGGCACAGTAAGTGGGTGAAGTGTCTTGCCCAAGCACACAATGACAGAGGTGGAAGGAGCGGGGATCAAACCAACAACCCACCGATTGCAATCTCCTACCACCATCACAAGATAATGCTGCCAACAATTAAAACATTCTCCCTCTCCTGCTATTAACATTTAACTTTTCTCTAACATAGAACTACTCCTACATCAGTACCTCTGGTTCTTCTTTGACACTCTGTCTCCTCAACTGAGGTTTTTTTCCCGTTAAAGGGGAGTTTTTCCTCTCCAGTGTTGTTAACTACTCAAGCACTCAATGGGTTCAATAGGTTCCCTTAGATAGAAAACTTTTTTAACCAATTGGAATAATAAAGTGACTGTGTGATAGTGATAGGACTGCCTGTGGATGGAAGATTAAAGCAGCCTGTGAGTTTGGTAAGGGATTTAAAGAAATGTTGGAATATTTTGAAAATAGAATTCAAAACTGCCAACATACCCAGGTCTGGCCCTCCAAGAAAGTTCAACTGGGAAACAGACTGCAAGGTCCGAAACAAAGTCTCCAAAAATGTCCAAATGAAGCTACAGCAAAGAACCTACACCAACCTTTTGCAAAGGTTGGTGTGAAACTGCATGTTTTTGAAATTAGCAAAAGAACTGCATTATTTTACCTTTCATGGGAGATATGTTAGTTAGACTGAAGTTGAACCCAGACATCTGAAGTAACGTTCTTGGCAGATCAATCCAAGAAGAGAACTTCATACCAACTGTGAAGCATATGGGTGGAAGTGTCATGGTTTGGTAAAGTTTTGCTGCTGCATCCATCATGAATTCTACCGTATAAAAGATGGTGTGAGAAGAAAATATGAGACAATCTGAAAAGAAAATATAAACTGAAGCAGAACTAGACAAAATAAACCCACAAATCCAGTAATAAAAATGCTATTAAATTGAAACTCCTGGCCAGAGTTGAAGCAGAGATCTTTATCATTTGGAGATGTTGTGAAGTAACTTGAAGCAGGCTGTAAATACAAGAAATCCCTCAGACAGCTGAAAGCACAAAGAGCAGGCCGATCTTTATTTAGACTGATACTGGAGACTGGCAGATGGACACAAGCAGGGTCAGACTGACATTATTTGAACTGAAGGGGGTAAGCCTAGCTTTCAATGAGCTAACTTTTTTTCTCAGCTACAAAGCCTTTAATGTATAAAACAAGGTTGCAATTTAACAACCTTAAACAACCAATTTAACAACCTCTTACCTTACCTCTGGTAAGATCACTTTTTCTTACCAGAGATAAATAAAAAGTAAGATTAGACATCAACAGATAAATATTTCTACATCAAAAGAAACAGAGGAAATGTGTGTGTCCTCATTTCCTCAAACACCATTTTCAGTTTGCCAGTGTTTTGTTTCTTATTGCTGCGTCAAAAGCCTCACACATCAACCGTTTCCACTACAGGCAAGCTGTCTCTGACATTTTAAGTCTGTTGTTGCTACTTGATTATTAAATTCTTAAAAACATCTTGGATACATTTTATGCTTTCCACCTATTCATACATACCAGTAGCCACGGAGACGGGCCTAGAGGTCTACCGCCCATTCAACCAGGCCAGTGGGGGGAGAGAGGAGAGGAGGTTAGTTGTTAGGGAGCAGAAGGAAGGTCAAACAGCCTTTGGATGTCTGAACAAGCCTTAAGCGTTACATTTGGCTCCGATCAATTCTGGGATCTTTTTTTGGCCACAATATGTAAAACAGATGGACTAAAAATGAGGGGTGCACCACACCGGGGGTGTGACCGAAAAGGATCATTTGATCCTTTTCTTTTTTTACGCCCGTGACTTGTGCCTTGCAACTTCTTCTTCCTCGAGTTTGAAATTAGGTTGTTGTCTTTGTTCTTTCCATGGACTCTACTGGTGATTATTGTACTGGAGCTTGTGTGGCCGTCCGTTGACTTTATATTTCAGCCTCTGACCTGCCAGTAATTTGAGCTCTTTTGGCCAGAGGGCAGAGTGTGAATGTCACATTACGAGATCGTCTGTGAACATGCAGCATCGTCTCGCACCCTCTAACCTCTCAGAGAAGCTGTGGGAGGTGGATGGAGAAGTTTGTGGGGGGCCACGTTCTCCCCACTGAGGCCACTGCCCCCCATTTAAAGGGAGCTCTGGTTCCCTTGTGATGTATGGGCCTGAGATGCCAGGCTCCTCTGGGGCAGAGTCCAGAGAAGGGGGATGCACCATCTGGGAAAGGAATGCCTCAGCTGACCTTAGGACAGAGATTTATGTCCCGTTACAGATTTGAATGGCTGCGTCTGACACCACACAGACAAGGTGTCCAGGACGGCTTCCCCTCACTGGTTATCAAAAAGGGCTCAATGTATTTTTGACTTAGTGAATATCAAAAGGGAAACATTGTGCTCAAAATCTCATTTCTTTCACTGTTTTTCAGCACAAACAAGTAAGACGAGCGCAGCTGGGACGCATGATGAGGTCATCCCTGACCCATACGTCACCGTCAACACATTTCCGCTACGAATGTAATGGAAATCAAATCTTTGTCTATATTCTGCTAATGTAAAAAAAAAAAAAAAAAAAAACATTTTTGCAATTGTGGTGTGTCCATTGAATAAGAAATGAAATTAATATATTTGTATTTCATCCATGGTGCTAGCACAAATAGGTACAAGCATCTCTCATGGCCCCACCAGGGTTAAGCATGTCAGAAATGTTTCTTTTATTGAAGAAGCACTGAAAATTCTAGTAAATCAAACTGAACCACAAGTTTGAGTCCTTCACCTATTAGCACAGTCTTATTTAGCCTCTAGCACAGCATTTAGTCATCTCCTGTGTTATTTCACAAGGTTAGAGATGAGAGGCATCTTTGACCATGTTTTGTTGCACAGTCTCTCTGGATCATCCACAGTCTTGGGCCCTTCTCATGCTTTCTTCTGTCCCCTCAGGGTTTTTATGAAAGACAGAGGATTTTGTGTCTGTGAAACATTGCTGTGTTGATTTTGGACATATGTTTTGGATCATCATCCTGATGAAAAACTCTAAGATGACCTACTTTCAGTTTTCTGACAGAGGCTGATAAATATATATTCAAGATGCGAAAGCATCCCTGATGCCATGCACTCTATCACGGTTCCCAGAGCCTTTAGAAGAGCGTCACAAATCCATCACTATACCTGTCATAAATATGGACTTCTTTTTCATATGTACATCTTTTGGTAGGATACAGCAGTTCTTTTCCTAGCATGACTTTCAAAACAACCATCCAACATCTGTTGGTTTAAATAAGGATTTTGTGACCCCTACTTGTCACCCTTCACAGATTTAGAAGTATTTTTTCTACCTTCCTCAATCCTTTTCTTTGTGCCAAATAGACTTGCCTCTATGTCCAGCCTTGTTTGTCACATCTCTAGTTGTTTTAAGCTGTTCAGAGAATGGACAGGTTTAGACGAGGAACTGTTTGTTTTTGCTGTCATTTCCTGACTTATGAAGAACCTGAATTTCCCCTGTGAGGAACAATAAAGGATATTTCTGCTATCCTCCATGGCAAAGCAGCAAGTGGGTTTTGAATTGAAAATGTTGCTTATTTTTATAGAGTTTTTCATTAAAATGTAGTTAATTGCAATCAACTCAATTAAAAAATTGTATTGCGTCCCACCACTAATTAACATAGGTTGTTAAAAATATATATATAAATTGTCTGACACTACTGCTAAACAGCCCTCTCATCTCCCATAGTAACCAAAATTAGTACAAATTTTACACAACATGCAAACCTGGCAGCCAGCAGTTCAATCCAGACCACAGAGTTAAGCTTTTCTGTTCATGAAAAATCAGAGCGCAGTTTTGGTTGTTATTCTCCTCCTTTATTACTTTATTTCCATATTCATGTCATATTTTTGATCTTTCTTTAAAAAATGTCCAAAATATTTAACTAGTGTCAAAGTCTTCTTATAAGGTAAAAATACAGAAAGCAATGAAAAGAGGTTCAAAACCACCAATTTGGCGGTTTGCACAAAGTAGAAATAGCTTTCCTATGAAGTCATCAAAAAAAACACGGAGTAAATTATATCCAGATCACAATGCAACTTTCTAACTAAATATTTCTTCAAGGACTTGAAAATCTTTTGTATGCTCATTAGACCAAAAAAAAAAAGAGGAAAAGGGATTCTCTACAAATGATGCAAATAAATTTGCCTCATTAAGGCGAGGCTGAACAGGTTTATTACAACTTTCTGGTAGTTATGAAGGCATCGTGCTTGGGATAAATGAAGCCTTGTTGTATACTGAATGTGTCATCCGAAGGCGCACGTGCCATTCCTGGCAGCATGACGTCCGAAAGCAGCAATGTGTTCATCTCTAAAATCTGACATCACCCCGATAGATGCTAGGAATGTCAGGCAAAATCTCACTGGATATTTAATGAAGCACAAAACTGGAAGAAGAGTCAATCTGCAATTTATTTTGTTGATGTACAAAGACGCCTTGTTTGGCTGCAGCAGTGATGGAGTCTGAAGCACTCCAGCAGGAGCACGTCGGCGGAGGGTTTTCACTGCAGGTTCGAGGTTGGAAAAGCCCTCAGCTTTAAAAGGAGCCATCATTTAGTTAATGTGAGGCCGATGTTTAAGTATGTGTGCAGTGATGTCTACCCCAAAGAAATGAAGATAAATGCGAGTCCTTCCCTTCTCCTCTCAGCGTGACTCTGAAGGTTTACTATGCGCTGCCCGAGGCTTGTTCCATCTACGTGCAAAAACCATCAGACAGAAACAAAAACAAACACTCACTCTCTGAGCTGATTACGCTCAATTCGTATTGCTATACCATATTTACAGAGAGGATTGAGAAATGAAAGGATGAGAGTAATAGTGCTTTTTTTTTATTGCTCCATAATCAAAAAGAGAAAGTTCTGCTTTTAGAGTTATCTTATTCACGTTTAGACAGCAAATAAGCAAGGATTTTATTGATGAGTTTACATTACAAGTATATTAATTCTGTTAGAGAATAAATGTGTACATTCTGGACTGTTATGCCACAAAAGCAAATTGACAAATTTACCACAGAGATTTAATGCATCAAAAATGTATTTGTTTCTATTGCCCACCAGTTGGCTAAAAACACTACTGTGTAAGTTTGCAATTGAAAAGAACTAATAAGTCAAAGTTTAGCTCACACAGCTTCAAGTGGAATTATATCAAGATCATAACTGAACACCTGAAATATCTGAGCTCAGTTTTCAAATGATAAGATTAAAAAAAAAGTTATACTTAGGTATGACTGTGTGGTTGTTTGCCATGAGTGTCTTTGTGTTGCCTAGTGATGGACTGGTGCCCTATCTATCTAGTGTGTACTTTGCCTCTTGCCCAATGACTGCTGGAGAAAGACGCTGCCTGGATAAGCAGGCATAGACAACAGCTGGATGGTTTGGGTTCTTGTACAATCTGCCACATGGCCACACTTGATTCTCGTCGACCTTTACCATCAAAGGAAATTATTTCAGACTCCACAAATGACACGTTAAGAAGCTGTTTTCTATAAGTTTCAGTTTGCAACAACCTTTCACCTACAAATAAAACACTATTTAGTGCCACTTATTTGAATTTGTTCATGTGCACTAAAGCTGGAGATAACATTCAAGTCAGTTGATTAGTGTGCTGCTACTTTACATGCAGTGTGATCTTAAAAGAATAAAGTCTAATTCATATTCAGTAATATAGAATCCAAATCAGTATGAACTGAATTTAGTTAATTGCAATGTAATCCAGTCACAGAGTCAGATTTAAAACCAGTTAGTGAAGCATAGAAGTGAGAATGCCCTCACAAAAGACTCCAAACCTGGAGAAGCAGCATTCAGCTTCGATGCATCACAAATCTGGAACAAACTTCCAGAAAACTGCAAAACACTGATTTCCTTTAAATCTAGACTAAAAATTTGTTTGTTCAGAGCTGCTTTTGAACCACAATAAATGGAACATTGACCAACATACAGTATATGATGTGTATGATGGCACTTGTCAAAATGTAACGTTGCTGTGTTTTTATGACTTTTTATATTTGTGTTTTTATGACGTAAAGTACTTTGAACTGCTTTGCTGCTAAAATATGCTATACAGATCAACTTGATTAATTGATTGATTGATTGATTGATTGATTGATTGATTGATTGATTGATTGATTGATTGATTGATTGATTGATTGATTGATTGATTGATTGATTATTAGCCTTCCAGACCACTCAACTCCTCATCAAACACCTCTTCCATCTCCATGGTATCCCAGTTGAAGTTCTGCTTGACCGTGACTCCCAGTTCATATCCCAATGCCAAAGTCTTTCTCACCTCTGGTTACCAGTCAGTCAGACACAACGTCTGAACCAGGAGCTCAAATCCACCCTCACATGTCTCACATCCACATCTTTTAGAATGGAGCAAATTCCTTCCATGGGTTCAATACGCCAACAACTCCCCCATATCAGCAGCTACTGGTCTGTCTCTTTTTGAAATCTCCCTCAGCTACCAATATCCTCTCTTCCCAGCAGATGAAAGTAATATTTCAGTCACTACAGTCAACCTCCACATCCACCGCCACAAGCACATCTGGTCCAACACTGTTTCCGCACTCCAAACACCTGTAACACACTCCAGCACCCCAGTGACGTTCCCTTTCCATCAGTCTCCAAGAACCTCGGCCCTCGTTACATCGGTCCCTACATCATTGGATTTGCCATCAGTCTCAGAGTCCGTCTCCCATCCAGTCTCCGACAGGACTGGATGGGAGACATTTCACATCTTCCAGATAAAACCAGGCCTAAAACAGCACATTGTTAGGGACTGCACATTAGACATCGCAGGTAATCATGTGCACATCTCCTAAAACAATGGCAATGAAAGTTTTTTTTATTTTCATCTGCGATGTTTGTCATTTGTCAAAAATGGAACATTTGCTTGCTTCCTTTTTGTAGAAAATTATTTGCAGTTTACATTTCAGAATCTCCTCTGAAGAGATTCTTCTGAGTTTAAGATGATCTTGACTCAAACCCAGTTCGTTTTCAGGATGGTGACCTTCTCAGCTGCAGCTACACACAACATGTGTCCTTGTCGGGGTGTCACTGCTGTGATTGAACACCAAACCTTTATTTACTCTCGAGACTGTGTCTGGTATTCTGCGGGTCAGTGTGGGTCACTTGTTAAACAACTGCTGCCTTCGCTAAAATTAGAAGTGTTTGTTTGCTGTTAGTTTGGTCTGAATGGTAGAAGATACTACTTTGATTTTCTTATTTTTTTCTTTTTTTTTTTACTGACATTACTACCTCAGTAAAATATAACTGATATAAAATAATTGAGAATTACTGACTAAGGATTTGCAAATAATCTATATACTTTTAAGAAAGATGTGTTCTTCAGTGTAATGAATTTATGCTGTTTTACCTGGAACACAGTGAATAGTGTGGAATGCGTTTGCATTGGTCTGCTCAGATTATCAACAGATTTATTTTCCAAAATGTGTTTTTATTTAGTGTATTTCGTAGCTGCATGTTACAATGAGGTTGTGTTTAACTGGTGTCCAGCTTTAAGAAAATCTGTGGCGCATCGATCATGAGGCTCAAACGGAACGGAGTCGCAGATGGTCCAGTGTGTCTGACCAACGGTGTCTCTTCTTCCCACTCAGCTATAATGAGAACCTGCTGGGGTGATGCTGGCCACAGGCCCAGGATCAGTTTACCTCTTCTCTGACCTCCGACCTTAACTGTCTGTGAAATTGTATAAGGTGACACAGAGAGTATGTTAGGGGACAAAAGTCTTAAAACCAGTTCGACTCACTCTTGTTTTACTTATCCCTATTCATGTTCATGTTAGTCTATAAATTCTTTATTAGCAATAAAACTTGACAACAAGTAACAAGTCAAACTTCTTAAGCTGGTGGCCAGTTTTATTTATTTCCTCTAAAATTATGTCCTTAGGCTGCTGGAGGACAGTAACTTATGAATTATATATATATACATACATATATATCATATCCACACCTACATATCTAATTGTGGTTAGCTGAACAGGTTAGCTGGATATTTTTCTAGCTAATTTTCTAACTTTGTTTGTAGGTTACCATAGATACTTGGGTAGCTAGCTTCATTACTGTAAACTTTGAACTGCCTTGTTGCTGAAATCTGCTGTAAAAATAAACTTGACATTACTTGATTACGTTCTTATAATGCATCTTAGGTTCATTTATGAGTAAGGAAACTTCATGAAAATCTAATACACATGGAGTTCTGTAAACCCTTTATAGGTCTCTCCATCAGGAAGAGGAAAAAAGTGAAGTAGCACCTCAAGACAAAATCCCCTCTGTTTTAATAAATAAATAAACAGAAGCACCCAGACTTATAAACTTTAATGGCTTGGGTAATTCAGAGTAGATAAACAACCTGTGTTTTCAATTTACACATGTTTCAAGCAATAAAAATGTGCTTTCCAAGAGTTATACTGAAAGTCAGAGGTAGACGTTTATACACTTGACAAGTTTTTTGGGGGGGAAATTAATTCTCATCAGTTTATTATTGCAGGAAAAACATTTTTTCTTTCACTGTAGACGTGATTTCTGCACGTAATTATTCTGCGGCGGCAGCAGGCGTCTGAACACATACCAAAAAAAAAAACTCTTTATGGAAAAGCAACATTCCGTAAAGTGGAAGGGGCAACAATCCACAAGGGGCAAGTAGGAAGATTCAGGTGAGCTGACCCTTTCTGGAAGGAATTCCACATGTCCGATGTTAAAACATCTGAAGCCTGAGAGGAAACGCTGCGGTGTAACGCAGGTCACGGGGGTCTCAGAGGGGATAGGAGCCAGAGCTGAAGCCTAAAGCTTAAGGTGAGAGGCAGATTGGGTTACACCCCTGGGTGTGCTGAGTGAAGGTCTGCTTCTCACACCAGGGCAAGCCATATTTCACCATGTGTTATGAACCTGCAGGCCTGCCCAAAGGACTCCGCCACTGCTAATGATGGAAAATTAACGCTCCACTGAACTGAGCTAAATGCCCCCACTGACATTCCCAAATTATTTACAGCAAAGACCAGCAAGCCAAAGGATCACTCAGGGTGTATTTCTGCTGATTGGGGTGTAATGAGGAAAACCAGTCAGACAGATTTTGTTATGATTCCATAAGAGGTGGGAGGCTGGGAATGAAAGGGAAACTGTCAAGAAAACGGCTGGTGATAAAACACCGAGGCACAATTAGACGTCATTACGTCTCACCAGAGCCAGAGGAGAGCTGCAGCCCGGCCTTTTCTTGCCTGAGAAGACAAATCTGTCTGCAGAGTTCGCTTGACATCAGGAAACCAGTTTTGTTGAGCAGAAAAAGGGCCTTTGGAGCACAGACTCCTCCCAGACTTGTCTGGAAGAAAAGCTCCAGTGAGCAGCAGGAGTTAGTTGGTCACTGACAGACGCTCCATCCACACAGCAGCCCTGCAGCCCTGCGGAACGCCTGAACAATCCTACACCAGAGACACAAAATGAGAGCCTTTATATCAGTTGTGGCCGCTTTGTGGGGGGTGGCAATAACCTCCACGGGCGCCATCCACGGACTGTACAACTTCGGCCAACACGATTTATTCCAGAAAAAGAACAGCTGCAAGCAAATCCCTGAAAACCTCCTGCTTTGCAATGACATAGAGTACACGGAGATGCGCCTCCCGAACCTGCTGGGACACGAAACCATGAATGAGGTCCTGCAGCAAGCTTCGTCCTGGACGCCCCTCGTTCAGAAGCAGTGTCACCCCGACACGAGGAAGTTCCTCTGCTCGCTTTTCGCTCCCGTCTGCCTGGACGACCTGGACGAGCCCATACAGCCCTGCAGGTCGCTGTGCGAGAGCGTCAGGTACGGATGCGGGCCCGTCATGCTCGCGTTCGGGTACCCGTGGCCGGAGATGCTGGACTGCAACCGCTTCCCGACCGACAACGACCTGTGCATACCGCCTGCAAGCATTGAGAACGTCGTGCCTGTCACCAGAGAGGGTAGAGATCTGCAAAACTCTCATTTGAAGCGTTTGTAACCAGTGCAATGTCTTGTGCGTAAAACGTGCATTTATGCGCACGCACTAAAATGTTTCAGACTGCGTCTAATCTCCACTCTATTGTCATAAATATAAGTGCATGAGTCAAATTTTGTGTTCAGTTATGGGAAATTGAGCAGTGTTCGTTGTTTTCAATTCTCTCTCAGCGCCCAGGGTGTGTGATGCTTGCAAAGAAACGGAAGAAAATGGCAACGAAATCGTTGACAGCCTGTGCAAGAATGATTTTGGTAAGTGCTCCGGCTTTACTAGTCCCGAGGGTGAACTGCAGAGGCCCCAAGAGGTCAACAGAGGTGGCTCCAAGAAATTCAAGGCAGAATCAGAGTAACCTAAACCTCTGAATGTGAGTCACTTACGGGAAACTCTTCAACGGTGCACATTTGACCCAGATGTCTCATGCACTTTTTATGGGGTTTAAGTTTCTCAGATGGCTTTATGTCTTGTGGTTTTGAAGAGAGAGCTGGTCTTCCATCACACAACAATGGAAACGGCCAAAATTATACTTAATATGGAAAAGAAGTTTTTTAAATCCAATGGTTTTCCTGCAAGCGCTCCCTTTGTGAAATAAGATCCTGGTTTTGGACTCTTGGTAACTTTTTTTTCTGTATTTCTGATTAGAGCACAAACCTGATTATACATCAAAGTTAAATTCACCAGCATGCTTTGAAGAGATGCTCCAATCAGTTTTTTTTTCCTGGCCATTACTGATTTCTGGTTTTCTTTAAGAGCTGTCTGTTCTGCTCTCACTAATTTGTTTTGTTGTTGTTGTTGTTGTTTATTGTTTTGTTTTGTTTTCTATATGTTTATTTTTTAAGGACTGGAATGTATGAAAGATTTTCTAAAATGTGTTGAAGATTCTGCTAAAGAGGCAGACATAGAAGTAGTAGTACGGAAATGTTTGACTTTATACACGACATAACCTTTTCTAGTTATTGATGTGTTCAATAAGTAGAAAACGAATACCTAACATATTTGCATACTTGCATATTTGCTACTTTGTTGCAGTTGGCACAGAAACATTCAGGTCTTGCAGATTTTTATTGCAGCATTTTATTCTCATTACTGCTCTGATTCTATAGCGCTGCAAAAAGCACATTCCAGGTTTCTTCTGTTTGTTTGGTTTTTGGTTTTTTTGTCATGTGCAAAAGTTTCAGATCAACATATTGTATTGATATTAGACAAAGTCAACCCAAGTCAATATTATTTAAAAAAAAATCAGTTTTCAAACAATGATTTTTTTTTGTTCTGTTTTTTTTTTTTTTTTTAGTTAAGAGGGTAAAAGCTATCTAAACCAATCTAACCATATGTGAAAACCTTTTTTCCTCCTGGACCTTCCACCTAGTTGTGCCACTGTCGGCAGCGACTGCCATTGAACATTGGAGGTCCTCCCACAGCGTCTTAATCAAATATATGTCCACTCCTGATTGTATTTTCTCCATCCTTCGGAGGTGGACTTGCTGGTGTGCTGCACAGTGGGATGGAATCCAAGCTCACAAACTGAAGGCCAGATCTTCTCCTTCAGGAAGTTCTGGCAGGAAGCAGAATTAATGATTCCAACAACAATTATAGCAGCAAAGGAGTAATAGACCATCACATTACTACTATTATGTTTGACTGTAGGTATGCTCTCCTGGAAAGTAATACTTTTGTGTGATCAGTCCACAGAATATTTCCCCTAAAACCTAAAGAATCATCAAGATGTTACTTTTATTATTATTATTTAGGAAAATGTGAGGCTTTTTTGTTCTCTTTGGTCAGCTGTGGTTTACAACTCAGTTCTCTCCCATGGATGTTCTGTTTGCCCAGCGTCTTTCTGACAAACACTGACTCTAACTGAAGCCTGCAGTGCATCGAATGTTTGGGTGGCTCTATCTCTGATTTGCAGCAGTCCAAAGTTGTGCTTGCAACCCTTTTTCAGACCAATAGATGGATATGACTTTTCTTCCTATTTGGTTTTGAATTTCTGCGTGATGGCATCAGTTACCCTGGTTCATTTTGTCAGGCAGGTTCTGTTCTAGAGGTCAGACAGCAATCAGATCTGGTCTGATCTGGTCTTTGCTTGTTTATTTCAGCCAGAATGCTTAATCACAGTTTATCCAAGATTTAAAAACTTGAGCTTCTGTATTTTCATAGACATATGGATAGATTTTTTTCCCATAAAAACAAAGTCACCCTTTGAAAACTGTTTTTTGTATATTCTCTGATTAGCTGTACGATAACGGCACCTGATATGACGTGATGTGTGTCAAAAAAGCTGAGACAGAATAAAACTTCAGAATGCTGATTTTATTCCTAATTCTGTGGTTTTTTCCCCTCTCCACATCCATCCCCAGCTGTGAAGATCAAAGTCAAGGAGATCTCCTACATTAATGGTGACTCCAAAATAGTGCCGGATACCAAGAGCAAGACCATTTACACGATGAACGGCGTGACGGATCGTGATCTGCGGAGGATGGTGCTGTGGCTGAAGGACGGGATGCGGTGTATCTGTGAGGAGATGAACGACATCAACGGCCCCTACCTGGTCATGGGCCAGAAGATGGATGGCCATCTGGTCATCACCTCCCTGAAGCGCTGGCAGAGAGGACAGCCCGAGTTTAAGAGGATTTCACGCAGCCTTCGTAAGATGCAGTGTTAGGAAAGAAAGGAGGCTCCATATCAGATCATAGGTCAACTTTAGTTTAGATTTTTCTGTCAAGCTGAGATGTTTTTTGGTTTGTTCTAGAGAACAGATTTCTCCAAGATCTCAGAAACTACATAACCCAGATTCCTCCACTGTTTTGTTTTTTAATTGAAGATAAATCATATTTTTATTGTGCTTTAATCCAATTAAATATATATAGGATAGAAGATGTGGGAGGTCCTCACATTTATGAAATCTATTCCATCAATGAACAATTATTTTAGTCATGTTTAGCTCATTGTAAATTGAACTTGGTCGCCTGGTGGACAGTTGGGGAACACCATGTCTTTTTATAAAGATGGAGCTTTTCCTTCACCTCCCAGTCGATGTAAATAACACTCAGATTGTATTTAAGGCGCAGCAGAACACCATCACATGCAAACTCTAGGGGCCATTGGCTCTGACGTTAAAAATTACCAAATTATTAGCAGATGGCATCCAGCTACATTTTTATTACGGCCCCTGTGTTCTAGAGCTCCACAAGTATTTTTTAGTGAGTGTGACTTAACATCAAAACTTTGAGGTGAGAAATGGATTAAAAAAAGGAAAAGGATGAAAATATAGTTTCTACATATTTGTCCAGCTTTTTCAGAGGTATTTTTAGCCTTTGTGTCGGATACATAAAGACATATTAGTTTTGCATGATGCACATTGAATCAAAGTGTGATTCAATGTGGGTGTGGGGGGGGGTGCGTGTGTGTGTGTGAGTGTGTGTGTGTGTGTTCATAGTCAGATGTTTAGACAGTATTTGTACTTTTATATATTCCTTGTATTTTCTCAAGTCAATATGAGAGATAGCTGGCTATATTCTCTTCCTGTTCATCCCTATAATATTATTAGCAGACTGTTTTATGTGAGCCACTGTTGTATTAGCCTCGGATAAAACTATTTTTTTTACTCTAGAGCTCATTTTCATGTTTCTTTGTTTTGTTGTTGTTGTTTGGTTGTTAATATTAGGATCTGCATCTTCTTCAATAATTTCGTTTGTTCCAAGCGCAAAATCTGATCATAACCGTCAGTGTTTCAATATACAGTGAAGTATGAGTTTATTGCTTGTTTAGATCAAACAAGCAATGTAATCATTTTAAAAGTTTCCCGATGTAAATATACAATATTGCCACGTATAGTAGTTTCAGGTGTTCCTAGTTACATGTTTAAAGAGGTAAATTTGTTGCTTGTGTGGATGAGTGTTCAGAATAAAGTTCGAATCTTTTTCATTTGTTCGGTCGTCTGTTAGAAATGATCTAACCACTAGTTGAACACTGCCCTCTAGTGGAATGCGGTGGTAACATTTTACAGTGAAAACGAGAGAATGTTCAGGTGCAGCTTGGAAGTTTATAATGACCCATTTTAATCATCCTGATTATGTGTGTGTGTGTTTGGGAGGGAGGGAAGTGGAGTTATTATTACAATTCATTGATAAATGACTCAACATGACACTATTAGATGTAGAATTTTTTTGTCGAGTTATTTTTTTAGATATGAGGAAAGAACACTTGCTAGGTTGCTTTCAAAGTCTCATATTTTATGTTAACTCAGTTTTTCACGCCCTTACACAAACTTTTGAGAGCTCTAATTCTATAACTGATGGCATGAACAGTATATATTCATGCTTTCACATGACTGTCATTTGATTTATGACTCACCTCAAACAGAAGAAGTCAGTCAGTGTCATGGTCTGTTTAACCCAGGAATACCTGGGACTCCCCGCTGGCCAGAGGGTCTAATTAACCTCTTGAATGAGTGTCAGAAAAGAATTTAACACTCCTACAGTCTAGACAGCGGTTTCACTTTATTCAGATACATTAATTGTTTTTGTAGTCCACCATCAACCTGAGTTTTTTCCCAGTGACCTTCCTAAAAACGCACATTAGCCCACATGTATTCTTTGAGATTTCTAGCAATGTCACAAAATGTGTTAATATTTTCAGTATGAGAACACAAAACATTCCCCACTTCTGTTGCGCTATGCATTTACTCTCGCTCAGAATACATAAATGCATATTTTAGATTAGGGTGATGGAACAAAAGGCTCAAAATCTGTGAGATGGTGATCATTTCTGTGTCCTTTGCTGCTATACTCGACTAACTACAACTCAGACACGCTTTTTTTGCAAAAAATGTCAAGCTTGATCATATGTTTGTAATACCAAAGCAGCCCACAGTGAGTGAAAGTAAAGTGAGAGAAGTACCAACTTTAGAACATGCTGAATCACATGGAGGTCAGTGGATGATAACCAGCTCACTAATAATAACACCTCCCACTCCTATCTTCCCTATTCTATTATTGTTTTCTTTTTGGAAAGTTAAAGTGCTTGGTTCCTGGATTATTTTACGTAATGCAAAAACCTGTTAATGTCATCATATTTCAAGACCGGTTTTGAAATGGCATTTTACAGTTAATCTTCCCTGACTTTCGTAAACAAATCAGTATCTGCCTGGAAAAACATTAGACTAGTGATGCTTCCCTTTCTTACAGTGACTGAAAAGGTTTGCTCATGTTGTCACATTACAACATTTACTCTGCTTCTATCAAGGTTTCAGTTCACAAATGAACAAATAACTGCATAAATGTGAAGAGAACTGTAAATAACACCAGGTTACACAAAATATTTTTTGGAAGTTGTCTTTGTTTTTTCAACTGAATTAGGATTATTTTGCACCTCTGAATAAAAAAAATGACATCCATTTTCAGGTCAGGTTTTTATTCTAATTTGATTCAGAGAAATCTGATCTCCTGACTGACTTGATGACATTTTTGTGACATTATCAGTTCATTTCTGTTAGTATTTCTCATCCAAAGAAGATTTTAGGAGAAAAAGATATTGTTTTCTAACAGAGTGCATTAATTAAATGTTACAAACTTGTATCTCTGTAAATTGTAATAATAAACACTGATAAGGGTACGTACATGTGAATCGAATATTACATCTGTACAAAATTCTCCATCTCTTTTCTGTCCTGATGGATTCTCTCCTCCTGCTCATCACTCATTGATCCCAGGAGATGATCAACTGAAAAAAAAGACTTGAGTTTCTTTCCATATGGCGTTCTTTGTACCCCTCCTCCACAAAAGCCAGATTTATGACGTGGACAATTTACAGTTTTTCAGCAGACTCTCCCACCTGCGCTGTGGATCTCTGCTTCGCCTCTGAGTTACCACGGCCTTCCTGTTTGGTTAATGCCCAAATCTGCTGGTTGCTCTTCTGCCTCTTGCTGCACAAGAATTGTATTCATGTCTGAGTAAAGAGAACTGAATAGATGTTCACGCCACACGTTTCAGATTCTTTTTGTGAAAGATTTTAAGATATCTATTTTTCCACCCCACAGAAGTCAGTGGTGGTTGCAACAAAAAGGTTAAACAGGTGTGAATACTTTTGAGAGGCTGTGTTATAGTTAATATGTGACTATTATTGCTCAGTTTGTCCTGCAGCCTGTGGATCCAGCATTGCAGTCCACAGTAGATACAATGTAGCTCACCACCATTAGTGTGTGAATGTGTGTGTTGGAGTCTTCTGGATTAGATAAAAGGCTTTATCATGTTATGACTAAGGTACAATCCATCCACTTCAGTATGAGGAATATTATATTAAGTACACAGAATAATGGTTGTAAAAGTAGAGCTTCATGAGGTCATCTTCACTGGGATGTTGGAACAACTCCGTACATCATCCACTGAATCAGAAAGAAAAATGCAAAACCCTTTACTGTGTCACGTATTCAATGATTAACAGTCACTGACAATGCCCTAGCTGCGCAATTCACTAAATGATCCAATTACGTAATGAGCGAGAAGGGCGTCCGATGCGTTTGTTGCTCTGGGAAATCTGGAAACGGAACAAAGGTTTGGAATATGGACAGAAAGTGCTTTAAAAACTGACATCCCTGTTGGGATTTGAATGAAACACAGTGTGGAAACCCGGATGTGAGAGTGAGGCATTTTTAGGATCATTGTTTCATACAGTAAACTGTCTGCTGAAACCCTCAGTGTCATTAGTTCAGAGCCTAAAAAGAATAATTTACATAAATTCAGATTTTTCTTTTATTATTTCATTCAAATATTATAAAGCATTAAAAATTAAATAAATCTCACAACTCTCCACTATTCTTTAAATATTATTTAAAGGCTTTTTTGTTGTTGATTTTCACATCTTCTATTACACGTTTATTTTTCTTCCAATCAACTTTTCATTGTTTATGTTTATGTTCAGTCTCTTTAGCAACAACCTTTGTGGCTTGTCCCCCATATAGATGATGTCAATGACTGTCTGCAGGGCAACTTTCAAGTCTGCAGCTTCCCCATTCTTGTTTACACCATATTTTGTCTAAATTATGGTTTACTTTGGACAAAATTAACATAGCATATATATTTTTTGGTTTAAACAGTTAGTGGTATTAGAATATTTAACAGTAGATAACCATAAAATTACTGGAATACAGTAAGAACTCCATGCATCAGACTGTCATTTTCTGACACAGTGTGTTATAGTTCTTCAGTGGCTTCATAATAAACAGAAATGCATTCTTGAATGAATGTGTGCTTTGGCTTAGCCATTCCAACTAAATCAGCGACGTGAGTTAGCATTTTCAATTACTAAAATGCGCCTGCATGAAGAGAATTTGATCATGCCGAACAAAGGTGCGAGAGCTCGAAATTACGACGTCCTTGAAGGCAGCATTCGCGTTTCCTTTTCAGCCGCTGCCGCAGAAACCCGAGCGAAAGAAAGTTGAGTTTTTATGAGTTTTTGTAGGTTAACAATTATTGCCGTCAGTCAGTTTACTGCTGTGTCGCGGGGCTGTGGGGCTTTGAACGGCGGCAGCAGGCAGGCAGGCTGACTGACTGGGCTCCGTTTTGACGAAGCTAAAAAAAAAAAAAAAAAAAAAAAAAAGTCCGCGGGGAAGTTCCCCAGGAAATCCCCGTTCGGGGATATTATTCTCGACACTGATGCGCCAAATCTCCGGTAGAATTTACCTCCTCGGTGCATTTCTAAAAGACACGGGGTGAGAGGCAGAGGCGTCAAATGCCGGATGATTATTATTAAAAGACCCGGTCGGTGTTGAATCTACTAAAATAAGTCCGCCATGGATAGCGCCAGCATGGGCTCCGAGGGAGACGCGCTGCTGAGGGAGAGGACGCGGAGCTACGGCGTCCTGAACACCCTGTACCACGAGACGCGCGGGGAGATGGAGCTCCTCAACAAGCAGCTCTGCGTGAAGGACAATATTATTGCAGACCTAAAGAGCAGGCTGGTCAGACACGAGAGGATGTACATGACGATGGGAGACGATGAGCCCGTGGTCATCGGTCCGTCCAACTCCCTGGTGGAAAGCCTGCTGTCAGAGATCTGCAAGCTGAAGCAGAAGAGAAACGACATGGAGGTGAAAGCAGCCCGACAAGGAGAGGTAAACCCCGGGGCAAGAGCTCCGCATTTACCTGTATAGTTGGAAGAAATCACTCCTTTTGAGTGTGTTCATTAACTGTATTTATTTAAAGTAATTAAAGACATTTTCAACAGAACTCCCAGAAACACAAACAGGCCAGCTATTATTATATTATAGGAATAAGGAATTCTATTTGCCACTATTTAAGAAAATAAAAATAAAAAAAAACATGAATTTACAAGGGCGGTACTAGAATAAAGTCGTACTGGGGTACAAAATCTAACAGTCCAGATGAACATTTTCATTTAGATATATGATTAAAAATATAAGCCAATAAGTCTTAAACTAAACTTCCATAAACATACTGGTCTTGTGTGAATTTTGTTTTCCGACGTTTTCCTCCTTTTTACTGTGGCTTAATTTTCCCTGTGGTATGTTTGGAAAAGATCGATCAGTAAAGTTTTGAGAAGATATACCCGTCATCAAATGATCTTAGAATTATTTCATGAGAACAGACAAGAAAAAAAGATTTTGTCCAATTTTATGGGCAGCAGCGTGTGTGAAGACAGAGACACGTCCAGCATGTATATAAATATTAGCTTTATATACAAAGCCAGACCCAGATTATATTTAAATACATTTTTTTTATTATATATATATATGTGTGTGTGTGTGTGTGTGTGTGTGTATTTAGACATCCGTCTGTGTTTGTTCCCAACACACGAACACATTAGTGATGGATGGTTGTCCTATCATTTATCAGTATTGTGGGGGGATATTGTGATTAGAGCTGTAATTTATGGTTTAACTTTTTAAATTTTTACTTTTTTCTTTCTTTCATGTAACTACAAAAACTGTCAATATGGACGTAATTGTTACGTTATTTCATTTTCTTCCTGTTGGCTCGATGAGAGCTTCACCAACTCTTGTTCTACAATAGTTTCTATCATAACGAGAGCTGTGTGTGTGTGTGTGTGTGTGTGTGTGTGTTTGTTGACCTCTGGCTGCAGGCACTGAAACCTTTTTTTTCTGTCAGTTTTGACTATTAAATCATTTCTCGTCCTCACACTTATAATAATTGTAACAATGATCAGGAAATCAATTTTTCAGTCTAGAGCCAAATCCATACATATCTAAAGTCGGGCTGTGTTTGATTCATCCAGCTTATTGCTTAACATTTATATTATTTCATTAAATTAGTTGAAATATTATAACATGTGCTAGAAACATGCCTCTGTTACTATTTTTTCTGATGTAGATCATGACTGTTTTTATAGCATTAGGCAACAGATTGAAACATTTTGCCTCTTGCCAGTTGACAGCTAAACATAGAAACCAGCTCCTCAAGACCCCAATGGGAAAAGTGTGTATGATGATGAATGGATGGAAACATTTTCAAGAAAATATTCAAATCCCAAGCAAAATAACTCACTATAAATAATTGGAATAAACTATTACAGTGGAGTATTTCTAAAATATTTTTTTTTCCTTGTAGGAGATCCAGAGGCTGACTGCACAGATCAGGGAGAAGGAGCTGGAGCAGGAGCGGATCCGGAGTCAGCCGGACCACGAGAAGGACCGGGAGATCCAGAGGCTGCGGGCAGCCCTGGAGGAGCGCGAGCGGGCCGAGGCCACCCGGAGCGTCCTGTGCTCGTCGCTGGCCGAGGAGGCCGACCAGCTGCGCGGCCAGCTGGGCGCCACCGTTAAGGTGTGCCAGGAGCTGCTGGCCCGGCTGGAGCGGGAGAAGAAGGGAACAGGAGGAGAAGTGGAGGAGCAAAGTGCCAAGGAGGTGTGTGTTCAACTCTCCTTCTGCTGTGTCCGTCTTTCAGTTTTTTCCTCCTTTTGCACCATTTGAAGTCTTTCTGTGGCCTTTCTGCAGACACCGGAGCTCTCCGACCTGAATGCTGCTAAATCCCAAATCCGCCAGCTTCAGGGAGAAAACCAGCAGCTGAAGCAGCGCGTGTCTTACGTGAGTCTCGGTTTAGCATTCCCACATTCGGCCCAAACGGCTAGCCCGGTGTGGGGGTCACAGTTCAAACCGTGTGGTTGTGTTCGGCTTGCAGGTGCAGGATTTGAACTCCCAGTGGCAGAAGTACGACTCCAGCAGGGAGGAGTACATCCGGGCGTTGGGTCAGAAGCTGAAGGAGAGCTCCGGGCCGGGCCTGATGCCGGTCGTGGGCTCCATCCGGACCGGCCTGCTCCACCAGGAGATTTCCAGGCTCAATGCCCTCCTGGAGGAAAAAATCAGGGAGTGCTCCAGGCTGGGCAGAGAAGTGGAAGACATAAGGAGGCAGGGGCATGAGAGAATCCAGACCCTGGAGCAGCAGGTGGGTTTCCACTCCATTGAGGGATTATACAACCAGACTCATTCAGTGTTTATCACCTGGAAACAGTGAACATTGGTGATGTTTTGCTTTTCCAGGTCCTCATCTACACTGAAGACTTTAAGTCGGAGCGTGCCGACAGAGAACGAGCTCAGGGTCGGATTGCGGACCTGAAGGAGCAGATTTCTCAGTTAAAGCAGCAGCTGCACAAACAGGTCAGGCGGAACACACTTCTATCAGGTGGATGTAGAGCCGGCCCAAGGCATTAGCAAACCGACCAGGTGCTTAGCAACCTGAAACTAACAAAAGGAGCCCAAGAACACAATACCTGCCATAGAAGGCATCTTTACAGAATAATTCATATCCATGGTGGATTTAGATTCTGACAGGAAATGAAACTTACATCTCTGAAAAACATCATTACATGTTGAAAAACATTTAAATATCTTGTTTTTGGTTCATCTTTAAAAATTCCGTATTGAATGTTAGAAATCCTCAATAATCAATAGAAAAATGAATCTTTTAAACCCCTGGACTGTCACAAGGCCCCCGCTGTCCTCATGGAACCATTCACTCACATCTGGTGGGTTACAGTTAAGGGGTTAATTACCAGCTATTTGTGTCCGGCTGTATTCCTACCTCTCCTTTCCAGAGTCTTTGTGGTTGGAGGGCCTCCTTGCCAGCAACCCAATCTTTAGAGACAGAAGAATAGAAATCATCTTTATTGTCCCACGGTGGGGAAATTCAGATGTAACAGCAGCATGTCACACAAAAAGTGTTGAAAACATGTAACAAACAAGCGTAAGAACATTGATTGTAATAATATCATACTTTACCAGATTATGATGTAAAGATACTGTGCAGTTAGAACAGAAATATCGTACTTTAGCTCCGTCCAAAGGTTTTTCATCAATTTTAAGTCAGTCACTCCAAAACATTAATATTACTTCCAGTCAGAAGAAACATGTTGGTAAAAATAAACTCAAATCCACCAGGAGTATCAATAATGAACACATTTGGAGTTAACTGTAAAAATTGCTATTAGCTAAATAATGGTAATTTTGCAGTTGTGCGTTGGGGGTCCTCAGTCACATTCTGTTTAGTAATCAAAGTAATCTTGGGCCGGTTCTGGGTGGGATGCCCGTTGGTCTGACCGGGTCTGTGCCTCTCAGCAGGGGTCCGGCAGAGATGGCCGGGATGTTGTCCCCTTGTGTCACGTCCACATCGGTCACCGGATGTCCCCGAGGCGAAACAAGGACTCCTCAGAGCCTCGGCTGAGGATGGCTGCCGACCGGCAGCAGCAGCAGGCGGCCACGCCGCCGCCACCACAGCCCGCCGCAACAGGGCCAGCAGCCGCCGCGGCAACAAACTGGAGCGAATGCCCGGGCCCGTCGGAGCTGCAGTGTCCGCAGTGTCACGCCAGGTTCAACGACACGGAGGCCGCAGAGTGCATGAAGCATTTCGACGAGTGCGCCCGGCTATGAAAACGGCCGTCTGTTGCTGAACACTGCAGGGAGCACTACAGCGCAGGGAACGCGAGCGACTCGGACGTCAGAGCCGCTGACTACAAACCAAACAACTGACTGAAGACTCTTTGCAAACAGTGAACCCAAAGTTCCCCTGCAAGCCTTTCTGCGTCTGCATCTGCATCCACACCGTCTTCACTGCTCTCCTGTGGCAGGAGAGGAGGCCAATGCAATATATATATACATGTATGTATAGATATAGATATGTGTATGTATATATAATGTGAAATACCTCATGGTTAAATTACAAACTTGCTGCACTTTCTTTACATTTAACCAAAAGACTGATCGTAGGATTGTACGATTGAGATGATTGATAAGCTTCTTCCTTTGGAATCCAGACACCTAGTCGTTCATTTGGTGCTATTGTTGTTATTATTATTATTTTTTAATGTTTATTATTTTTTATTGGACTTACTATTATTCTTCAACAAAATATATATTTTCAATGGCAGATGTAAAATATAAAAGTGTATTGCTATATTGATATTTATTCTCTTTTGTATATCTAACTGGAAGACACGAATCGTTTTAGTGCAATCATGTGTTCTCTCGTTTCCAACCCGGGTCACGATATATTCATATATATTTTTTGCAAACCTTTGGGATCAAGTAAGCGTGAAATATTTCGCAGCAAGACAAAAACATATTTGATCAAACAGTTTCTTTGTAAAGATTGCATCCTAGCTGACAACACAGTTGTTGTTTTTCAGTATTTTTGTAATAAACCCTGCTGACAGGCACTCTTTTTTTCTCTTGCAAGTTGATTTGTATCGTTTGAAATTCGTCTCCATTATTCTGTTGTTTTGTTTCATTCTTGAGACAGTCTGCAGCTTGAAGCTGGAACCGCAGATCATGGACCGACCACAAAGAGTTGGCACCGCTTAATCTAAATCTGTGTGCTCGTCTTTTGTAGCGCGTCACGTGTGCTTGTGTTTGTGAGCGGTGGAAAACCCCTTCCCAGCACTGCCTGAATGGGCACGCTGTGCTGCCACGGCCGGATTCCCAGCTGTTTGTGTCGAGCCGAGGCGAACTCCACAAGGGCATGAAAGGGGGAATGAGCCGGAGTCACGCCCAAACCTCAACAACTGCCTGCAGATGGGTCGGTGTATAAATCAGACCCTGTGAAGTATCACGAACCCGGCAGTGGCGGCAGGCGGGCGCTCCCTTCGGTGAATCAGTTGTCTTGGGTTCAGTGTGCAAAGCACAGGAAGCTGGACATCCCCTGTTTTTAAAAAAGGAAGTAGGCAGTTGCAGAGCGAAGAGAAGACAAATCCAAACAACGTTTGTGTATTTGAGAGAACGATCACTTGCTGTACCTGCTGATGTTGGCTCAGACAATGGAACGTTTTTAATCTAGACCAAAATGAAACCGAAGAACACCAGGAACTGCTGATATGTTTGTGACATAAGTTATCTGACTGTGGCTGGTGTTTGGTGAACTTCACACCAACTTCATTTATGTCACTCGAGTCACACTGCAAACACAAAACATTTTTATGTGACAGAGCATCACAAATTCATGCACTTTCCCACCTTACAAATCCACATCTGATACCCCTAAATAAAAACCCAAAGCCATTCTGGTGTCTAATGAGTAAACAGATGAATAGAACCTCAGTGTGACTCCAGCTGTCCTGCGAAGGCCTCAAGTTGCTTGAAGAACAAACAGCTTCCGGAAAACCAAAGAACACGGCAGACAGGTGTTAAAAGCATTTAAACACCCTCAGATGATCAAACAATATCCCAACTTTGAAGATCTCGTGAGGATACAACCCTACCGAGAACTGAGAGGAGGGGCAAGGTGAGAGGCCCACTGTGGAGGAGCTGCACAGATCCACACCTCAGCTGGAAACATATTGGACACAGCAAAACATGGAAATAATAGCTCTGGTCAGATATGGTGGTGGCAGCATCATGGTGTGGGGGACGGGGCAGCTGGTCAGAGTTCAGGAGGCAGAGATTCACTTTCTATCAGGACAACAACTCTAAACATGTAGCTAAAGCTGTTATGGAATGATTTCAATAAAAAAAATATTCAGTCAGACATAAGATTTTTCAATTCAGTTTACTGCAGTACAATAAACTCAATCGATTCTTCAAAGTGGATTAAAAAGTGTCTCCCTAAGGAGACCCAGCAGATTGCTTCGCATTGCTGACCTGCGAGCATTCGCTCCTCCTGGACCAACATGTCGCCCTGGCGTCGTGTCTCTGATTTTACAGCAATCCCTCGTACCCAGCAGGCATGTAGCCACATGTTTCAGTCCTTGCTTGACACTCTTGCGTGTTTTCTGACATAGACATCACAAACAAGTTGGCGTGCCGCCGTGCGTACCCGTACACGTGTTGCTTCTTGGCGACAGCAGGTGTGTTATCTGGGGTCAGATCTGCGCTCTGGGGTTGCGAAGAATATGGCGACATTCAAGGTCACATTTGAAATAAAAAACCTGGTCATTACGGCACATGGGAACTCCAGTAGCCACTATGCATTCACTCAATGCAGAACGACTTTTAATGCCGCATGAAAAATTCAGAATCGTGGACAAAAAAAAAATGGTTTCCATAAGTGTCATAGGAAAAACTCATTACACCACATGATTCAACACAATGACAAGTGACCTTTGGCACACATAACCTGAAGAGGTTTTCTGCCTGATTTAGTCAGTCTCTTAAGATGAAAAAAGCCCCACTTGTCTTGCAGGATTGTTTTAGTATGTTAGGGGTTGTAGGCATTGACTTATACCATTTCTTCTTAATTATCAGACTCCACCATTTGCAACATTTCACCACATGTCGGGTGTTTTGGGCTGTAGAATACAACCCCCACATTGTTACTGCACTATTTCTGTTAAAGGAGCAGTGCTATGTGTTTTCTAGACACATTTCATAATTCAATCAAGTAACTATGTTGCCTTCAGTTATTAAATGTCAAAATACTGTGTATATAGTGTATGACTTAAAATAATTGACAGTGCCTTGAAATTGGGCCTCTGTCTCTTTAAGAAACTCCTGCTCTTTCCAACAGGTTGCCTCTAAGAAGTCAACACAACATTACTCCTCTGTTAATCCTTTAACAAAGATTTTGCGCGCGTTGCATGGAAAAGTGCATCCTATAACAAGCTCAGCACAATTAGGTGTTTGCTAATTGCTGCTGGCTAGTCTGAAGGAGCTGAGTGGCGGAGTCCCGGGGGAGGCCTGCTCAGAAGCTTAGAACCTGCAGCTTCCAGGAGGAGCTTTGTCCTTGAAGCAGCGCTCCGCCCCACCAGACCTTTTACACAGCCAGATGGTTGCCATGGAGATTAAAGGATTTCTCAAATGTGCATGAAATAGCAAAAGCAACACCCCAGGTATGTTTTTGATGAAGGGATAACATTATGACATGATGCACATCTCAAAAAAAGTCGATTTTATGTAATTCTGCAGCAGATCGCCTATCAGGTTTGTTTGTTAAAAGACATTTGAAATATGGATCACAGGAATTGATCATTATAAATTAAGAGAAAGAAACAAGGAGCATGAGCTGGTCTGCTTGGAACTCCAGGTTCAGACCAGAAGTTTATGATAAAGGATTTACAGCAACCTGCAACATGGTAGAAAAGGGTTTTAATAACTAAATTTGGACCAGCCGATCCAGATCAATGTCGATATTTACAGATAAGAGAAAGAGAAACAAACTAACATAAGTAAAACAGAATGATGATAGAAACATCACTTTCACATTGATAATGAATTGTTTTGTGGTTTATTTAGATGCAGCTTTACAAAGATGCGTCAATCTGGGTCAATTCCTTTAATCAGCCACACTGGAGTGTTTTCATGCATGAACGACCCGTTTAAGGCCTCATCACATCACAGCATGTCAATCCAAATTAAATCCCAACTTTGACTAGGCCTCTTGAAAAACCTTCAATTCATTTTTTTTTCGTAGCCATTCAATGCAAGTCATTCAGTTCCCGAAGCAGCAAATCAGCAACACACTGCAAACCAACATGTTTGATTGTCAGCATGGCGGGGAATTTCTCTAAAATGCCCCAAAAAATGTACTTTTGTTTTATTAGAATATTTTCCCAAACGTCTCTGGCATCATCATTGGTGTTTTTTGTTTTTTTGCTAATATGAGACAAGAATTGCTCTTCTTTTTGCTCAGAAGTGGTTCTGGCCGTGGAACTGCCCCATGGGATACTTTCAGTGATTTTAATGATTTTATTTTTCACCTGTTCCTTCATTTCCTTACACTGGGGCATGAAGTGTTGCTCAGGCAGTCTTGCCCACTTCATGTTGCCAGTTCTGATTGTACAGTTACCCGACATCACAGCTAATTTAGCATTTTAGCTAGGCTACCAGAGAGCAATGGTCTGTGCTGGAGAAGTTATACTGAGAGTAGAGTTTCTATTATCCAAAGCAGTTCTGATGAAATATTTTACAAACTTTTGACATTGAAATTTTTGTCTTATAAAAAAATATTTGAGACCATTAAGTGCAGCTTTATGTGATTTCAAGATTACCTCACATTATCCAAGCCTTACAGTGAGTCTTACAATGGTATCACATGTCAATAATTAACAACGAAGGGGAAATACTGGAGGTCAAAAGATTTCCAATGCATTGATTTCACTAATAAGACTTTATCTTATGTACCCACAGAAGCACTGCTTCCATATTTGGCTTTTAAAGGGCAGTTTGAAAATGTTGTCTGAAAGCAAGCCACACACACACACACACACACAGAGGAGCTGACATACAAAAAAAAAAAAAAAGCCACGAGGTCTCTGTTGGGGATTCTCCCCCCGCCAGCTCCCTCCTACGCCTTACAACAGGGTCTAAAAGTGACTGAACTTCCACACAAGTGCTCAACCCACCCATCTCAGAGTGGAAAGAAATAGGTCACAAGTCCCCACCTGAGTCTCTGGGAACTTTTCTAAGAAACAAAGATTTTTTTTTTTGGAAAAAAAAAAAGAGAAAGGTTACAGCAGAGGATCAGTTCCTGTCAGAAACTGGTTTTCAAAGCAACTGAAGGTAGCCGTCGTACACCCAGACAGGAAAAAACTTTAGCCTTACACTTATCCAGGCAAACACAGAATGGATGGATACAACCATTAATCTTATGTGAATCCTAAAAGAATGGGAATTTCCCTCCATTGCGTGGAAATTCCCAAAACAGCATACAGGTTTATTCAAACTAAACGGATTGCTGTGGCCATAAGGAGATCATTTTGATTCAATATTTATTGATTGACTCAGTGGGTATTAATGTAAATTGCTTCTTTTTGTTTTTTCTTGGTAGCAAGTCAGTGGTTTAAGCCATCAGCCACCTAAACTTCACTGAGGCAGATTTTAGCCTGAGAAGAAGAAGAAGAAGGGGATTCCCTCGTTGGAATTGTACGCCATCCTGAGATGCTCCAGGCACTTTTGGAATGAAAAGAACAGCATTCTTATTTCAAACTAAAAAGCGTCTCTCATTCCTTTAAATTAACCTACAGAGACAAGAATCAGCCCCCACCTCCACTCACTGTCAGGCCGATCTGTGGAGCACACGTTTGCTTTTTACACATCCATTAGGGAAACTTTTGTAGGAATCTCTTGGTTCAAGGAAGTTTAACTTACTCTTATTTTTAATAGCATCAACTCAGAGCGCCCATCTGCAGATGTCAAAAACAAATCTGTTCCATTATCACATTTTATTTAGATTACGTCCTACGTTTGTGTCTCATACAATTTTTCGGGGTGTTTTTGACTCGTCCACATTTGCGTAGATTTGCCTAAATGTGGTAGGTCCAAAATTACATCAGCACTGACTGAGAGAAAGCGCAAACTACAAACAGTCAGACTGTCATTCATACCTGAAATGATTTATGAGTCATATGTGGTAGCTCTGGCAAGCACAATAAAATTTTTTAAAAAGAACCTAGCATCTTCTCCTGTATGAGGTTTTACCACAATACTCATCGGGTTGGAACTCATAGTGAAATCCCACTGTTTTAATGTGCAGCAGCTCTCAGTACAAGTTAAGAGGAAGCAGAGATGAACTCAACTTTACCTCACTTCCTCTTCCTTATTAGTCATTTGGGCTTTTTATAAGAAAGCATGAAAATGCTTCAGCTTTAGAGCCAAATGCATTTGACATAGAAATCTAAAGGCATTTGGGGGGCTGGGGGAAAAGAGATTTCTGCATCCTTAATTTCATCCCTTAGTCCAGAGTTTTTACACAACAAACATCAGAAGACTTCCTTAATTATTCAAAACCAATGCGCTGATCTCATCACAGCACCATTCAACAGGAAAGATGGGACTTGTGGTGAAGAAAAAAAATAGTTTCCTTGAATTAAGATCAATTAGTCAAGTGTATAGTTTCCCTAGTTATTATAAGATGCCTTCCAGTCAGTATAACTAACCAAAAATAGAGGAACAGGGTTAAATCCATGATTCAATACCTGTCCCAAATTTCATCTGGAGTTAAGTGATAAACAGATAAAGATCTGTAAAACCCTTAAGTCATCGAAACAGCGGCTTTTTTTTATTTGACGTACATTGCAACTGAAACTTAAGTCTTGGGATCTACTTGACTCAGTTGCAAAGCCCCTCTTCATTGATTATGACTGTTAATTGGAGGATTTCCCATAAGGAACTGGTACATGAACGTGTGACTCACCCTGCAACTCCACATAGCCGCAGACGTGCAGAAGAGCAACAATTGGTGAAAATTCCTGCCATTGTGCCGGCAGCAATAGCAATTCAACCCCTTGAAAAAACAATGGTGACATAGTGGTTTTTGCCAAAAATCAACTTTGTCGGTATATTGTGTATGAGATGGAAATATATGTGATGGACAGCAGCATCAAACTCCAGCGTCTTCAACAGTTGTAATTATAGTTAGATCACAAATGCATTTAACTGAATCCAAATGCATCTGTAATTTGATTAGTAATATTTGTAAATAATGATTAATCTAAAAAAATTACAATATGCTTTCCAGTGAGGGACATTTATCAAAGTACCTTTTTTTATTTTACCCCTCCAGGGGGTCTTTTGTGGGCTCTAGTGTCCCTTATATGACAGTAGACTGACAGGAAACGGGGAAGGAGAGGGGGGAAGACATGCGGCAAATGTCGTCGGGTCCGGGAGTCGAACCCGCGACGGCCGCGTCGAGGACTCAAGGCCTCCAAATACGGGTCGCGCTAACCGCTACGCCACCACGGCACTCCCCATCAAAGTACCTTTTGAAAAAAAAAAAAAAAAACTTTTAAGTAGGTATTCAACATAATTTTTTATGAAATTCTCATTTCTGTGTTAATGCTTTTTTTAAATATAATTTTAAAAGTTTTTTTTGTCCATTGGCTGGAAGCGGAAAAAACATTAACAAAAGTCTAAACAAAAAAACATCTCTGTATTTTGTTGAAATTAATTAAAATTCCAACAAATTTTGGAATTTGTTGGAATTCCAAACAAATTGGAATTCCAATTTGGAATTACCGTAATCTAAATGTGTTTAAGTTACTGAAAGCTCATAACCTCTTAATAATATTCTAATTTATTAAATGGGTCTATCCCTTAAACCCACTAATCATTTTTAAGTGACTTGAGATGAGATTTGTTGGGAATTGACACAATGTAAATTAACTTCAGTAGTTCCAATGACTCTGCTTGAAACCAATGGAAAATCCAAATATTCTTCATGATGGAAAAGAAAGAAAGCATAAGCATGATGCTTTAGTCAGGGTAAAACGTCAGGAGACAAACCTGGGTTCATCTGTATGTTTCCTTCCCCTTGTTCACTCTCATACCAGTATGTTCAGGAAAAGCCACAATTAGCTGTTAAGACAGCAAAACGGGAGACAAAAATTCCTCCAACTGGCAAAACTCACTTACCTTCAATTCTGGTTACTTTAATGAAAAGTATTTTCTTGTCCAATTTTTTGACACAAAACACTATTTTTCCATCTTAAGAGTATCAGGCATTAGTACAGTTGCTGGGGTCACAACTCACTGTAGTACCTCTATCCACGTAGAAGAAACATTTTTCATTCAATGAGATACTAAAAGTTACGTGATATACAGAAGAAGGTAGGGGGGAAAAAGTACTTGGTCAAGCCAAATCGGAGTTTGTTTCCAAGTCTAGATGGTTAGCATAACAGCTAGCTGCAACAGGAAGTTAGAAAAACAAACCTATTTTGTTTTGTACATGTTGAATAAAAGGTCACATAAAAGCATTATAACTCAAACATCACTTTCACTTGTTTCACTTGATCATCCAATGCTAGCTCTGCTGTACAGCTGGCTGAAACAGGGCGTTAAGAGGCAAATCCCTTATTTAGGAACAAACTAGAGCAAATGTTATCTGTAATCCTGTTATACAAAGGGACAGAAAGAAAAACCATTTTAGTCAAATCAATATGTGCTTTTTTTCTGGTCTGTCCTCCTTTTACAGACGAAGGCAGACCGAAACATTACCTTGTAAAGGGGAACAAGAGAAGACACATCAACTCAAGTCTGTCACTCATTTTTCTTTGAGACAAACCAACTTCAGAAGTGCAGCACAGCTAGCTTTAGGAGGAAATTAGAAGAGTGGTTATTTGTAACTGAAATGAACCATTGCTTTAAAAGTTTTGGAATTGTTCCTTATCGGTTCCATTGTTTTTGACATGTAGCAACCACATAGTGTAATGACTATGTTCAGTAGTTTTCTCTATGGGTGTTGCAGAGGAAGTTGCTTAAATATTAGCTCAAAAGAAAGTTTCATCCAGCCATGAGTCACAGGAAGCTGTGGATTGATTTCAACAAAAGAACCTTTTCCTCTTTATGCCTTAGTATAAAATGTGTATGTTCTTTGACATTTGTTTTACTGGGTGCAGAAAATAAAATTTGACACAAGACACGTAAGCCTGCCATACTACTGTATTCCATCTTTCAAAAAGAAAGACAAGATTTAATATTACTTAACAATATGTTAAAAAGTAGCCAGACTGGCTTCAGTGTTAATACAATATACACTCTATAACATGTTGATAGTGTGAGTATTGTTCTTTTTTGATTTCATTCTGAAAGTATTGACACAAGCTGACTACAGGTCAAAAAAGAAAAAGAAACTAATTTGACTCTTTTTTTTTTTTAAAACAGAATTTAAAACCAAAAGAAGAACATTGTCAAGTATTACGGCTTCCTCCTTTCTATGAAATCAGATGGAGGCGGTGGAGGCAGAGGGAAGTGGGAACCAGCTAACCAAGCCTATTCCCTTGTCAATCGAGTGGATCAGACGCTGTGGACCGATAGGATAGTAAGCCACAAAATGTCAAATACACCTTTAATTCAGTAATTTCTCTTTTTTGAAGTTTCCATAGTCTCCTTTTTTCAGAAGGAAACCATCCAGAAATAGTAAGCATCTTTTGACTACAGGTTTGCCAATGGCTATTTTAGTCAAAAGAAACCTTCATCTCAGACTATAAGCACACAAGCACGCAAGGAAGATTAATCAGATGTGGAGTAGCATTTCATGATTCTTTTTGTGTTATTTCCATTTAATCTGTGCAGGTAAATTAGTCCAGATGGATTTGTGCTGGAACCACATAGGAACGAGAACAAAGCAAGGCAGCGTGGGTGTGATTTGGGCACAGCGGGAGAGAGATTCTGGAGGTGGAGGGGCACAACCAGGTCAGGGAGGGAGGATTTTGGGGCAAGTTTTCTTATAGCAATAAGGGTTCTGGTTTGTAGTCTGATGTTAACAACACCCTTAGTGTGCAGCAAATGTAGCTTTTTTCAAGCTAAAGTTCGACCAGTTGATGGAGAGCCGCTGACGGGTCTGTCTGGCAGAGTCCAAGCAAAATCTGAAACGAAGGAAAGAAAAAAGTATTAAGAAAATAAAAACGCAAAAAATACCAAGAGAAGCTTAGTAAAATGTTTTGTAGTAAAAAGGGTCAGTATTGAATTTTCCTGTAGCATAAAAGCTCATTTAATATTTAACACCTAATTCTAGAGCGCTACCATCAACAGACACCAGCCATGTTTCCATCAATATATATATATATATATATATATATATATATTTTATAAAAGGTTTTGTTGGCTCTAGTGGCCTTTATTTGAAAGCAGTTTGACAGGAAACAGGGTAATGAGACAGGGGGAAGACATGCAGCAAATGTCACCAGGCCAGGAATCGAACCTGCGACCACCACCACGAGGACTAAGGCCTCAATACGTGGGTCGTGCTTTGCCCCTGCGCCACCACAGCGCCCCCGTTTCCATCAATATCTTTAAGCGCATTTCAAAGTATCACATTAGAAAAAGTTGATGGAAACGGCAACATTAGAAACGACAACATCAGAAATGACTTCATCAATTTGCCAAAAACGTTTTTGCATTTGCTGGAGGCGGTTTTAATCTTTCCTGTAAGACTTCATGTAAGAATGGGAGATGGGAACATATCTGACAATACTTTTTTTTTAAATTTAATTTTAAAATTTATTACAACCATAATCCAATTACTTGGATTCAAAACTGTCCTAAATAAGCTCATCACAGAGTTATCCCTTCTATTGGGTACCGGTACATATAAATGGTTCCTATAACTGGAAATGCTGGTAAAAAAAAAAAAAAAAAAAAAAAAAGTCACAAGTACCCAGTCAGAGTCATATAAAAATAAAATACCTTTTGAAATATTCCACCTCCCTCTCCGTCTCATCCATTTCTGTGCTATCAAGGTCGATGTCTTTGGGCAAGAATACATCATCTGGAAAAGAAACAAAAGAATAAACACACATATATAATAAGAAGCTACACTGAAAACAGTTTTGGAATTTTTCTGCATGTTTACTTTAGTCAGTTTAGTCGAGAAGTGTGCTGGTCACACAGACACAACCCACACTGTGGTCTTACCACAGACAGACCAAGACACCAACCAGTGAGAAAATAGATGCTAACCCAGTGTTCAACTCCTTTAACTAAATGAGACCTGGAGATGTAAGTATGTAGGAAAAATAACACAGAAAAAACACCTGTCTCGCCCTGTCAGCTATGCTATGCGCAGACTCGTTGCCATAGCAACTCATTAGCTGCTGCTATTAGCTAACCTAACACAACAGTGGTAGATTCCATAATTTAAACACCTGCTCTACTGATGATCTACCTGTCTGGTGTGTGGGTGGCCATTTTTTTATTTCCTAACTTAACAGAAACACAACAAATTCCACATCACATCCACATGTTAAAGCTATCCAGGTCAAGCAAGAATAACTGAACTACTTCCCTCTCCCTCGCCATTTTGTCTTAAAACTTTTTCCTGACCTTGGTTCCTGACTCTTTAGCAATTTTTAAATCTGCTCTTAAGACTTACCTTTTCGGTTGGCCTTTGATTCAGTTTGAGATGCTGCTTTTCTGTAATTATCTGGGTATGTTTATGTATTATATAGAGTGTTTTATGTCACTGCACTGTTGGTTTTTATGTGTTTTAATTTTAATTTTGATCTTTATTTGTTTAATCTTGTGATTGTACAGCACTTTGGTCAGTGGTACTGTTTTAAAGTGCTATATAAATAAACTTGCCTTGCCTTGCCTAGTTGTCTTAGTCTTGACAATTAGTAGCAAAGCATTGCGTCCCCTTTCCTTTTACACATCAGGTGTATTTTTAAGATTTAGCGCATTATATTGAAAACTTAACAGCTAAAACCAATGGCAGCCATCATCAGGCAGCAGCTTTTTGCCCTCCAGCAGGAAGATTGGGACGGGATCTTGTGTGACGTCACACTGCAAGGGGTCCATATTGTGCATTTGTAATAAGTTCAGCTTTCAAGGTGACTGCTTTAAGCAAGACACTCCCCATCTATGTGAGATTTTTACTTTGAATTAAAGTAGGTCTTGAGTTGTTGCTTTATGTTCCTGGAGTCGACTAGTGAAGTTGATGTTGGGTTGGCAATGAGGAAGGATTTGTATGCAATCTAAATCACTTCAATTGGTCAAGCCTGAACTAGATTATTTTACGCTGTACAGAGATTGTCTATAGAGTAAGACTTGTGAAACTAAATCTTTGTGTGTGAAAATACAATAAAGGGAACATTTGAATAGATTTTTTGTCGATACAAAGACAAGTATTTCACTGATTAGATTCAAAAAACCTCAAGGTTTCCCAAAACCTTAAGTTTTTTGTTTGGTGAACCAAATCCTGTGTACTGACTCGCCTGATGAATGGAGCATGGTGTTACGGCCCACTGCATCATTTTGCTCTGGTTAGTGAATCTTATTGACACCCACCTATTGAGGTGTTCATCTTGTCCCCCTTCTTCTTCTTGCTTTTCTTACTCTTGCCTTTGGGCTGCGGTGACTCTGCAGTGGGAGGTTTGCCATTCTGTTGGGGCTCGAAGTGGGAGGCTGGTGGGGGGGACGGGGAGGGATTTGACATGGGGGGACTCGTCCTGGCGTCCTTGATTTGGGTAAGGGGCTGTTCTGGTTGCTGCCTTTTTCCATTGACACATCTGCTGTTGCTCCTTTCCTCCCTGCGTGGTTCAGTGGTGGGTGTAGGAGCTGTGATCTCAGCGGGCCTGACTCGCGTCGCTTTGATATCTGCTGTGGTGGGGGGTGCCGTGCCGTTAGTCTTTGTAACTTTGTCCGAGCTCTTGGGCAACTCTGGAACTCTCATTGACACCGAGTTGCACGGCAACACTTTCCCTGACTGCTTGGCTTTACTCTTATAGCCAAGGGTGGAAGATGTGCCATTGAAGAGCCTAACGGTGGACTCGTGGGTGTGGATCTTCTCAACAGGGCATCTGAAGCTGGGCTGGGGTACGGGTTCTAATCTGGCTTCTTTCTGCTCTGGGAAGCGGAGAAGGTTTTGAAGCAGCTGCGAGTTTCCGTTCTGAAGGTTATCTAGGACATTCTGAGCTGTCTGTTTGAGGGGCTGTGGGTTGTTTGGAGGGGGAGCGGTGTTCTCCTTTGCTTTCTCTTTCTTTTTCTTCTTGGCGGCACGATGCTGCTGCAGTTCCTGCAGCCGTAACAGTTCCTTTTGTAGTGCCGCCTCTTCCTCTTCCTGACGCCGCCGCTGCTCCTCAAGCAGTTGCTGCTCCTCCCTTTCGCGCGCTTCTGCCTCCAGACGAGCTTTCTCCTCCATCTGACACACAGAAAGACATCTGTGATGAACTGCACTTCCACATACAAATCTGAAAGGCTCATCTGCATTTGCATTTAGCCCCCTTTACTATAATGAATAGTACAAATGAATAGTAAATGAATCCAGTACAAGCAATTTCCTTCTGAAACACTTGATTAATTAGAGTAAACCTGGGGGTAAATTAGTATTAGCAACTCTGTAAATTCTTTAGAGGTTAACTAGAGATAATATGAATAGAGTGTAATGCATGGTGCTTGACGCAGCAACAACAGATTTTGGACAACAAGCCCAAGACCCAGATCAAGGGTCTGCAGCCTGTGGCTCTTAATAACTGTAAGCATTTTTTTTATATGTAGACATCATAAATGAATGCTTCGCACAGACGTTTTTCACAATAGTTTTGGTAATATTTTTGTCAATCCTTTTTGCCTTGAGGTTGCAAACTGTCATATTTTTTAGCATCATTTTCAACAAAATCTGAAAGTCATTTGTTTCCTTTTGTTGAATATTTAGATTATTTTTTATTATTATTTAAAAATTTAAGCGGAAGAAGATGGATGGATGGATGGATGGATGGATGGATGGATTTAAAAATTTCAAAACAAAAATACAATACAAACTAATCGCTACAAAAATCAGCTATTTTGTAGAAATATGAATCTTTCAGTGCCTAGCGATTCGATTCAATTCAGATTTTTAGGGTCACGATTTGATTCAGGGATGATTTTCAGTTCAGAAACCAATTTTTCTATTCAAATGGTCTCGAGATTCAGTTTCAATTTTGTGACTGACTGGAGAAAAAGAGTGTAAACAAATAGAAGATTTATTTAAAGCTATTCTATAAGTTCCCTACTGCATCAAATTCCACCAGTTTAGATTAAAACAAAAATAGGTTTTTGTTTTAATTTTATGCATAAAATTCTGTAACTCAAAATACCAGCATAGGATCAGCTTAGATGTTGTCTGGCTTTTCTTTTTTAGAGAAAATTTCAAAATAAAACTGTAAAAAAAATTTAAGCAGATTATAATTGATTATAAATATCTAAACTGAGGCAGGTTACCTTTTTTTGTTTATGTCTGGCTCGTTTGGCTGCCTTGGTACTGGATGCGGGTTTGTTGTCTGCGCTGTTAATGAACTGGAGGAGGTCCTCCACCCGCCTGTGGTCCTCCACCCCTCCGTCTCTTTCTATTACTGGCTGCTGCTCCTCACGCTTTGGCTGTACCTCCTTGCGCTTTGTGAGACGCAAGCGCAGCTTCTCTCTCATCTCTGCATAATTCCGGCTGGTCGGAGCAGCTGGAGGCTGATAAAAAAACAAATTAAATGAGTTTAGAAAAGTAATCAAGACGCATGTACAAATTTTCAAGAAAATTCATGTCAGTAGTTGCAGTAAATAGTGATTATTAAAATTAGGGCTGTCGAAATGAACGTGTTAACTGACATTCTTTAACACAATACATTTTTAAATTGTGCTTTTAACTGTACTTTTTGAACATAATTTCCTCGTCCATTTCAATTGTTCCACTATTGAGCCTTACCCCGCCGTGCCCAAAGAACTCGCAGTAGCAGCAGTCACAGTACTTCCCTTCCTTCTGGTTGGTGGAGGTGGAGGTGGAGGAGCTGTGCTCGGAGCAGCTGTCCTCATCTGGACTCTCCTCTCCATCGTACGGCTGGTGTTCATACAATCCGCTGCCTTCACACCGATGGCCTTCACAGTCAGGGTCACTGAACACATTGGGTTTCTTTAAGCATCTGCTTTACGTTCAGAGTGTCAATGGTCCTGCACGGCATGAACTAAGTCTCCTCTCCTCACCTGCAGACACTAGTTGGGGCGCTGACCGGACCGTCCATAGAGGGCACTGGAGGTTCAGCAGGCGGGAGGCAAAGGCCCTGATGGGAATCCACAAAGTCTGGAGCCGGAGCGGCCATCTTTGGAAAGGACGGCCGCTCCATCCTTTCCATGGCAGGAAGGTGTGAGGTTGGTGCTGGGGGGAGGGTGGGTCCAGAGAGTGAAGGGAGAGAACTCAGTCCCATGGAGTTGTTCCTAGGAGCTGCTGACATGGGTTGTCTGTGATCGTCTTTACCTAAACTGTGAAATACATCGTCTAGAAAAGACAAAAAAAGTCTCAGAATTACTAGAGGTTTTTTTAATACAAAATACATTCATACAAGAAAACAGCAGCTCTGACTTCAGTCTTAAAACCAACACTTTGTTTACTGTGATTGTTTATACGAATTGGATACTGTAGTTAAATTAAACTAAAAAACTGTTAAAAATCAAAAACTCCAGTTACTAACTATGGCGTGCTAACTAGAAACAACCAATCAGAGCCAGGAGGAGTGTTTTGGTGCTGTCAATCAACATCTCATGTGGTGCCACTCACACAGGGAGGAGGTGGAAGAGATTGATCTTTTCACAGCTCGTTTGTTTCATAGCAAACGGTCATGAATTGGTGACAGTTTTAACAAGTATGTAAAAAACATATTCTTTACATACTGCAGCTATAAGGACGGAAAAGTGGTGCTTCATAGCTGTAGCAGTAGGCTACTAAATATTAAATCGTCACAGAAATTGTTACGCTAAACAATAATGTTGTCATTTTGAGACCATTTTCAACTGACATAATAATAATAGTGGCATATTAATGCAAGTATACACACTCAAAGATAAAAAAAATATAATCAAAGTTCAATCAAAGAATGTTTAACACCGCAACAGAAAAACATTTGAAATGTCCAAAATAAAAAACAACAATAATCAAAATAGATTATTAAGTCTCTGTAACTAAAATTGGATTTAAAAAAATATTAATTGTTCGGCTTAGACAAGAAAAACAGGCAGCTTTTCAGCGACAATGAAAGGGATCGTATATAACTATTGTCGTCCAACTAGAATTTATTAAGCTCGTTTTAATTTTTCATGCGATTAGTTGATTTGTTGCTTATTGTGAAAGCTCTACGTGGCAGTCAAGGTTCTCTCCACCTTGGTTTTTTTAGGTCATAAGGAGGCAGATCTAAGGAGTCGGTGGATGTGAACATTTCAGCAGCAGCCCCAGGCAGAACTTCGGCCTGAATCAACTGGAGGAATCCTGCTGAAAAGAGAAACCATGATGCATTCTGGGTGGTGTGGGACGTCTTCCCACCACTGCACCGGACAGACGGGTTGAACTGTAGCAGGATGAACTGATGTGGTACTGAGCTGGGAGACAGGGGCTGACCCACCACCTCTGAAATATGTCCGCTTGAAATCTGGGGGAAATCATCTTCACTCCATGCTGCTGTTGACTTTTAAGAAGCTATGAGGCATGGTGGTGAAACCTGAGTCTGCTGCTGTGCAAGTTACACAACAAGTTGTTGCTAGGTAACCACAGAGTAAGTGAGTTAGTTTATGCCACCAGCCTTGCTTAGCTGCCTTGAGAGGTTAAGAGGCTAAAGCCTTTCCTCTGCCTACATCTCCCACAATGCCGTGTGGTTCTGGATTAGAGTTCCATGAATATTCTATCAGATTTATTAACAATTGATATTGATCACATGTCTATCACACTACATATTGTTATTGGTTTATTGTCTAACTATATTCCAAGTTTGTGTTGGTATCTGTAACGGCTTCACTGACTGAGTTTAAAATGGATTCCACACCATTTGTTGCTGCTATGGGTTTATAGTTGATCCATTATCCAGAATAAAAAGCTTCATAAGAGTACAAACCTAACCTGTACTCTTCCTTCCTACATTACCTATAGTGTTGGGTCTTTTAGATGCTAGATGGATGGGTGGGTTATTACTTGACTGGACAGTGGTGGCAGTGCAGGACACGGAGGACGTGGCGGCGGACGTGGCCATCACCACCCGGTTGGTCTCCATGAAGGCATCCTGGAAGTTGTAGAGACACTTCTTCTTGGCGCCAGTCTTCTTCGGCTCTTTGGCTTCTGAAGAGGAGCACGACGACGACGACGAAGATGACAACGAAGAGGACAGCGACGACGACGAAGACGTGGGCAGGGGTGTGGGCAGCGGGGGATGCTCCCCTTGGAGGCCAATGGATGTTGGCGGCAGGGTCACGTCGGGGAGCGGAGGTCCCAGCATTTCACCTGTGGACCACCACAGACAGAGGTGATGACATGTCGATAGATAAGCTTGCAAGAAGCGCTGCGGCTGGGCGGCTCACCTGGCAGACATTCGGGCAGCAGCACAGATGGGTTCCAGCTCTTCATCACAGCAGCATCCCACAGATTTTCAAACTTAAGAGAGAGGCACTGTAGTGAGGTATTCCAATCGCCCGCTCCGCCCGTCCCACCGAAGCAGTTCTGGTATACGTGGTCCGGTAAGGATGTGCTGAATGCTGGCTGCTTGGCTGCTGAATGGTTGGATGTTGGGTTTGGGGGCAGAGGCTGAAGAAAGAAAATCGTCCGTTAGCAGGAACCTTAAACATCTGGTTTGGATCGATTCGATATCAATATCTGTATCGGTCCAGATGTTGACAAAAATTCTAGATCAGTTAATGGTGACAATGTGCCACATCCATAAGGGCAGATCTTTTCAGTCTTAATATATGCTTTATTTATTTTAAATTATATGTAAAACTCCTAACTGCGTTTTCTGAACCATTTGAAATACTGTTTATTTTTACACGTTTCCCTCTAGTTTATTTTTTCACACGTTTGTGTCAGTTTCAGTTTCTTTACTATTTATTTTACATTGGCTGTTGTACTCTAAATAGCACTGACTTAAATTAAAGTTGTGTTAAATGAGCTGTACTGGTGCAGAGTTATCAAATATATTTTTAATTCAGTACATGTATGTCTGTTTAAAAATATATATTTATACATACTTTAGGTCAATTCAGCTGTTTTTCTGTATCAGATCGGAATAGACCAATACTACAGTTCAGATATCTTAATCTCTCGTGAAAAAAGTGGGTCAGTGCATCCTGACTAGCGTGGCTCTCACATGCGTTGGGCTTAGATCAGATTCAGGCTGTCCCCTTGTGGCAGAGGACGAAGCTACACTGACAAAAAGTGAAACCGAAACATAATGAAGCTCAGTGTTGTTCCTGGAACCTTAAAGAAATCCCCAGAGATAAGGAAACAAACAAAATTCCCCTTCAAGTCACTCATAGCCAAAATTAACCAAACGTAATCAAGAAGAAAACGTAAGCTAAAAGTACAACACCTTCTCACCTTGTTGTGTGTGAGAGGTGGGCTGGGTGGGTAGAGTGTCGGGTGGAGGAGGGGCCGGGAAAAGTTCTGCAGGGGCAGGTGGCCGTGGATGTGCGGGTATAAGTGGAGGGCAGGGTGTGCAGGGGGCGCCTTGCTGTCTGGAAAGAACTGGTGTCCGACAGTGGGAGGAGGCACGGCGTGGATCCGGCTGGGGGGCAGGCAGGCGGCGGGGCCCAGGGCCGAGGGGTTTGGGTCCTGGTTGCACACGTGGCACTCACAGGCATGCTGGACCTGTTCTACCTAAACATGGCATTCAATATTCACAAATAACATTTACAACTGCAAAGTTATTTCCTTGTTTTGTTACATAATCAAAATATATCAGATATTTTTGGGGGATTTTGCAAAACTGATGTTTGTTAGACAAATAATCCTCCTAAATAGTGTTTTCTGCACATGACACACATTACGACAGGACCATACAAAGAAAGCTCCTAAAGTGTTGCAATACCTGTTGATGGCTGTACGAGGGTGGAGGACTGGCCGTTTTTCCCAGGGAAAGTACTTCCTGCTTCCCCGGGGGCTCCCCACCTGCCTGAATATTAGCTTCCTCCTCATCGCCCTCTGATGAGCTGCTGCTGCTGGTAATCTGAGGAGACTGAGGAAATTGTAGAACAAACCAAATTAGGAAAAGTAGTCGACGGGAAAGCAGTGGAGTTCCCTACCTACCAGTAAGCCACTCTCAAATGAGAGTGGCTTTTCATCATCCAGAAACACAGCGGGGACGTTCACCACTGATCTCGGGTAGTTTTGCTGAGCAGAAAACTCACCCCTGGCTTCAGTGCTGCGTTGACGTCGTCCCCGTTGATGTTACGGTGAAGTCCGTTGACAGCGGCCGACACCACGCTGCTGTCCTCATAGCTGTTCATGGGGTAAATGTTCCTGAACTTACTGGACACTGGAGGCACTTCATCATCATCACTAATACTACAGAGAGAGAGAAGAGAAGTCAGACTGAGGTTTAATTGTTGTTTAAATGTAAATGCATAAATAATACTGAATACTCCCTAATAGTATTCAGTATAGTGCAACACTTTATGAACAACACAAAGCATGAACTATTTCATCAAAGCTGCAATAATTTTCATTTCAAAATGACAAACAAAGAAATTAGATTTTGTAGTTGTGTGGGGTAAGGTGACAAATGGATTTTATTGATTAATCAAATTTGGTGTTAATAGGCCTGTCGCGATAAACGATAAATCAATTAATCGCACGATAAATTAAAACTATCAATGTCATTTTAATTATCGGCATTATCGTCTCTTCTGGCCTTTTTCTCTTTCTGTTAATGACACTGAATGAATGGTTTCCATGATGACAAGGTATGAGTTTGAAGAAATTTCTCCGTCGTACCTGCTGCTAACATGTGCTTGTTCTAAATGAAAATTAGCGCTTTCTTCTTTGATTTTGAATTTTGACTTCCAATGATTCACTGCCTGCTAAAGAATCCCATGGCAGTTGAAGAAAAATCCACAGAAAAGCCACACTGGGCTATAAGACGCATGGTTCAAAATGTGGGAAAAAAATAGTGGCTTATAGTCCGTGAAATACGGTAAATTCCATACTTTTGACAGCTGTGTGGCAACAATGTTATCAGAAATGTAACTGGCTTGCTTACAAGGTGCTGACATCCCCGTCAGGTAAGATGAGCCTTGGATGCTGCTGAACTGTGATGGGAGAGCTGGAGTTTGAGCCAGAGGCCGAACTGCCTGAGGAGAGGCTGGGGGGGTGCACCTCTGACAGGTAGTCCCGATGTGGCTCCCCCTGTAGGGGCAGCTTGATGTGGAGGTCCTCGGCGATGGATGAGTCCATGATTCCACACGTTAGGATGTGGGAGAGGCTGCAGTCATCACATGTGCACCTGTTGGAGAAGCAGCGCCGTTGCTTTTGGCTAACTAAGACTTCAACAAAAAACTCCATTGCAAATAAAGATAATGGCATGTTAACAGCATTCCTCAGTTCCTAAGCCACTCTAAGGTCACAATAAAGCTGGAGATTCTGACACAAAACAGAGTTTGACTCTCTGATGAAACTCGAGCTTTTTCTTGTTAATGCCAAGCAAAGAAAAACAAATGAGGGAGGAGTTTTAAGGAATATAAGGGTCAATATGGACTTAGTACTTAATTGTGATATTTTGTGGTACTCGTGTAACAATACAAAGTATTATTTATTTTTTGGGTAACTATGGCTGTGACTGTATGATACAGCATTCATAGCACCAACACAAATATTGTTCTTGAAAAATATTCCCATTTGAAATAGGCTTCTTCAGGATGGCTCTTAAAGTGTGATTACATTTTAAAATGTACTGATATTTATTGATGCTCTTGTAGAAAATAGAAGAAATATAATTTCCGATAATACTATTAAGTGTTTTTTATTAACCATCAATGACAAATTGTGACAACAATAAATAAAAGTTCTTATGAAAAGTTTTTTATGATGAATGAGATATTTTGACCTATATTGCCTAATACTCCTGTAGTAGCCTAATGATGCTACTACAGTTTTATTGTTCTATATATCGATATCAGTTTGAATAGCTCAAAATTTTACTTCTTATTATTTATTATTGCAGTCCCAACTCTATAAAATGTAGTTGCTGGACTCCATCCAACAGAATGGACAGATTCTTTAAAAAAGCTATTGAATCTATGTTTCCAGACTTTACAAACCATAGAATGTAGAAATGAAGATGGATTCAGGTATTTTGACCTATATTGTACAACAGACAGTAGATGATGGAAACCTACCGTCTTCTATAGTTACAGTTTGGACAATCTGGAACACTAAGACGAGATGAGAGCATCCTCATAGTGTCTGTGAAGTTGTTTTCTCCAGTGGAGGGTTTTTTACTGTTGGGATGCTAAAATGACAAAAAATATATTCATAATTGCACTAAAATGTAGGTTTACCTCCAACATGACAGGCTCAAACATGGATAACCTACTTGTTCTTCAATGAACCTCCTCTGCTTGAAGAACTCCCAGTCCTCCTTTAGCATTCGCTGTTTTGTCTTTAAAGTCTTGATGGAATCAGAAATGAAATCAACAACAACAGTTTAGGATTAATAAAGATGGACGAAAAAATCTTGTCAGTGAATTTTAAACTTACATTTTTGCTAATCAAGGACTTGTGTGGTTCTGTTTTTTGGTTGGTCAGACTCTGGCCTTCCACCTTAAAAAGTAACTACAAACAAAAGACACAAACACTCAGAATCCCCCTTAGCCACAGTCGTTGAAGCCAATCTTGTGGCTGATCTGTTGGGTGACTACCTGCTCATCGACATAATCATCAATCCTCTTCTCACACTCCTGCCACTCAGCAGCCACAGAAGCCAACTCCTGTTGCAGCTCCTGGTATCTTTCCAACAGCGTCCGATACATGTCTTCATTATACGAGTCATGAGAGGCTGTACCATGTCTGGAAAAAAACAAAGTTTGACATAAAACGGCATTTAGTAGCATATCAAAGACGTTGCATATTTGAAAAGAAACTGGTCATTCTCATTATAGTCAGAGTCACTGTGTGTATTTTCAGACAGAAACAATATCTTACTTCAGCTGTGCAATAAGTGCTGGTAAACAGTTTTGCAGGATCGGTTCAGAGAACACCAGGTTCTCAAAAAGGTGCTTGTTGTGCAGCTCCCACGTCACCTGAAACTTCTGCAGGTGCTCATTCTCCTGGAACCAAAAGGAGAGGAACAAAGTGTGAGGAGGGAGAAGAGCCGTCAGCAGCCGGCACTGTGAGCAGCCGGAGGAAAACTAACCAGAGTGAGGAGGAAGCTGCTGATGGTGCGTGCAGCCTGACACAGAGCGTTGTACTCCTCCAGCAGCAGAGAGACGAACTGGTGGGCCTGAGGAGGACCCTGAGCTGCAGCCACAGCGCCCCCTGGAGGCCCTGCAGGCTTGGAGCCTCCAGAGAGGCGCTTCAGAAGGCGCACCTTCATTTCTAAGACGTATTCTCGGGCCTGCTGCTCCAACCGTTGGTAGAGCTGATATGGATCTTTCACACAGAGCCTGCAGCAGCAGAACATTAAAAATGCTTAGAAATTAATAACATGTTGGATTTTTTTTTAAATTCTAATCTAACTTTTCCTAAAAGGTCATCAAATAAAAAGTGAATAAAGTTACACTCAAAATGATTTGTGACTCTGGCAGATATAAATTTAAAGTAATTTGATCAAGAGGAAGAAATGTTTAGTTTGAGATGTTCAGAAGATGTTCATATCTTAAAATGTTTGCTCTTTTAATTTAGACGTTATTTTATTTCATTTATTTTTGAAATACCACAGAGTTCATAGGAACTCTTTCAACAATTTCTGGTCATTCAGATCCAAATAAAGAATTTCATGTTTAATAGATATATAATTATTCTTTTCCAAGTATATAATGCCTTTAATTGTCAGTGATTTTAAAGAGTAGCAAACCTGTAAATCTATGATGTTTAAAAAATGTAATGGGGTCAAAAACTTGGATGCACCCAAGAAATAAAGTTAGACGCACCAGTGCATCCAGCGCAAAAGGGTCTCATAGAGTAGAGATTTCAATCTACTTAAATTTTTTGAAAGTTGTATTTTGAATAATTCTTTGATTCTTTTTTTTTTTTATTATTATTAAGAAAAAGCCAGGCGGCTAAGCTAACTCAACACTGGCAATTTAAGGTACAGAATTTTAGGCACAAACCTTCTGCTGTTTAAATATAAAGTGATGGAGTTTGATACAGTACGGAACCTTATCGAATTGTTTTAAATAAATGTCCTATTTGTTTATACTGACTTTTTCTCTTATCAGTCACATCATTTAAACAGACTCTCGGCCGTTTGGATAGAAAAATTGGTTTCTGAATTAAAAATGGTTTTCTGACTGAAAATCATTTCTGATTCAAATCATGACTAGAAAACGGAGTTGAATGTAAATCAAGCACTGAATCTCTAGTTTAGAACCCTGTAATACATTGAGAAGCTTCCACTGTTCAACAAAGGCTTTTACAACTCCAGAGAGACCTCTAGTGGACAAACACAGACGCTGTTCTTGTGCTACCTGTCCACCAGCTCCTTCATGCCTTCCTTATCCCTCTCCAGGGGCTGGTCCTGGTCATCTGCTAGTGGGGTTCCCGTCTGCCGGTAGATGCAGCGCACCAGGTAGCGAACCTCGGACCAGTGGTTCTGCAGCTGCTGCGACTCCCGCTCCGACTCAGCAGAGATCTCCCTGTCATTTGAACAGGCTCAGGTAAAGACCCATGACTGGGCTCGCTGTATGGAGAACTCGTTGGCCTCTGCCCGCTCGGTGTGAACGTACCGTCTCTCGTTGCAGGTTTCACAGCTGCACACGGTGTCAGGAGGCATTGGAGCAGCGAGGTCCGGCGCAGGGAGCATGGGTAGTGTAGGCGCAGCAGTGCTGAACCTGTCTGCTGTGGCTGCAGTCTGAGCCAGGGTTCCATTACTCACAGGCATGTGCAGCAGAAAGTCCTGACTCTGTCGGACATAAGTTCACATCACAAGAAGCTGTTAAATGTAATTTTTTGTAAGTTTGTTAGGAAGAATTGCATTTAAACCCATTTTTTAAGAGAAGCTAAATCCATATTAGTTTGTTTTCCACTAGCAGACAGTCCTCTACTCCTGATTAAAGGGCTGATTCAATGTTGATCATCATTGCTGTTGATCATTCTAGATTTTTTTACAGCAGCAGCTGCAAATGAAGACAGCTGCATCATTTTTCCTGTTCTGCCTGAGAACCAGACTTAAGAATGTTTAACAGCTGTGCAAGTCAAGCTGAACATAAACCAGCGTGCAGCAGTATTTTCTCCTTACACTTTTCTCCTAATTTTGTAGTTTGTAATCTCCTGGACTAATCATCAATGCAGTCAGACAGAGAAAGACAAATTTATTTTTCATCTGATCTTTAAATCCTTTAGACTGAGGCATGCTGTGTTGCATTTCAACCAACCATGGATTCTAATACCTTTTCAAATAGGGTTGGTTTGGTTTCGTTTACTTTTTCTCTTCAATAAATGAAATTATTTTTAAAATAAGTCTGTATTTACTCAAGTCTTTGACATAAAAAAAATATTTGATGATTTGAAGGAATATAAGGAAGAGAAACACTTATATAACCATGTGGATTACTTTGGAAGACTTAACAATTCAGCTGTCCTTAAAGTGTACTCACCCCTAACGACTGCTCCAGAGTCGTACGTCTGTCTTCCTTCTCCACCGTGCGTCTGCAGTCGGAGCAGACCCACAGAGGCAGCTGGAGGGCACTGGGGGCCATGGCTGGCTGTGCCATGCCGTTCTGACCAGAGATGCCGGCCTCCGAAGGCACAACGCTGTCTTTACGCTCACATCGGCACAGGAGGCAGCGATCTCCAGCCGTATACGGCGCCCGCTGGTTAAGGCCGAATGTGAACGGTGTCTGAAGGGGGCCCACATGTGAAGGAGAGACCAAAACAGGTGAAAAGAAAATACAGACTCATTTTGAATTAACGACTATTTGGTCAACGTCTTATGAACAGGTATGGGTTGAAGACCATTTTGGTCTTTTTTTTTTTTATTTCTATTTACACACCACAATAATAATAAAAAAGGTACACATGGTATACAGTATTCCAGAATAACTTCATCCATGTCCTGACCAGATATCCTCTGTAACATACTTTATTTTATTGCATTTTGAGTGCAAAAATACTGCCCTATCAAATAAAAACATGAAAAAAAAAACACTATTTATCAAAAGGAAAAAGAAAAAATGCTCAATGAAGAGTTTATGAAATTGATAAGTAAATAGGTAGTAAATATGAATTAAAGGGTAAAATGAAGCATACCAATATTACAAACATATAAAAGATTATTTTGTAATTTATATATTTTTTAGCTAGTCAGCAGAAACCCTTACAACTAGCTTCACCAGTGTCTCATTCTTACAGCTCAAAATCATGCAAGTGTGGCCAAACGGGTCAAGTTCAAATTTAAACCGATCATATACAAACATGTCATACTGTATGTAGAGGTGGGTGATATTTTGTGGTACTGCAGTGATTATGACAAAAGTGACAATATGAACTATTCATTCCTTGATTTTTAGGCACAACAATCATATCCTCACAAACACACACTGCTCATCTGTAAAACGCTTCTTTAAGACACCAGTCACATAAAGAAGTGTGACTTACATCACACAGCTGTATCTAATGCCTTATTGTTGACCTCTGTCACTTTAAGAACCTCCTACCCTTTCCGATACTCAGTCTTCAGTACGTCATCACAAAAATGCTTCTCCATGATGCCGTTTACGACTGTTCGTAGGGACGTTGTACTAAGAAGTAGTTTGTATGATAAATTCAGCAGACCAGCAGTTCTACCAGGAGTTTGCTAATTGCTGCCACTAATCCGAAGGAGCTGTGTGGAGGAAGCGAAGGAAAGAGGGGCTCTGTGGGGAGGGAGCTCGGCTGGACTGCAGCTCCAAGGCGGAGCTTTGGGTAAACAGGAGGAAGTTTGTATGAACAAGTGATTAGGCCCCTCTGAATGGCTTTAACAGGAGACTCAATAATTCCTCAAACACATATGAATGTGTCACAGCAACACTCCAGGTATGAATTTAATGAAGGAATGACACAACACGACATAGAGATTTCCTCTAATCCTTATTAACAGCAGGTGTGCAGCACATAGAGAGGACTAACGCAGCACATGAGCAAACAGATATGCAGAGTTAATCACAGTAATCACTGCAAGTTGCTTAACATCATTTGATTAGTAACAGTGGTATATTTACTTAATATTAAGTGATGAAATTTTACCTGAAGAACTCCGGAGAACTCTGCGTTCACCGGTCCTTCTGCAAACTGAGGAGTAACGCTGCTGTTCACTTTGACCTAAAGTTAAACAAGCAGACATCATTTACAACTTAGCACTTTTCTAATAACATACAGGGAATTGTGTACAAGTAGAGAAGATTAGATTGATTTGGAGGTTGGCACTGATCGCTTGACTTTAGATGTGTTGTTGTTTAGCCATGTTAGGCTATATATTGTTGCAATTGTATTGCAACAATATAATTACTGTATGCTAAAATTATTATAAGATTTCAGACTCCTCTACAAAATATTACCCAAATGACTATAAAAATATACATGTATTTACAAACTGAAACAGAGAACATCCAGCAGTATAGTTTAGGCCTTTTTACAAATATTCCTTGTAGCTGATTAATAATCATCTAGCAAATCACCAGATTAACTCATCAATATAAATCAAGTCCCGTTCACTGACATTTGCATCAAGAAATCAAATGTAACTAATAATTACAGAACAAAACACTGTTATATTTGGATATCATAATTAAAAATGCAACCTCATGACAATAAACACAAAGAGAAACGTTCATTTTTATTTTCTGTTTTTTTTGTTGTTGTTTTTTTAAATAACACTTGACAAATGTGGAGAGCTAAAGTGCTTCTTTAAGCTGAACACACCATGCTTTCAGCTGGCTCTACTCCAACTCAGGCTGCTGAGGAGCTTCAAGCTGTCTTTCAGCTCATCAATATAAGGCTTCAAATTGGTTCTACAAGTTAATAAAACCACAACAATATTTTTTCTCCCACAAATCATCCCCATTTCTTACATAATTTTGGTTGAACCTCTGGGCAGACCTTATCAAAAGAGTACCATTCAATAAGGCTGAATAAAAGCTTTTCTTTCATTTGCATATCGAGCTTTTAGTAAAAATGCCAAAGGCTGGTCTGCACTTTTATTCGCGGAATGGCCAGTACAAAGTAGCACTATATATACACACATATATATATATAATTTATCAAATCGCTGTCGCATATTGACTTTCTCATTATATAAATAACATTTCTGCTAGCAATAATAAGAATCAACAACAACAATAATACTAAACATTGAAAATGCAGAAAATCTTGCATGGTACTGGTTTTATTCTCAGAGGAATCATTTCAGTATCCAGTAATATTTTTGAACATATTATCAACACCTCTAAATAAAACCATGACAATGCTGATAAATGTGATAAATCTGTGCTGAATAACCATGGAACCAACATTCTTATATCCCAATATGTTTTAATATGTATAAAATATTAAAACATATTGGTCATAGCCTCTACCTGTGTGGAAGAGTTGTCAGCTCTTTTTAAGTCTTCTGTGACTACAGCTGCCGTTGTAAAGGGTGGAGTTTGCACCTACATGATGTTGACTCAGACTTGTTTTATTTTGTTTATCCATTTTAATGTTAATGTCCATCCTCCAGTCTGTACCGTTGTGACATCTTGGTGAGACATTCTTTAAAAAAGACATTAATCTTGAGTGACTTCCCTTTCAAATAAAGGTTAAATTGATTAAATAAACAAAACTTTGGTTACATTTATGACTTGGAGAACTACTAAAGCTAACAAAGTAACTTTTGAGCTGGCATCTATAAATTGGTCTGTTGCACAGCTCTTAGAAAACAGTGAGTCACATAAGATTTTCTTATTGTTTACCTGCGGTATACGACTCGTCTGTGCTTATTTAGAAATCTAGGGTTGGATTAGTAGCTATTCTGTTTCCTTAGGGACCAAGCCGAGTTTAAAGACAGACCTTTATACATGACATAAAGCTGTAAAACAAATCGAAAGCCGAAGGGAACCTGAGTTGTTAATGATGTTAGCATTAGCTAGCATTCATGGCTAGCCGAAACCCAGCACATAGTAAGCCACCTGCGTTGAACCTAATGATACTCCCTAATAATCTTAGCTAATCTCTACCAACGCGGACTGTTTTGGCTCAAATGAAGATATTCTGACGTCCAGGTTGTTATTGATGGAGCCAGGATCTCTTAACTTTAGCCAGGGTAAGGAGTCAGTTTTCAGCCAACAAAGTTAGCATAATGTTTATGGGGATATGTCATAAGACAATAAAACAAGTGAAGATGTTAGACAACAAGGTTTAGAAATGAATACAGTTTGCCCAAACCTGAGGGGCATATTAACATATTAATTAAGCCAATTAATTACTAGCTACTCTGCATTTGTTACTTAGCTGGCAGCCTTCCTAAGGATTGGTTCTGGGCCCAAATCAGATGTGTCGTTGATAACACTGTTAGCTACTCTCTGCCGTTTTGACATTTATGGAGATACATTCTTACCTCTCCGTTCATGCCCGCGCTGGAGCCGATATTCCCGTTGCCTGTACTCCCAGATGTGAGGAAGCTGACGACTGAGGCAGGTGTTGCTGTTCCCGCACAGCCCAGGGCCGGTGGAGCCCCGGCCTTGCCACTGCTGCTGTTGCAGACAGCACTGCAGCTACTGCCACCGCCCCGCTTATTCTTCCTGCGTTTAGCCCCCCGTTTAGCATCGGTTGGACTCATTTTCTTCAACAGAAGAGGCAAGACAAGTTGCCGTCCGGACTTGGCTGCGTCTCGAGCGGAATGTCTGGGACAGTCACACGGTTATAAAGTCGGGAAAGCGATTAGGAGAGTCCCAAAACGACAGAACCCGAGTCCCAACAAAGTGCAAGCCGACTGCATAGATTCCAATATGGCCTCTAGCCGGATTGCTTCAACCAGACTCAGCTTGCGTCAAGACGCAACGTGCGTGACCCACCCAAACAGTTGTGGGAAATCGAGTTCATATTTACGAGAAGGAAGTCTGATATGAAAACTCCACCATAAAAACAAAACAGCTTAAGTAAGTTTCTCATGTTTTATGTATTGTTGAGGGACTATTTTTATTTTAGAAAAAAATTAGTTTACAGCCCAAAATCATCATATTTTAAGTTTTCTAAACAAACTGCAAACAAAAAGCAGCAGTAATGTTTGACGTGTTCATTGATAAATTGAACAAATGTTATAAAAGAGGTATGTATGTATTTTGCAGGTAAAAAGGCGAGGATTTATTGCTGGTCATTCAAATTCATTAAACACAATTGTCAATGTTTTCTAATGTGAGTTGATGCTCGACATGATGATAGCAGCTCTGATTTGTGGAAGTCGTTACATTACATACAAGTGATAAACATCCATCCATCCATCCATTTTCTGTTCACCCTTGTCCCTAATGGGGTTGGGAGGGTTGCTGGTGCCCATCTCCAGCTACGTTCCGGGCAAGAGGCGGGGTTCACCCTGGACAGGTCGCCAGTCTGTCGCAGGGCAACACAGAGACATACAGGACAAACAACCATGCACACACACACTCACACCTAGGGAGAATTTAGAGAAACCAATTGACCTGACAGTCATGTTTTTGGACTGTGGGAGGAAGCCGGAGTACCCGGAGAGAACCCACGCATGCAAACTCCATGCAGAAAGACCCCGGCCGGGAATCGAACCCAGGACCTTCTTGCTGCAAGGCAACAGTGCTACCAACTGCACCACTGTGCAGCCCATAAACATACATTTAAATAATAAAATACCCACATCACACAAGCAGAAGGATCCAACTAAAATATAAACAAGAAAAATATAAAAAGTATAAACAAATGACAATGTTAGCTGCCTCAAACATGGAGAGTGTTCCAGCATTTCTTAGAGGATGTTGTTAACGCTTTCATCATTGTGCTATGGGGTTTGTTTTCTCTAGATGGCACATGACATGTTTTTTTCCACGGTAGGTAGGATTATGAACAATTCTAAACATCAGTCAATTTTAACCCAAAACCTTCAGGAAACCTGTATTATTTCCGATTCACGGTGAGTCCAAGAATAGATTCAAATTAATCAATCAATGGTTTCACTAGAAGAAAGTTACAGCTCTGAAAAGAACAAACCAGAAGATTTGAAGAGGCATATTGAAGAGGGTTTGTCATTGTAAATCTCAATAGAGTGGAAAGACGGGTCTCTGGTGCCTGTGTCTTCATCCAGCTCATCAGTTCCTTAGTTTTTACATTTGTTCCACTACAACCTCACAGACTTGGCCTTTACAAGTCCGTTTTTCAACCTAATCAAACACTATATTAAGTTCAGCAGCATGTGTCAGAACGGCCGAGTAAAAGTAAAGATTTAAATTCAATAGATCCACAAGTAGGGTTGAAAATCAATGCTAACTGAGCTTGAGTATTTTTGCAAAGTAAATCTGTAACAATTTCAAACTCCACATGTGCTTCGCTGATAGAAAGCTGATCTAAAGGACATGTAACTGTAATGATTTAAAGCATGCTTTAAAAGTATGCAATTAAAACCATGAATCTTTTATTTTCCAGTTAACAATTATCCCCTACTTTGTGTTAGTCTCCTTGCACATACACTAAATAAAATACATTCAAGTTTGTGGTAGCAACATAACACAATACGAGCAAAGGTGAGGCTGTACAGTACTGTAGTGCTTGTAGAATATCAAACTCAGTAAAAATAATCAGGTTTAAAATATTTATGCTCCAGGTTTGAGGATGCCTTAATATTTAATAAAATTGTTTTTGTTGGGTTTTTTGGCTACTAATCCTAAAATTTAGAGTTGCCAAACTGCAAAGAGCATCTTACATCAACAGGGGGCGCCCGCGTACTCCAAAGCTTTTGTTCTGATAATAATAGCTTTGTGGGCCTGCACTGGTATTGGAGTCTTTCCGGGGTCTAGACATCACTTCTGCCTTGCTTGAGTGTTAGGAACCACTGATGTCCAGGTAGTAGTTTATCCGCAGAGTTTGCACCAACAGTCTGCGCAACAACTTTCAAGAGAACCTCTGGTTTTGGCGGAGAGGCAGCGCTTAAAGGTTTCAGAGAACTACTGCGACGGCTAGCCGTTCGCAGCTAATAGTTAGCCGCATCCGCAGAGAGGTAACGTCTCCAACTTTACAGCATTTGTCATTCCCCTGCTGGGCTTTGTATGCGTTCCAAACAAAAATATGTTTCAGTTTTTAGCCAAGTAACATGCTTTAGTAGACATTTTCCTTGAGTTTGTCGTCTGCTGTTTAGCTGCATTACCCCAAGCTAGGAGCGTCAACGTCTGCTAGTCAGACGTTCACCTTAATTCAGATGTGTGGGCATGAGTGTTTTACTCTGAAACGTTTCTTATATTAGTCTATTGCTTTTAAAATATTTTGTCTGGCTTATTTGAGGCGATCACTTGAGCCAAAACGGGACGATTCTGGATTGAAGTAGTACTAATAGTACTTTTTGATACCTTCGTCACGTGACTGTGCTGCAACAGGCGATCCACCCAACCTTGCCAACTATTGAGTCTCTTCCGGGGTGTGAGGCTGTTACACAGAGGAACAAATACTATGTGCTTCTATTTGTCAATTGTAATTTAAATATACGGGGTTGCTAAAATACCTTTGCGTGTGCAAAGGTTTACAGAGAAGTATTCTAAATGGACTGTGTTGTAGATTGCATTTCACAAATGTTAATATTTATGCAGAGTTTGTAGATTTAGGGAGGGGGGGGGGGGGGGGGGGGGGGTAATAAAATAAAGGTACAGATTTGAAGATAAGGCAGCTGACATTGGATTTCTGTATGGTCATAGTTGATGAGACCTGCTATAACAGAAGGTAATTGTTGTCCTGATTGTTTTCAGAGCAGGTGTGAGCGTAGGAACACCTGACTGCAGCTTTGAGCATATCTACTCTACATGGAGGCTCAGCTGGCCTTGTTGGCTACAATTATCTTTTTGGTGGTGTTCACATGAGGAAGGTATTGAATATTGAAAAAATAAAATCAGAAGAGTATGGTGTGCATTTGTTTTTAGCCCCCTCTGAGTAAATTTACAGAACTACATTCCACTGTAAGCTGAGGCCGATTGGGTGGAGAGAGTCTGTGAACAGACGTTTTCAGTCTAACCACAGATTATTGTCGATTTGAGAAAGAGTTGGGCCCCGAAAAAACCCTGGGAGCTCCGCTAACTTAATACTGGTAATTTAAGTTACCGTACATAATTTTATGCACAAACCTATTTTGTTTAACTGTAAACTGAATTTGATAGCGTATGGAACTTTGTAGAATTATTTTAAATAAAAGTTATCTTTGGTTACACTGTCATATAATTAAACAGAATCTCTCGTCTGATTAGAAAAATGGTTTCTTAATCGAAAATTGTTTAACCCTAAAAATTGGAATTGGATTGCTGGACACTGAAAGATTTGCATCTCTCCTGCAGATCGCTAACTTGTTAAGGTGTGTGTGCGCGTGTGTGACAGCAGGGAAACGCATTAAGCATGCAGGACAGCGAGTCCTGAGAACCTCTGGTTACATTAAGGACAGACTCTCCCACCTGAGCTGCAGCTCAGCTTCTATGAATAATGCTTTTGTTGCTGGGCCTGTTGACACCTGAAGACAATTTGTTCATTGGGTTTCTTTTGGGGTGTCAGAGTAAAATGGGCTGAATCCAAAAGTTTTTCAGTTTTTTTTTATTCAGGACTTTAAAGCAAAGTGTCATTTTTGTTTCTCTTTTCTGTATTTGTAACATAAAACGTGGAAACATCGAAGGGTTAGAAATACTTTGTAAAAGCACCTTTTCTAGCTACTCAACGGTATTGCTAAAGGAGATGTAGCGATCCAATATTAATGTGCATCTGTCCCGATATTGAAAAATAATTTTCATGGCGTGTCATCAGTGTCGATGTGCCAAATTTATTTTATGTTCTATTTAGAATTCCTGTTTGCACTTGCAGAACCATTTGAAAGGTTTGTTGCAGTTTGTTTTTGCATATTTCACCAAGTAACCTAAAGTTTTTCTCAGTTTTTAAAAAAATGTGTTTTACATTGGCTGTTATCTTCCTAATTGCACTGACTGAACAAATTAAAGTTGTGTTGCTCTTACATGTTTGGCCGAGCTTGTGTATTTGAATTAGCTGTACTGGTGCAAAGGTATCAAATAAATTTGTATTTGGGTACATTTTGTATGTTTAAAAAAAGAAACATTTAAGTCAATTCATCTGTTTTTCCTGTATCTGATCGGCTTCAGCCGATACTAAACCTCAGATATCTTGGTCGGTATTGAAAGTGGAAAAAAAGTGGATCCCTTTGCCAACTGGTGTTCTATCGTACGTTTGCAGTGCAGCATGTGGACGCCTTCATCCTGTCCTGTGTGTCTTGTTTCAGGGATGTCTGAAGTTAGTCTTGAGGCTGAGTCGGGGAAGACCTCAGCAGAGGACCCTCAGAGGGATTGTGAGGAGGCTGATGAAACAGAGGAGAGTTTGAGTGAGGATGTGCCTCCAGAGGTAGCACCCAGTAGCAGGGGAGGAGAGGACAAAGCTGACGTACTGTATGAGATTGATATTAACAGTGATGAAGAAACCGCAGAGTCACGCAGTAAGGATGCTCAGGTGCAGGACGAGGGTCCTCTGTCAGGAACCGTGGCGTCCAGCAGGGTGGGCAGCGGGGCTAAACTCCAGGCTGAATCAGCCGGAACACCAAAGGGAAACGGAGATTCTCTCTCAGAAACAAAGGTGATATTTATTTACATTCATTATTGAAAATCGAGCCTTTCTGGCACTTCCTCTCTGCGCTGCAGCCTGTCGCGTTTTATTTCTTGGTCTCCAGTAATGGTGGTGGGCTCTTCCTGTTAAATCCATTTATTCAGTTGCACGTGATTGTGCTTCTTTTTTAGAAATGAATTATTAGGGTGCTTTTGTTGCATATTCTGTCTTTGCTTTAGTCTGAAGTTGTGTGTTGGATTTAAGATGCTTTGCTGGAGCTTTTGGAAGGAACCTGCTGATGTTGGTTGTGGGCTTGGTGGCATTCTTCCCAACTGGCAGGCTGTTGCTCAGTGATGCGCTTCATGCATTTCTGCATAGAAGATCAAGTGTGCAGATTTTTTCTCTCTCTCTCATTGCAAACTAATTTAACTCTGAATATGCATTTTATTGTGTTACAAAGTGTTATACTTTAATAATTTCACCTTGCAGCAAGTAATTATTTCTTTGCAGGTTTTTGCAGTGAATATTATAAATCGTTTAGTTTGGTTGCCTGATGTCACTTCAGGGTTGCTGTGCTAATTGCATTGATGGTTCCCAAAGATGCACCAATAAGGCTTTTACTGACTGACTTAGATTTTTTATTTTTTGACCTTACAAATTAGATTATCGACAAATGAAGGATTAAAAATGTGCTGCAGGTTTGTAGATAAAGTGGTTTTTAATTCTTTAATAAATAAAGCACGTATCCCAAATACTTTTTTTTCATTTTAGTTATTACACTTAAAAGTGCATCAACATAAATGATGTTGGTTTATGTTTATAGACTGAATATTTTTGGAAGCTCTTAGTTTTGCTGCATTTATTGAACATCAGAACATCTGCGCTGATCACAGCAGATCATGGGTCAATTTACAGATTCATTTATTTGTGGTTGTTCCGTTGTATTGCAGTCCCATTCAGCACATTCTTCAGTCAAGAGGCAATATATGAGCATTTCCTTATTTGCTGACGTAGCAGGCTGGACAATGGGATTGTTGTTTCCACCAGTCACTCCCTCACCAGTCTGGCTCGTCTCCAGGGCAGCAAGCCGTAGGGATTCAAACTACATCCTGTCACTTTACATGGCTCAGTTGATTGGAGCCTCTTTACCATTGTGTGTGTGTGTGTGTGCGCTGTCTCCAGTGTGTTTGACTCTTGAGGCATCATAATTGGTTGAAGTTCAGGTCCCATCCTTTAAAAGGTTGCCATATAAAACAAGGCATATATACCTAAGTATCTACAATAATCAATAAATCAATTAATCGCATGATAAATTAAAACAAACTCAACAATTTCCTTTAGAATGATTTACCGTTCATGTTCTCTTTTTAAAATTTTTTTCTCTTTCTACCAAAAACTATATGATAAAAGTCTTCAGTTTGGTACTTTGGTCTCAACCAGCCTTTTTTTTTTATTTTTTTTTTTTTGAAGGACAATTCTGTGTACAGACTTCATAGTTCATTTTATTTGTTGTTTTGTTTATTTATTTTGGAGATTTAAACCGTCTTCCAGTTCCAGTGTTAAATGTTCATTAGAATTCAAAGTTTATTGATCTTTTAGAATGTGTTCTTGTGTTATTATTTTGTCATTACTATTGTATTTCGTAACAATGGTCTTTAAACAGCAATATTATCGTTTATCGCAATAACTTCTGGAACAATTTATCGTCCAGCAAAATTTATCGTGACCAGCCTACATGTGTAGTTTTGGTAGATCTCTAATGAAAAATAAAGTTTACTAGCTACTTTACAAAACTTTAGTTACCTTTGTTTGTTCGTCTTAACGCCCCTGAATCAGATAAAGTGGAGCATCAGACTGGAAGCAGTCCGATGTGCAGCATGCAGTCAGACAGGTAGAGCCAGACCTGTGTGTGCTGCCTGCATGCTGGTGTCCCATGGCCTTTCATTATGTATGGCTCTGTCACATAATACAACAGTCAACACACTTTGACACATATGCTAAAATCAGCTCCTTGCTCGTTACTTTCCTTTTTTTACTGTAAAAAAAGGAAAGTAACATCATTATGTTTTTAAATTGTTGCAACAAAGAGACGCATTCCACTCAGATATTAAAGCAAATTTTATATTATTATTTGAAAATTGACTGAGAATCATAAAGGTCATATAGGGCTGCTGTGACTAGTCAACAAAACCAACATTAGTTTTACTCAGCACCTAATTCTGTCAACTTTATTTTTTGTTTTGTTTTCTTTAATTTTAACTTCAAAAAGTTGAAGATGTTTTTCATCAAACTTGATTTGTGTGTGTGTGTGTGAAAGAGAGCAAAGCACCTGGGTGCATTCTGCACCAGCGTGTGTGTGTGTGTGTGTGTGTTTGTGTGCCCGCCTCCACTGGTTGGCTGGTTCCATCTGAGCTACATTTCAAAATGAAGAAAATAATATTTTGTACATATTTTTTTTTTTAATGTCATCAAAATCATTTAAAATATGTAAGCAAATATTTGCATTTTAAAGTGAATTTTGTTAAATGTAAGACATGTCAGTTCTATCATAACAAATCGAATTTGTTATGACGTTTACCATATTATGTCATTTATTGTCATTTTATTATAAAAAAGGTATCTAGAAATAAACAAGTTGGCTTTCAGAATGTCTAATAGGAAAAAAAAATGAAACTCCAAAGGAAAAATCATGTTAGCACCATTCTCCTATAAACAATTGTATGGTTCGTAAATTCATTTGATTAGTCTGGTTTAAACCTAAATCCATCTATTTTCTAACACCCTTGTTAGAAAATAGATGGATTGCCTCTCGCTAACGTTCCGGGCGAGAGGCAAGGTCAACCTGGACAGGTCGCCAGTCTGTTGCAGGGCAACACAGAGACAGACAGGACAAACAACCACATATACACACACCTAGGGAGAATTTAGAGAGACCAATTAACCTGACAGTCATGGAGTACCCAGAGAGAACCCACGCATGCACAGGGAGAACATGCAAACTCCATGCAGATAGACCCCAGGCCAGGAATCGAACCCAGGACCTTCTTGCTGCAAGGCAACAGCTCTACCAACTGATCCACTGTGCAGGCCCTGGTTTAAACATGATTAGTTTATTTACTTTATCTTTACAGTTAAGTACTTGAAAGCTGATTGCTGTAGGGTGTTATTCATTCAAACTTGAATGATTAACACTACTTTTTGCATAAACACAGACAGGAGTCTCCCTCACAGTTTACTGTGCAGGTTCAAAACGATCTGGCCTCCAGCGTCATCTCTGTAGCTGCTGTCGTCTCTTCAGCTGCTCATGAACGAAACTGCAACAAAACCTTGGATCACCCAAATACTCCAAAGTACTTTAAACATGTAAATTACCTGTTCAAGCAACGATAAGTTCAAATTCACAAAAAAAATTGTCCAATGTAAATATTGATTTAAACACATTATTACATCAAAAATAGGCCTGGTGGGAACAGACCTACATGAATTATTTAGGGCTGAATTATGCGTCTGTCTCAGCTCCCAATATTTGATCAAATCGAAGTTTATTTATTTATCTTTTATCCTGTACTGTTCTCTTTTTATTTCATTCATGTATATTATATTCTTCTGTCTTTAACTTTTTGTTTGGTTACTCATCAGTTCATTTGTCGAATAAACTGTTGGTAGGATCATAAATTGTAATTTTTTTTAATCAAATAAAAGCAGTGTTTTACAAATATTTTAGTGGATTAGTATGAACAAAACTTCCAAAATGAAACACTTGGTTTACAAGACCAGGATCCTGTTACCCAATGATCTGGCAGCTATTTGAATTATTTACACACTGCATGAAAGATCTTATTCAGCGTTTCCTGACAGTCTAAACTGTTCATAAATACTGTTTTAGCCGTTTGAAGCTGCAACTTTCACAGTTAAACCTCATGGAGTTGCTTCAGAGCGTCATGCTGATTAGGTCAGTGTCCCAGTTTCCAGCTCCACACTGATTAGGTTGTAAAATTAAACCGAGCCCCGAGTCTATAACTGGCGTATGTAACGTGTGTGTAGCCACACCCTGTGGCTCTCCAGGGAGGCAGACAGAACAGTCTTTATTTTCAGACTATACGTCTTCACATTGGGGTTCCAGCTGTAGAAATGGGATCTGTTTTCTAAGTTAACAGTCAATAGTAGCTTTTAGACTTTAGGAACTTTTTGTAGTTCTCTCTTATTGTTAGACACAGTTCCTCTTCTGTTTGTGTGCATCACACAAACGGCGCCATTCGAACGTGCTGAAAAACTTTTCTAGGCTTTTATTGTTTTTAGCGGTTTACCCCTTTTTGAAAAGTATGTGAAGTTTATTTCATCTCCCTTTCACAGGATTTTATTTTTTTTTTAAATCAACCTTTAATTAGAATGACAGAAACTGTTATACAATAGTCAATCTAAGATGACTGACTTGGTGATAAGGCCTTGAATACACCCATAATGCCTGTACACCTGATGTTAGCTGTGCAAAAGGAAAACGCGTTGTTCTCTCTGCATGTTGCATCGCGTTGTCTGGTAATCAGCCAGTATGTGTGCTGCAAAATACGGTAGTGCTGATAACTGACGCAGACTTTGGCTGGACTAGAGCTGGATGTCCTGGTCAACATTTAACATGATCATGAAAATCTTTCAACCTGCTGGTTGATTTAAAGAAAGTTCCAGCTTGAGATGATACATTTTTCAGCGCCTAGGAAATTTTTTTTTTTTGGCTTAAAAAATACATTTTGTTGTATTTTTCTGCAGTTGAAGCTGCATGTCTTTAAGGTCAGATTTTGAGAGGGCATAGTTGCCATTTGTCCTGTCAAACCCTCCCACCAGAGCCGTGTGTCTCTGCAGCTCCTCCAGAGTCGGCATGGACCTGCGATTTAAACATTTTTTTTTTCTAAAGTTTGAAATCCATTTTGACAACTTAACCCTGTTTAATAAGGGTGCACTGATAAAGCTGCTCCGAATGTAATTAATTTTGGTGATTGGTGATCGGCCGATACTTGCATCTGAAGCTGATCTTATCCCTCGATCTTAAATCAGCCTCTGTCCTCTGCTCTTCTGTGAGAGGCCTGATTGTCAGACCAGCCCACCAGGTCACGTCTGCACATTTGCAGTTAATAGTCACTCCATTGGTTACTCAGCAATATTCTTGCTATATTTGGCAACATTTCAGACCAAAACATCGGAATCGGAAGGTCAGGCTTTTTAAATATCGGTAATCGCCGATCGGCCAGAAAACTGCAATCTGTGCACCCTTTCTGTTTGACCTCTACAACAAGATAGTCAACACACAATTTTCTGAATTTGTCTTCCTTCTCAGAAGGCGGTCATCTTTTTGTTTGTTGACTAAAGAAGCAACAACTTTCTTTTTAGGTTTGTGACTGCAACTTGTCAAAAAGTGAAAATCCAGCTGTTGTGAATACTTTTGCCATGTAATGTATAATATTCAGATGATTGTTCACTGGGAAGTTGCCCATTTGTTTAGATTTTGGCCAATATTGCGGTGTTGTCCAGAAGGTGGCAGAACACAGTTGTGTTGGTTGGAGAGCTCTTTGACTTCTCTGTCTTCTGCTCCAGTAACGGCTCCATTTCTCCTCCTGGTTCCAGGAGAGCACAATGGCTGATTGTCACCGAGGCTCAGCCGCTGAGATCCCCGTCACCAGCAATGGAGACCTGGATCAGAGTCCAGACAAGGTGTTCCTCAGGGTAGGCCTCTGGGCGCAGTCTTTGGCATCTTCACTCTCTCCTCAGTCTCGTTATTTCTTAACAGTCGAACTTTACCTAAAACTTTTAGTACAGCAAGTCTCTGCTAAATATTCTCACCATCCTAAAATAATGGTCATTTTGTAGTTGAGTAATTTATTTATTTTTTGGCCTAAAGCATCTTTTGGAAAGAAAGAGATAGCGATTTTATATATATATTTTTTTTTTAATTTATTTATTTTTTGCAAAAATCACCTTTTGCATTAATTGACTTAGGCCATCATTTTAGGAAGGTGACCACATGTGAGCTTCCACTTCCACTGTGAACAGAAGTCTCATTTCCACAGGATTCCCACTCCGCTCCCCCAGGGAGCGTGAAGGTCTCGGACTCTTCTGTCTCTGCCAGCAGCTTCGTCTCACCACCAGAGGGCGTCATAGAATCAGGACCACACAAAGGTAAACAATTACCCCCCCCCATCCCCTGTTTTCCCCTTCTTTTTGTTTTTCTGTTCAACAACTGTTAAGTTTTGTGTAGCAGGAGTCTGCTAGTCAGACTTTCTATTTTTCGTCCTTTTTGATTATATGAACATGTTATGTTTACAATCTGTAAGCCAATTTCAATAAGCAATTAGTTGCAGGATAAAGCAAAATGAACTTAATCATTTCCATTCTGATGATATTTTTTTGAAGGGCTTTTTTTTTTTTTAGAGACTTCACAATCCATTTCATTTCTGGTTTCAGTAGTGTGTTTATGTTCTTTTTATTTATTGTTTTTGATGTTTTTTATTTAGGCTGTCTAGTTCCAGTGTCAGGCGTTCTTTACAAAATTAGATTGTATTAATCTTTGAGAGAGCAAATTTCTATTTTTATGTCATTATCAGTATATTACTTGAAAATGGTCTCAAACAACAATATTATTGCGCATCGCAGTAATTACTGTGACAATTTATCGTCCCACAAAATTCATGATCATAACAGGCCTAACGATCTGCACGTGCCCCAGTTCTCCACCTTTGTTTTAATCTTTACTGAAAGGCCAAATTTGAATGTGAGGAAGAGGGCGCTGATTGGAATTGAATGAGTTTGCTCTGATCTCCTGGTTGTAACCCTCATATCCTTTTCATCGTCAGGTGCTTGTTAGAAATTCTAATAAAAGCCTCCCTGTAGAGCAGAGAGCTGTGACAGCCTGTTCACCTCAGTGTTGCCATGGTTATTTTCCACGTTGTTCTCCTCAGCAGTTCAGGAAGCCCTTTTGTACATTTGTGCACTCTTGTCTGCAGTGTAAACACTACTATAAAAAGGGGTCAACACTGATAGGGATATCCCCATTTATAATTTAATGGCAGGAAGTAAATCTACTGCTGAATCATAACTGTGAATGTTTCCCAGAGTCGGCAAGCCTGCCCTCTTCTCCTGTGAGTCCTGTAGCTCCCAGCTCGGCTGTCGCCAGCCGCCTGGCGCGCTCCTTCAGCGATAGTCAGGCGGACTCAGGTACCTGAAGCTACAATGTTTCAATTAGACGATCATGAATCACAACTTAACGCATTTTAATCTTCTGCTTGTTTCTGCAGGCTGCGCTTCATTCATGACAAAACTCTTTCCCTTTTTTGCTTGTGGGCTCTCTAAATATTTCCTCTGCATCAGCACGTCTAGCTGAAATAATCTTAAGTTTCTTTACGGTGATTTAGATGCAAATCTTTCTGAAACAAATTTTAGAACCTTAATAAGCTCTGTCTGGGAGAAATTCCTTTTACATTTCCAACTTGTTGCCAGTTCCTGCTCGCAGTCTTTTATCCTTGCAGAAGGTGGCACAGAGTACTCTAAACGGAGCCTTACTCACATAATGGAGGAAGAGCAGATCAGACAAAGATCCAATCGTTTTATGGGAATGTTGGCAAATGTCTCGATATCTTAGATCAGGATTTTCAAGCTCCAGTCCTCGAGGGCCTCCCTGGTCCAACACCTGGATCAGATGACTAAAGCTCTGCTCACATAGCAGGTCTTGATGCTCAGTTCCAATTCTCAATTAATGAATTGAGGCATTTATAGATTGATTTTTCCAAGTTATTCTGTATCAGAGCCAACTGTATCATCACAAGATCACTGTGGCGCTGGTCGCAAATGATGTCAAACTGCCAGATTTAGAACATCGCACCACCGCCATTTTAGTTTCAGACAAACAAGAGCAGTAAGCTGTGTTTTGGGAGGTTGGGTCTGATTGGTTGATTTAGGTTGTTAATATGTCCAATTTAATGCCCACCAATAGCTGCTTGCCAAAAGCAAATAAACTCAAGATGAACTGTTTTATATGACAGCCAGCTGATGTAGTGACAGTGTGAGCTGCTCGTCACCATGGCGACCCACAGGTTTTTCAGAATTGTAAAACTGAACTCAAAGAATTGATGAATTGATATTTTTACCTACACCAACTGCCCAGCAGGAACGTGGTGAGTTGGTGCTAGTGAGGGCCAGTTCATAGACGGAGCATAAAACCTGCCTTCCAGCCAAGGCTGCCTTCTTTCCGCTCACTTTGATTCTTCTGCATTTCAGCCCTAGTTTAACTGCGATGGTTCTGTGTGGAGCTTCTGGACGTCCTCATCATCAAACATTACACACTCTTCAGCTCTCGCCATTCTGTTTGTGTTTCGCTTGTTCAAACCTCTGGGCAACAGTTACATCAATGCTGCATGATTTTCAGAATATATCTCATTATATTGTCAGTCATAGTAAACCCACATTTATTTGCCGCTCCTGATTATTTTGGCTCACTTCACTGCTACTAACATTCTGAGTGAAAAACATTGACTAAAAATTCGGACCATAAGTGTCCCAAATGTGCTTGTAATGTCTGTATGTTTAACTGGTCTGGTTTAACAGAGGGAAATACTCGTAATCACCTACACAGTGACCTGGTTCACTAAAAATCTAACGGTACATCAATCAGTTTACTATATATATATATATATATATATATATATATATATACATACATACATCTGCTGTTTTATTGAATTTTCACTTGATTGTTTTTCTGCATTCTCGGTTGTCTTTCCATTTCCTCTTTAGTTTGTTCATGTCTATAAAAACATCTCTAATCCTCTCTTCAGCTCTGAAAAGGCTCGTGATTTTAATTAGATTATTCTTAATTTCTTAAACATTATTTCTGAGCTTTGTCCTTTTTTAGTGCTGACAGACAATCAGAAAAAAACCTGTTTTAAGAAGTATAGATGTCGCCTTCTATCTATAGAGTTTTTCTTTCTCCTTTTAATATTGATAACTGAGTCACTAAGTGAATGACGTTTAACTATCCAGGCACAATGAAAACTCCACCGGGCAGCGGAGCGGTGGTCCTGTCAGACGACTTGAAGAACCCCGCCATGGAAAAACTTGACCTAGTCAGAAAGTGGAGCATCAACACGTATAAAGTAAATCTCTCTGCGCTTCCTTTCTTATTCTGTCCATTTCCTCCTTCTCTCCTTGTCCCTCCTATTTATCTTCTGTCACTTTATTACAGTAGCAGTGTTTCCATTAACCATGAAACTGCAAATAAATTTAATAGATACATGGCAGGTTTAAAAAAAAAAAAAAAACTTTTTTTTTTTTGCCGCTCCTGATGACAGCCAGCTGATGTAGTGATAGTGTGAGCTGCTCGTCACCATGGCGACCCACAGGTTTTTCAGAATTGTAAAAATGAACTCAAAGAATTGATGAATTGATATTTTTACTTTTTTTTTTTTTTTGCTAAAAAGGTTTTGCGTTTGGATGTGGTGGTTTTTCAGCTGTGTCAAAATGGATGTATTTCACAAATGTGTAATGGAGGGGTTTGGACAATGTACAGCTGACTCCATCAGAGTTCTAACAGCGTCACAGTTCATTAAAAAGTTGTGTGTGTCATTCCAAGCGTAGGCTCCTCTCAGTGCGAGTGTTTGTGATCATAACTCTGCTGTCCTCTGCAGTGCACCCGGCAGATCTTGTCGGAGAAGCTGGGCCGCGGCTCCAAGACCGTGGACCTGGAGCTGGAGGCGCAGATCGAGCTGCTCCGCGAAAACAAGAGAAAGTACCAGAATGTGATCAAGCTGGCTCAGGCGCTGGCCAGTCAGCTGTCCCAAATAATGCAGACTCAGAAGCTGCTGGGCGACGCCTTCGCCGACCTCAGCCTCAAGTCACCTGAGCTCCATGTGAGTCAGACTTTAAGCTTCAGTGTGAGCGGTTGACCTGGCTGGATTCATCTACAAGAGGCTTTGAGGAGCACAACAAACTGGAGGAAGCCCTGTTCATGATTAGTCAACAAATTCTTCTTTCAATCAGTAAATCTAAATAACTGATTTATATGTTTTATCAGCCATATTTGCCATTTACTGCATAACAAAAATGTAAACAAAGACGTGTTAAAATTGATAATGGCCTCAAGCTCAGGCCTTAAACGCAGGGTTGTCACAGTGAGGCAAGATTTCTAAGTAGACAGTTTGAATATTTATATTTTTTGAAATACAAAATATATTTAAATACGCAATATGAATCCAAAATATAAAAAAATGATAAAAGGATGCTCAAAGTAATGTATTTTAGTCAGAAATTCAACCATTCAGCTCAGTGAGCAATAATCTAATGTTAACAGTTCTGCATTTTCTGGATGACAGTTTGTTCATGGCAGTGGCTTTAGCAGGCAATCATTTTGTATTCAAACTTATGATTAATATAAAAGGAATTAAACGTCCACATTTCTAAAGAAGTATTTTTTTCAAAGACATTACATGAATGATCAGGAGTTCCTGAAACACTAGAAAGCACTTTACACCAACAACAGGTCAGAAACCTGTAATATTTTTGTTGTTGAGCTCACATGTCTATTTATTCAATAATTTAACATCAAAAAAACTTCAAAAAGGTTTTTGAATTGAATGTTTTTGACTAATTGCGATCCATTAATTACAAACCCTTCAAGTCGATTACAAAATTTTAACAGAGTCCCACCATTAGCAATTATATTTTGTGTTTAGAAATGAGTAAATAAATAAAATCTGTTGCTTAACCAAAGAATTGAAGGAGTTGCTTAGTAAAAAATTCACTGACAAATCAGACGTCTTTTGTGCATTTGAGCTGGAATTTTTCTTTTATTATTATTTTGAGAGAGAAGGAAACCCATCAACAAATAGCAACCAGATTATTTTTGCATTAAGGTCTAACTAGTTTTAGCGTCTTTGTTTGCTTGAACGGTTTTGTTATTTTCCACATGTTTTTTCAGGAGGAGTTTGGTTACAACGCCGACACACAGAGGCTTCTGTCCAAAAATGGAGAGACTTTGCTGGCCGCCATCAACTTCTTCATCTCTAGCGTGGACACACTTGTAGACAAAACAATCGAAGACACCATGATTAATATCAAACAGTATGAGGCTGCTAGGTAATTCCTGTGTGAGAGCGATCTGGTTCCACCTCCAGTTCTGCTCTAGTGTTTCATGGAGTCTGGTCAGAACACATTCTGAGCCGTTTGTTCCTACATAAAATGTAAACGCGTCCTTTAATCGATCTGATGCGAGTTCTTTATTTAAACATGCGCAGGGTCGAGTACGACGCGTATCGTACGGATTTGGAGGAGCTGAACCTCGGGCCGCGTGACGGAAACACCGTGCTGAAGATCGAGCAATCCCAGCAGCAATTCCAGATCCACCGCGAGAAGTTTGAAAGGATGCGGAACGATGTCTCTGTGAAGCTGAAGTTCCTGGAGGAGAACAAGGTTGGCTTCTGGCTCTTGCTGCTGTGGTGATCTACAGAGGCACACGTTTGTTGGCTCTCCTGTTGGATATGTGTTGAAACCCTGGAAGTAATTAATTTTTTTTATTGCTGTACTATAATCTCTCACTGAAAAATCAAACCTTTTAAGATGAGTCAATTAGTTCAGTGGCAAAAACAATCCGTCATTCAAGATAATTAACAAGATGGCTCAATCTGGTGTGTGTGTGTGCGTTTTTTTTTCTCGTTTTTTTACAATCTCCCCTTCCTCCTTTTCCCAGGAGAACAACATTTTACATTCTTTTTTTTTTACATATATATTTCTATCTTGACCCATATGATTTTAGGAATGCACCAATAAATTTGTCAGCTGATAAATCTGCCCTGATTTCATTAATTTTGAGAAATCAGCAGTTGGCCGATGCTTTCACATGAAACCATTTTTGATCCAACAATCTTATCTTCCTCCACAAAAGTCTGAAAATCAGTGGCTGTCCTCTATTTGTTCTGCAGTGAGAGAGAGATGTGGAGGAAGAGGCGATTTTTCAATGGGTTTATTTCGCAAAACAGCACAGACACATTCTTTCACATCACACGAGTCACATGATCATCAACCGGATGTTGGTACTGATGCAAACCGCAAAGACGAAGTGCAGGACAGTTTATAATGACTTCTGGCATGAACAGACTTATTCAAGTGAGATTGTGTTTCTTGTTTAATGGAAACACCGCAATTGCAAATTAGTTTTTTCGCCAACTAGTGGAATATTGATAACATTTTGCACACATTTGTCATGGAAACGCAGCCATAAAACTGTAGTTGCTTCACCCCTATATTTTATGTATCGTTTATCTGTTGAAAGGCCAAATGAAATGTTAATTGAGTTAACTACTAGAGTGCAATTTAACAGTGTCTCTAAAGAGGCAGACAGCTTCATTGGTCCCTCACCATAGTAGTCATCCTTGTCCACCATTTATCCCTGGTTTTAGACTCGTCCTAGTCTCATCTGACAACAGCACACAACAAAATGGACTTTGGAGACTTTTTTTGTCTTTCTACCATCCATCTTACTGGAAACCTAAAATAAGTACCTCTGTCGGAAACCAGACGTCCTGAGTAATTGAGTTCCGGGAAACTCTCATCAACTCAAAAACCAGTCTGCAAATTTAAATGATGATTCAGTTTTGCTAAGTGATTATTAGTAGCATGATAATTGTGCCGCCAAATATATTTCTTCAAAACGAGCCTTTCCAGTCATGAGAATAAATGTTCTTGAATGAAGAGTTTATTTTCTACACATCGTCAGTGTGAGATTATACAGCCGCAATAAAATCAACTTCCACCCAAGAGGACCAACAAATCTGCCCAGGTTCTCAGTGTATGGATCAGTGTACTGAAGTGCATTCTTTGCTGTTTGTCCCTCCATTAGGTGAAGGTGTTGCATAACCAGCTCATCCTCTTCCACAATGCTATAGCTGCATACTACGCTGGGAACCAGCAGCAGCTGGAGCAGACTCTCAAGCAGTTCCACATCAAGTTGAAAATGCCTGGCGGGGAAAGTCCCTCCTGGCTGGAAGAGCACTAAACACTCCCGGCTGGCTGAGCTTGACCAAACCTTCCCACGGAAACTACAGAAACCTTCCTCCTGCTGTAACTGTTGCTGCTTTTCCAGCTTCTGAAATGAAATCTTCTAACAAAAGGAACAAACTCCTGAACTCCTTTTGTCTATTCTTCCTAAATGATTTCTGTCGTTCTTTCAAATCATAAGAGACGCACTTTTTCTACTGTTGGACAGATCTTGTTGAATGGGAGGTCCAGCAGTAAACACTTTATGAAACTCTAAACAGCCTTTTGTACTCCAGAATATGAATGTTTGTATTCCAGCACACCACACATGTTGGCGTTCCAGCGGCAGCTACTGGACAAGGACTGCTGTTAAATCTCACAACAATCTTGGTTCTTTTCTTTCTTTTTTTTGTATTAGCTGACTGAAATGATCGCTTTACTACAGTTAAAACAAAAGCTTTTTGTTGTCAAGACAAATTCCGTCTTGAATTCTGTATTTTGGTTTTTATTTTCACTATCAAGCTGAGACTTTGGGGAGTGCGCTTTATTTGTAATGTGGTTAACATTTAGCTGAGACAGTGTGTGTGCTTTGTCCTCTGCTGCTGTGTGTAAGGCCTCAAATGTCTGCCGGTCAACACCTCCAGCATTGATTGATCGAAAAACCAAAGTTTACAAAATCAAGTTTTGGTTTCCCACAGGACTTCTCGCTAGGCAGACCTGGATCAGCCTCTTCTATGGGATTGCTAGCTAACGTTGAGCTGCTTTAAACTCCCAGCTCCTGACTGCTAACTCATGTCGAACAAAGCAAGTTAAATGAGATGCGCATCTCCCCCCTTTTTTTATCTCTCGCAAAACCAAAGCATTTCCAAAAAAGCTCTAATCATTTAGTCAACGTCACGCTCTGCTTTTAGCTCGTCTATCTTCAGGACATAAAACTGAATAGATGAGAGATTCTCTTATATTCCAGAAAATGAAGGACTAGCCTTATGTCACTTTAATGTGCCTTCAATCTCTTCTCCTGCTCTCTACACACTCCTGCTTCTGGCCTTCAGACCAAGGACCAAACAGTCACAGCACACAGAGATGGAAACATCCAGCACAATTACTCCAGTGACTTTATGAATTAGTTTTCAAAACATGTTGCACATATGCACAATTATGCATTTAGGACTACACAAAAAAAAAAGTTTAAGGCCTGTGTGAACCAAAATCCAATTAACTTGATACATTTTTGCCTGTAAAGACCAGCATCTGCGGCTGCTACCAGTTTACGTCATTGGGGCTATTTAAAGTGTATTTTAAAAAAAACAAACCATTTGTCTTCATGTCGTGTATTTTTCCTATGGCCCACTAACGGTTTAAGGGTGTGAATCTAGATTCTGTTATTTTCTTGAAAGAAATATATATATTTGTAATCTATATTTTAATGCTGGATTGACCAATGCAGCCTGTCGGTTTATTTTTCTTGAAGGTCTCCAGAATAACATTCTAGTACCTGTGTATGTACTAGGGGATAATCACGTTTTGTAATAATGTTACGTTAACAAATGCTGAGATGAAAGGATTTGGAATGTTGTGCAACCTCTTTGGGGAAAATAAAACTTTCTCTTTCTGTATCCGTGTTCAGAGTTTGACTTTTAATTTGGGGCTTGCAGCAGCAAACTGAAATGCAATCGGTAGCAAAAAAGGAATTCTGAATTGTGTAATTCAGAGGTTTTCGGTCGATATGAAATGGAGTGCTACAGCACCTTACAAAGCTGTCTACCTCCTGAACTTTTATGTGCTTTCTAGAGATATGTTGTGCATATTTTAAAAGTGGAAGGAAACTGAGTGGTTAACATTTTTACAAATATAAATTTGAAAAGTGTGGCATACTTGTTTTTTTTCCCCCCAGACACCCACTGTGTCTTTCTATCTTTCAAGTTTACTCTTATTTACTAATTGGCGTAATCGAGTAAGAGGCACTCGATGGTCCATGCCATACTTTTTTGATTTCAACCATAAATAACTTTTTTAAATAAACACATTCTTTTTTGCTTACCTCCCAGTTCTGCACTGCTTTATATAAACTCCCAGTGAAGTCCCATGGGAGTGTGTGGTAATGTCACATAATTTGAAAAAAAGACAAAAAAACCCCCAAACTTCAAAGCGTAGGAATATCTTTGCAGGGCATCGTGTGTGAGAAAAGAAACAAACAATATCCCTGACTGCTGCAGACATGCTCTATGAGGATTTACAATGGCAATTTTTCAAGTAACCTGTCCCTTCCTGTATTTTGTTAACCATCTTCCTACAGACACCAGCAGCTCATTGTAAATGGTCTGTTGACACACTCGCTCACAATGGCCAGGAGTGTGGAGCTTTTTCACTGGAAATTGTCTGAGTTTACTTAAATCCAGGTGCTCTCTCTCCCCACATGCACACACACCCACCCCCACACACACTCGCACACCATGCTTCCACAAACCCACCACACCCACAGCCACACATTTGACAGGATCTGGATAATCCTTGAGGAAAGCTTCGACAATGTTGATCGTAGCGTCAGCGACATGTTTCATCTAGAAGTGGATTGTGAGTTCAGACGTGGCCTGTTGGAACGCCGCTCCGTCTGGAGCAAACGGTTTTCCAGGGAACAAAAGGAGAGAAATGACTGGGACTGGAAATGTACTCGTAGTCAAATGAGTAAAGGTAAACTGTCTTTGTGTACCCAAGATTTTAATGGAGCTTAGTTACATTAAGGTCGTTCTAAACTTTCATTCATAAAATTTTGAAAGAAAAGCAAATGATGTCCATTTTATTTTGCAGTCTAGTGTTGCCTTGAACAGTGACCTCCACTCTGGTAAATAAGTGCAGGGAGCCCTCACACTACTTTCTTTTATATTGCAGAGGCATAACCTTAAAATGAAAAATTGTAGAAAAATCATACCTGTAATTTGAGTACATTTATGCGGCGGGACAAAAACACCACATTTAGAACAACTTTTTTTTTTCAACAAAAAGTTAAACTAAAGCATTCTTCTCATGCCACACTTCAAAATGGGAAAGACAAGAGAACAGATCACTGCTGCTGCTTCCAACTAAACAAAATGCAGGAAATCATATCATTTCTGGGACACTGGCCGGCGCTCCCAGACATGTAGAGATGACCAGGACAGGAAAGATGTTAGTGTGGCACAGATAAGGAGAGTTAAAAAAAAAGAATGAATGAAAAATATTCCAAAGAATTTAACTTCTATATAAATTATGGATTTTCTTAATGATTGAGTCATTTTCTTCTTGACTGGAGAAAATGACTGTTGTATGAACTGAATTGGATTTTCTGAGGGAGACAGACAATCAAATTCAGTTGCTACAGTACTACAGTTTTGGGATGAAATAAAATTCAGTGCAGTCATGAACAAAGCACATAAAATAGTCTCCCTGTTCTTCATGTATAAAGGTAATACAAAACAAGGAAAACTGACATTTAAGTTTGATGTTGTTTTTTAATCCGGTGTCTGTGTGTCTTTCTAATGCTACTCTGCCCATCTTGGCCCATATCAGAAACCGGCGGTAGGAACAAACCATTCATCGCCCCAATTATTAGGACATTTGTGTCGGAGCGCCTGTAAACGTCTGACCGGAACTCCAGCAGCTCACCTGAGGCACCAGATTTGTTATCACACCGGAGGTCACACGCTGTCGCGGGCGCGATCGACAGAGGTGGAAAGTGCACGTGAACGCGCCTGTTCCACCTGGCCCAATCACGTCGCGAGGAAGCTCAGAACACCGCCACGGTCTGCCGCCTCTGCTGCGCAGTCCGTCTGCGCTGCGGCTCGGCCAGGATCCCAGCGGATGCTCACCTGAGCTCCACATCTATCTGACAACCAGACGCATTTCTCCTTCGGAAAGCTGCCTGCTTCTAACTCCAAAAAGGCATCGGAGCGGAGTACGAGTCCCGACGGAGCTCTCTCCAATTCTGTCCGGTAAGTGAGGCGGGACAGGACCGCCGCATCATGCTGTGCGTGGACGTGCGCGTCTGGAATGAAACTCTGTCGCGGAAAAGTCACCGTATCGTGACAGCACATCTAAGACCCGGGGCAGTTTATTTCTGAACACCTGTTTGTTTGTTTGTTGAAAGCGACATATTATGTGTCCTGCATTGCAGTCCAGATCCAAAAATGACATCATTCCTGCTGTAACCTTGATTCTGGTGTTTTAATTCCGTCCACCACTTAAACAGAGAACAAAGATTCACCTGATGTGTTTATTTCAGGCAGAAGTGTACTTAGATGTACTTAGATGCAGAACATCAGGTTCTGTTAAAATCTCACTTTGGATGTTAACGTGCTGTAGCAACAGGGGCTGTAAACTGTAATGGACAAATCTGAATGAAAACATTGTACTTGTATTACAACAGTTCAGATATCGTTTTAATGATATGACATCCTTTATGCAGGAAGTTCCCTGTTTATTACTACAGGAAACCTCTCAGTGTGGTTTCAGGTCTTCCTGTATCTAACCTAGTGAATGTTTTTTTAGAAGAAAAAAAAAATCAATCAAGCGTGAATTTTATGAATATATCATAACGTTTCCTACTTTATCGCTCCACAGAAATGCAGCTGAAGTTATCTGCTGAAAATATGGGTTACAAGTTGGGATAAACTAAGGTCAAAGTTCACTTCCAGCTACTGTGTTTTACAGATTTAAAATCTTAGAGTTTTTTGTTTTTTTGGGTTGCAAAAATCACACTTTTTGTTTTACATTTTGTCACATTACAACCAAACAATCTAATGTATACTCATGCAACTGACAAACATGAAGTGGTGCCCGATTGTGAAGTGGAAGGAACATTTTTGATTGCTTTAAATTTATTTTTCAATTAAAAATCAGAAGAAATTGACACACATTTATATTCATCCCAACTTCACTCTAATACACATAAATAATGTCCAGTGAAGCCGATTGCATTCAGCAGTTATTTAACCACAAAGTAAGAATCCACTTGTGTGTAATTTCATCTGGTAACTATGGTGATGGTAGGATCATGCTGTGGTGCTTTTCCTCTGCAGACAGGAGACCTGGCCACAGTTAATATGCATTCAGACCCTCTCAGAAAATACTTGGTACATCCAACTTTTGCTGCTGTCAGCCGTCTTGTCTCCACCAGTTTTACACATTCACTTTTGCAGAGTGACTGGAGCTCAGTCAGACTTCATGGAGAGTGAGTTTAATTCTTATCCACAGTTTCTCATCTGGATTTAAGCCTGAACTTTGACTGGGCCGTTCTAACACATCAACATCCTTTGCTCTAAGCCATTTCATTGTAGTTCTGAGTAGGATTTCTGGTTGTTGTCCTGCTTGAAGGTGAACCTCCGTCCTGTCTTAAGTTTTTTCATCCTCTATCAGCTTTATTTAGTTCTTCATACAGCTTCCCATCAACTCTGACCATGTCCTTTATGTAGAAAACTCTTCCTATAGCATGATGCTCCCACTACAAGGTTTTGCTTATTAGATTGTACAAGCAATGTAGGCAGTTGGTTGCACCAAGTTTTATTCAGGGGTGTCAGAGTCGTTGAGAAAAAAACAACAACTTTTCCCCCAGTTTGAGGTTACAATGTGACAAAATCTGACAAAGTTCAAGAGACCTGAATATTTTTACGACACACTGACACGTGGTAGGTTAGATGGCATGGTATCGCCTTGTTGCTAAGGCGCCACTAGCAAATCCTTCCTTTCTTTTCTCCATGTTTGGTTTTATAAACCTGCTCCCGTTCCCTTTTGTCCTATGCCTCACACCACAGCCGTCTTGGCTTCTTTTTCCCTACACTTTTATCCATGCATAAATGATTTACGCTCCGACACATTCAAGTGTTTGGAACAATACCCATGTGTTTAAAAAAAACAACAAACAAGCAAATAAAAGTCAGTTGGGTTGTTAGCTGGGTTAGGTGAGAGAGGAGCATGGCGACACCCCCTCTGGTTGCTGTGGAGGCCGAGAGTAACACAGAAAACTCACTTCTCTGACGTCACAGCAAGGAGGACGCTGAGGGGACCTGATTTATCTTTGTGGGAGCAGTGAGCTGCTGGCAACTCGGCTGAACTGATCATTCTTTGTTGCCTTTAAAAACGTAACCTTTCCTTCAAAGTCAAATTTCAGTTTGTGGTAATGGAAAGCAGGAAAGACAGAAAGACAGTGGAGGAAAAGGTGAATGATCCTGTTTGATTTATTGCTCCAAAGTAAAAGATCAAAGTATCGACAAACACCAAACTAAATTGTGTTTTAGATCACGTCTTTTATACGCACGAGGCAAAAATCTTTCTCGTGGTCTCTGTTGAAGTTTGAAACGACTGGATCTGATTTTACTCAATCACTAACGTTTGGTCATTACATTTGGAACGTCCCAGCTCAATGAAGCTTGCCAGGAGTTGCATACTCTGTAAACAACCCAGTAGGGAGTAAAGGCATGGCATCTTTGCCAGCAACAATATGTCTTATACATTCCTCTTGCTTCAACTTTAATTGGTCAATATTTGAAAGTGTGGCCAACACAAACTGAATGGCTTTGTTCACTTTCTCTGTTGCCAAACTACAACCATCTTCCCACAGCGTCCACGCCGAAAAGTGTTGTTAGCATGACTTGTTAGCGCTTATAGACGGGCCTTTCAGGGACGATCAAGTCAAGTTTATTTAGCAACAGGGCAATTAAAACTGTTTTACATGAATGTTTCATTTAAAAGCAACTCTAAACAAGTGGGTTTATAGAATTGTTTTAAAGGCACTAAGTGTTTCGGCTGTTTTGCAGTTTTCTGGAAGTTTGTTCCAGATTTGTGGTTCATACAAGCTGAATGTTGATTCTCCTCATCTGGTTCTAGTTCTGTGAATGCAGAGCAGAACCAGAACCAGAAGACCTGAGAGGTTCTGGAAGGTTGATACAACAACAGCAGCAGGTCTTTAATGCATTGTGGTGCTAAGCCGTTCAGTGGTTTATAAACTAACAGTATTTTAAAGTCTATTCTCTCAGTGGAAGGACATTAGAACTGGGTGATGTGCTCTATCTTCCTGGTTTTAGTCAGAACTAAAGCAGCAGCGTTCTGGATCAGCTGCAGCTGGAGGATTGACTTTTTAGCCAGTAGTCAATGCGACTAACCATAAACGCATGGATGAGTTTTTCTAGATCTTGTACACTAGTACTTTAATCCTGGAAATGTTCTTCAGGGGATAGAAGGCCGACTCAGTGAGCATCTGATTCATTGGTGGATCTCTTAAGGAAGTCGGAGCAAATTGAACCAAAAGGTCTCTGTTAAAAACTCAATCTGTGTTTTATTTATGAAGTTCTGTTTCCAATGTTTAGGAAGTGAGCTAAAAATGAGTTGAAAAGCAGCGAAAGTCCAAGGAAAATTCTTCAAAGACTTTCAGAAGGAATGATCATTTTGACCATTTTTAAAGACTATAAGACATTCTTACAAGTTGAATATTTTTAAGCGTATAACAGCCAGGGTCTGTGAGTGTGAGCCTCGTGCTTCTCAGGTGTTAAAGCACTCTTGGATAAACACTGTTCCCCAGCGTCATATAAACATGTTTGCTTTCTGTGCTCGTTACCCTGCAGTTGTCTCCATAGCAACCTGAACACCTGCTTTATTTGTCACTTTGTAGGTTTTTTCACCTCAACTTGTGTCTCATTCACCACTACCAGTTGTCAAAGCTGGTTTTCAGAACTCGTGTTGTTGTTGTGCTCATATTGTGTGATTAATTAGTGAGCTGCTGTGGCAGACTTGGCTCTGCAGCAGCACAGGGCTGTGAAACCAAGAGGCAGGTTTGCCTAAAGCTGCTGTTGACAGCAGGCTCGGATTGCTGAAGCCACAATTGGGCCCCAGAACCAGAGGAGGGGACAGACGGAGCGGTCTGCTGCAGGCCAGACACTGATCACCGCTCAACAAAAGATCAAAAACTGGAAGGATTGGAAGCTGTGCCTGTGATCTGCAGCTCCGCAGCCTGCGTGGCCGCCTCATTGTTACATGTCTGCAGTAGGTTTTGTTTTACATGGTTTACTTGTTCTTGTTGTATATTTCATTAGGTGATTCAGTGCTTGTTCGGTGATACCATGTGTGCTGTGCTTCTGGAACATGGCCTGTCAGGATACCTGCACCGCTGCCTCTGTGGCCAGGTGGGACTTTCCAGCACAGGCTGGATTTACTGTTTTGGGACAGATTGAATACTTTAATGTTCAGAGCACATCTGAACTAAACTTTCATTCATAGACACTAAACTGATGTATTATTTGGTAAACTTGTAATTGAAGCTGATTTGGGCTCTAAATACCTGAATCTGGACCCGACTGTCTGATGAGTTCTCTTTTGTACAATTTTGCAGTTGCATGTAGAACTATGCAGCCTGTTTATCACAGTTCTACTTGTTTTTTTTATCTTTCAATCATTGATGGAAATTTGTGCCAATATCAATATCTGATATTAAGATTGCAGATATGGCCGATAACTGATATTTAGCAATATTGTATATATTATATGTATATTTCCCAACCAAAAACAAAAACACAACACCGCTGACTTCACCACCGCTTTTTTGCTTTAGTTAAACTCCCCACAATCCTTTGCTGCATTACTGTCACTGCCACATGACCAAACACCAATGACCAACTTCCTCTCCTCCCCTCCTGAAACTACGGCAACGGCAACAATATGAAAATAAACATCACTTGTAGATATTGGCAAGTTTTTATTTATTAGCTGCTACTGATATGTGAAAAAATGACTAATATCAGCTGATACCAGTATCAGTGCTAGTGTATAACTATCTCTGCGGGGTCTCGTTGACAGATATCTGCCACCTCATATTTATATGCCAGGGGAAAAGGAAATCATGGATTCCTGATGAAAAGTTAGAAAAACTTTGAAGACTGTCTGTCTGTCTGTCTGTCTATCTTTCTGTGCATATCAAGGATATCAATCAGTTATCACAGCAATATTGCAGTAAATACACTTTTAAATAATAAATCCACAGCCTGTCAGTGGTCAGGAGTGATAACGGTGAATTTAGGATTGATTGATTTTGTTTTACTCTACTTCCGTTTGTCACTTTTTATCTCTATGTGCGTGAATATAGACATACACAAACAGACTTTCAGCTCAGCTCTCCCTTTTATATGGCAGGAATATAAAACTCAAACTGACAGGTTGGGTTTATGCTTCACACGAGGAAGACGAGTGGTAAAGGAAAGACTCGTCGCATTTTGTTTCTGCATGTCTTTTTTCAAAAGTTTAAAGAGTTGGCAGAAGCAGACACTTCCTGATTGCTGGTCCTGTTCACATATAGACTATAGCACCAAATTACCTGCTGCTAACTTGCAGCATTTTAATGAGGGAGGTGTTTCTTCTACTGGCTGGGTCAGTTATTAGGAGGATTAGCTTGGATTCCTTGTTTGCTGGAGATTTGCGCCGCTTTTAGGGTTTGTTATGTGACGATGGGATGCAATGCCACGTTAAGTTGCAAGTCAGCTGACAGGCTGCAGGTGTGGTGGTTAGTCACAAAAGCCTGAGCTGAATCTGTGTGAAGATTGCTCACACAGTAATTGATGGAGCTGCAAACTGGCAGCTTTAATCTTCAGAATGTGAAAAACTCATTTCAGACGCAGGCCGTTATTAACAGATTTGTACTAAGCTTGGAGAGGGGGGAGGTGGTACTGTATGACACCCTGAGGACTGCTGCTGTAGTCTCTTTATATTGCATGTCTTACTCTACAGGTGTTATGGATTCACTGGGAGCAAGATTAAAGTTAGCACAGTAACCATACAATTTAGATGAATGTGCAGCTATGGGCTCATATTGCAATCATAATCATTTCTAACTCAGGGGCCGAGCTTTAGAGCTGATGTAAGCTGTAGAATGATAGAAATAGACTATTTTTTTTACCACATCATCTTTTCTGATCACACAGCTGAGAGATTCACTGATAGAAACAGCATAAAGAAAAAAAAACATGAATAAAACTGAGGAAACACTAAATTTCCATCCATCCATCCATCCATCCACCCACCCACCCATCCACCCATCCATCCATCCATCCATCCATCCACTTTAGCCTGGTCTAGTTGGGTCACAGAGGCAGCAGTCTTAGCAGAGGCCCATCCTTCTCCACTTGTTCCAGCTCCTCTGCAGTAATTCCAAGGCGTTCCCAGGCCAATCAGAAAACCTAGTCCCTCCAGCATGTCCTGGGTCTTCCTCTGTGTCTCTTCCCAAACCCTATCCTGGAGCACCTAAGTAGGAAGCATCCAGGATCCATCCTGATCAGATGCCAGAGCCACCGTAACTGGTTCCTCTTAATGTGGAGAAGCAGTGGCTCTAATCTGCAGAGAAAACCCATCTTGGCCACTTGCATCTTGTTTTTTCACTCAACACCCAGAGAACTCAACAATAGATCAGGATGGGAACACGGAACCAAACTTTAAATCAAGAGCCTGGCCTTTCAGCTCAGCTCCCTCCTCACCACGACAGACCGATGCAGCTCTTGCATCGGTTCTTACAAAACACAATATCTTTGTGTTTTGTAACCAGAGACAGCTAAATGTCGCTGGTTGATTACTCAATGAACAGTACCACTTTTGTTGGTTCTCATTGTGAACATTAAAAATATATACTTTCTTCATATTTGTTTTGTTTTATTGAGTTTTGGAATATTTCGAAGAGAAAAAAGAATAAAGTAGGACAGGGTATAAGGGGCATTGTGGTACGTGGCACTTTTCTTTAACAGATAAAGTTGTGCTTAGCTGTACTGTAGTCTGAGCTGCACATGGTTTGAGGTACCATGCTGTACCTTGGCCTTATTAGCCATTCATGCCTTATTTCCTAGACAAATAGTGACCTTTTTAAACAATCTCCTTAAAGGAGATTTTGCAGATTTGAGACCGGGCGGGGCACAGGGCATGTTTTGTGTGGACCACGTTAATCCTTCCTGAGTAACCTATTGTGTCAATCAAAACTGTTTGTTTTTGTACAAGCAGTGAGACAGAAGCCCTGAGTTTCAGATGTTTCACTGACCAAACTTAGTATTTGAAAATTTAAAATACAAATGTAAATATAAATGTAAACAGAGCAGAGTGAAGTTGTTGTTGGCCCCTTTCAGTTTAGCACCCCTAAGTAAAATCCATCTCACATAATTGCTTTCAAGAGTTACATAACTAGCTAAGTTTACCTGTGTGATCAGTGTGTCTCATTTGAAAATAGAAAGATGATGGCACTGCTGACCTGTCACCAGAGAAAAGGGGAGAAGTTGCTGGGTCGCACTTCTTGGAAAAACTAACACTGCACATTACCCAGAATGCACCATCCCAGCATGCTGGTGGCAGCATTACAGTTTTGCAGTGCTTTTCCTCAATAGGTGCAGAGAAGGTGGTCAGAGTTCAAAGAAAGAAGAATGGGGGGAAAATACAGGAGAATCTCACACAAAAACAAAGCTTTTAAAGAGAGGAGAGAACTTGAGGCTGGGGTCTATCACTTCAAATCCAAATGAAACGCATTGATACATTAAAGCTTTTGGTTGCAACATGACAAAAAGAGCCATGGTTACTCTTCCAAGACGATGTTTGGCAAAATCTACATATCCATTAGGCAGTTATGCATATCATTGAGTTTGATCCCTTTTGATTAGTTCAGTGTTTGATGTGACCATGGCTTGCTCATGTAATTTGCCTTTGGATGCTAAGGGACTCCGTTCAGGACAGTTGGGTAGGAAGAGAGAAAGAGGTTGTTCATGGGGAAATGAATAATTCACTTGATCGGAGCCTGCCTTAGTTTACCCAGAAAATGCAGACACAACAGTGAAACAGCTCAGGTCTTTGGAAGTATTAGAGAAATCCAGGATTTCCGGCGTAAAAGGTCCCCTTGTGCTTGTTTTTTTCCACTGAGACGGCTTTCTGGATGGCTTACCAAAAAAAAAAACGTGATAAACATCCTGTGGGTAAAGATATATTTGATGTCTTGGTTCATTTTGTATATTTAACACAAACAGTGAGAAGATGTTTAATGTTGAAGGAGGAAAACACACTTGTTGTCATGAAGAATAAAGCTGCATACATTTTGGCTCATCCTACAGTCACGTGCTCTGGTTCCACTGCTCAGCTCACCACTGCTGTTTGTGTTCCCTGTGTGTTCTGTGGCAGCTCTTTTGTCTTTGGTATCTGGGCAATAGTAACCTGGCTAGTGTGTGTTTGAGCTGGTGTTGTGTGTATGTGTGTGTGCTGTTTCAACACATTCTATTGTGTGTTCGCTCTGTCGTGAGCGACATAAAATCAGGAAGATAAGTCACATGATATTAACACGAGAAGTTTTCACTCCAACTTTATGAAGGGGTTCACAGATGAATCTTGATATCAGTGATCAGCCAATACATGTGAAGCTGATCTTTTCCCCCGATCTTACCTACCTCAGCAAAGGCCTAAAAGTCAGCCACTGTTCTCTTCTACTCTGCTATGAGAGGTTTGGCTGATGCACCGGCTCTCCAGGTCACATTTGCACATTTGCAGTTAATAATAGTCACCCCAATGTTGCCAACTCACTTTCTTGCTATATTTAGCGACATTTTATACAAACAATTTAGTATTGGCCAAAATCAGCAGGTTTGGCTTTATAAAGATTGGTAATTGGCAATTGGTCAGAAAACTGCAATCGGTGCACCCTTGGTGTTATGGATCTGGGTAGCCAACATGAGCAGATGACAGAAGGTTATGGTTATGTTTGAACTTATAGTTGTAATTTTTCTGAATTACAGTTGTTTTAAAAGCTTTGTGGATCAGCTTATAAACAGAAAGTTTTTTATTGCGACTGGCTGTAGGTGGTGCGGACAGTTTTCATATCAGTTGTAGGGTTAGAATATCTCCGATCCCTTTATCATCATGTAGAACTTGTATAACGAGTCTTGCTTGGTCCTACCGCTGTGGAGCTGTTGCTAACTATATCTTAGTTTCATCATCTTCAGGTATAGAAACGGTACTTGAAGAGGTTGATACCAAATTCCAAGAAGGATTTCAAATTGGACTTTTTAAATTACAGCAGAACAACTAACTGACACTGCAGCCCTGGAAACGTTTGGATCAAGGTGGTCAGATCCAAGCTTCCTCAACAGCAACAACGTCTTGCTGAGCTTTACGCAATATGCTTTCTACTAATGAGTGTTGCCATGGTAACGATGATGAAGTGACAGCAACCAAATCCCCTGTGAACGTGGGTCTTTGCCCCCTTGTGGTGAGTTAAAGACCTGTGATCTGCAGAGACCTGCCGACCCCCTCAGGAAATTAGAGTGGAAATCAGCAACAAGGGTTTATTAAGGCTGGTGCTGGTGACTCGACCTTAGTTATTTGCACATCTGGGAGGTTGAGTGGAAGTATGTTTGCTTTGGACTTGGTGGTGGTGGTGCTTCTTCCTGTTAAATTAATTTTCAGCTAAAAGGGAGAAGACTGTCATAAAACAAACAGAGGTGACAGCAGATGGTGACGGACACAGAAAAGCCTCTACAGTTCCCACTGAGCTCTGCTGGAAACAATACTATATTTATTAACTTCACTTCAGCTGTCATCAGATTAAGTCTGACGTAAAAGTTTTACGTCAGACTTAATTTCTACGTACTTTGCTCTCCAAGCAGCCATAATTTATTACAATCTTAAAATGGTCTTTATCATTATTTCTACAACCTTTTTTTTTTTTTTTTACGTATGTTTCTGTTTTTGTATTGATGGACTCTGGAATTCATTACATAACCTCAACTTATTTGGTGCATCACATGTTATATACACAAGGGTTGTGAACTGCATTACATAAGTTTAGAAGAAAGGAGATATATTCCTGTAAAGACTTTTTAGTTTCCACTCTAGAAAAAGGAAGAGCAGACAGTTTTCATTGTTCAACGCCTTAAGCAAGTGCTATCATATTCATATATATGAATACATTTCATGTAACTGTTTAAATCCGTCTCTTATTGCAGGAACAAATTTATTCTTCTGTGATTTTATTGTTATGTCTTATTTAATAGAAATACCGCAATTCTGAAATGTTATTTTTTAGACCAGTGGTGCCCAAAGTCGGCCCTCCAGGGCCGACATCCTGCATGTTTTAGTTCTCTCCCTGGTGGTAGTAACAACCTTCTTCTTGGACCTTTTGATGAGACATCATTTGATCCGGGTTCGTACCAGGGAGAGAAGTGAAACATGTAGGATGCCGGCCCTCAAGGACCCACTTTGGGCACCATTGTCTTAAACATAGTAAGGAAGTAGTAAAATACAAAGATTTGTGCACATTTGTAATGGAAACGCGACAAGTGAGGTGTTGTGGCTGTCTTTCTGGGGGAGGGAGGGAGTGACTCTGCATGAGGTCAGATGTTCTCTCAGTCTCATAAATGAAGCATGAGTGACGTTGTGGTCCGGCTCTTTGAACAGCGGACTGATGCTGGCAACACGAGCAGGTTAGTGATGTATGCTTTATTAATTAGTAACTAGCTCTGGGTATCAGGTGGACAGCATTGGAAACCGGAGGGAAAATTACCAGTAAACTCTGGAAACAGCAAAAAACAAACATGTTTTAACCAAAAATCCAGCAGGCAAAGACACACACCTGTAGTTTTTGTTTTAGTTTCATAAGTTTTATGCTGAAAGGAATTATTTGGAAACATTTGCTTTTGTCTGGTTTTGTTATTTTGGTTACTTTTATCAATTATTCTCATTTTGGTCCTTAAAGTACAAAATTTTCTGCCTAACTTTATATTTTGGTTTGTCAGATGATGTCATTTTAAATATTAAATGATTGATCATTTAATCAATTACTCAGTACTTCAGTAGACTTTTTACCAAATGCTGTTTTACTCTTACTTGAGTAATTTCTTTGATGGCTCATTTTTACTTTTACTTGAGTAAAAACTATTTGTAGTGCTACATGACCAGAGAGTGTAAATTTAACTCTTTTTGGAGAGTTGGTACTTTAACACTAATTAAGTGTCATAATTGCATGTCAGCATTTCACAATCTGAAAATTGTTTTAGCTCTATTTAAGTTAGGTAAAAAGTTTGACTAAATGTTGATCTGCTTGCTTTTGTTCAATGCTATAGTTTTGGACGTTACAGTTTTGGCATGCTAAACCAGATTTACATGCCATCATGGAGCAATGTGGCTAATGCTTATCACACAGGTTGGTCTCAACTCAGAATAATATTAAAATAAACCATCTCAGAAAAATATACTTACCAAGCGTTGTAAACAGATGTGGAAATTAAATTGTTCTTAAAGTTCACTTTAGTCGCTTCGCTTCGGTCTGAACTTGTGGTGCTGGGGGTGGAGTCAGTGAATTTACTCTTCTGGTTGTAACCACTGCAGGAGCTCAGAGTTGAGAAGAGCTATTGTTTCCATTGTTTCCATTGACTTTTTCCTGGGTATTCCCTGAATTTCAAGCACCCCTCTCCCCCGTTTATTTCTTCAAAATTTCAGACTGTGTTTCATGGCTTGCATGACTTCCTTTGGGTAATCTCTTTGTGTCTTTGTTGCTCCTGCAGCTCCATGGCCGTTGCTGCCCTCTGCCCTCCCCTCTCCTGGGAGTCTCTCTCGGACTGCTCCGCTCAGTGTGACGGAGGACCACCAGCGGGATGAAGATGGACCAACTGGATTTGTGTTCTCTCTTCTGTGTGACTAGATGAAGGGACTCCCACCTTCATTCATCAGCAGCGGCTAGACTGCAGAGCAAACAGATGCAGTAGTAAACATCATCAGATTATTTAAACCGACTCCCTCAGCATAGATCTTGCTGAGTGTTGACTCTTGTTCTGGTTATGAGTTGTTCATCTCCAACTAATGAGCCAGAGAGCTGCAGCAGCGAGGGGAGCAGCTGCACCTCCTCCTCCATTACTACCTCCGACCTGTCCTCTATGTCTGGACAGACTGACCCCCTAAATGAGGCCCAGCATGAAGCTCCCCCACCTCCTCCACTCCCTCCTCCACCTCCCCCGCCCCTGGTGACGACACCCGCCAACCACAACCCAAGGAAAAAGCGCCGTGTGCGCAGCTTCTTCTGGAAGCCCATCCCAGAGGAGAAGGTGCGCGAGAAGCCGAACATCTGGACGCTGGCGGTGCGGCAGCAGCAGTACCAGATCGACGTTCGCTCTGTTGAGGAGCTGTTCGGGCAGCAGGAAGACGCAGCCTCGGCTTTACGCGGCACGACGGCGACAACTGGAACCTCGACTCGTATATCGAGGTCCCGCTCCTTTAAGGACAGCAGCAAGAATGAGGTGAGTGCAGACAAAAACGGCTCAGTGTTGTTACAACACAATAAACTCACAATGAAATATTCATACAAATCCAACTTTTAACACAAGTACATTTATTCAGTGGGTAAAAATATCTCACATTTAGAAGTAATTGTTTTAAAAGAAAGAAGAAGCTACTCATAGAAGCATTGGCTGATCACTGATTTCCTAAAATTGTAAAAAATCGGTCCGATTTATCGACTGAGCGATTTATTGGTTCGCCTCTAGTAGGGACCCAGGACTCCAGTCAATCTGAAGAGATTGACTGGAGAATCAAATATTGTGACCTAGTGGAAATGGATTATGCTGTGGTGTTGTGTGACACTTAAAACGCAGGCATGATTTACGTCTTTGTTTTTCTGCTATATTTAAATCATTTTCATTTTTTTTTCTGGTTTTAGGTCAGCATCCTTGACTCCAAAAGAGGAATGAATGTGGGCATTTTCCTCAAGCAATTTAAGAAGTAAGTTAGTTGTAAGTTTGAAAGACCAGATTGGACTGTGTCCATAAGACACACAGTTGATTTTTTTTTCTTGCTGTAAATGCCAAATGTTGGTTATTTCATACTGTTTTACTGATCTCCACAGTATACTAGTATAATGTTTATAGTTGTTTTATGTTCTAATTAGCAATGGTTGTAGTTTGACCCAGAAGCAGACTCATTTGAAGTTTATTAAATTTACCTGTTATTAAATGTAAGTTTAGTAAACTTACATTTTATTAAAAATAAATGTAAGCTTACAAAAAAGATGACGAGCAGAACAGGACAGTTTATGAGCAGGGAACAACAGGAACCAGCAACAAAGAGGCAACGGAAGAATCTCATCAAAAGTAAAAACAGAAACTAAGGTTGATCACTAAGGAAGAAGAACGTGAGAAATACAAGCACAGAAAAAAACATAAACGACAGTGGGATCCCTCAGCCATGGCTTAAGACATAGTGTAAAACAACAACAACACAAAGAACAGACCTGGCTGGTGGATAGACCTTGGAAGGAGGGCCAGACATGAAAAACAAATACAGTGCCCAGTGGAGACCAGTTCAGGAGGTCTGCAGCAAAGAGGCTTAAAGACTAAAGGTTTGTAGTGAAGGTGTTTGGAAGTTGCAGGAGGCAGTGGACAGAGGACTGAAGACAGTGGCTAAGGGCTCTGATAGGCTGTTGATGGAGGCACATCAACAGCCTATCAGGTTGGAGGCCGTTTCAGATCGATAAAAGAGCCAAGGAGAGGCTTGTTATAGGACTGGAGGCTGATGGCAATGGCTGAAGAACCCTTAGCGCCAATGTTGAAGGCAAAAGAAGCCCAAAGGTCAGCGTATTAGATGGTCAGGCAACAAGAGGTGCAAGAACCAAGGAGTCTGTCGCTGATGGAAGGCTGGGATCAGATAGTGATGGATGGAAAACCTCAGAGGTTGGCAACAAAAGAGCTTCTTTTGTCATGTCATTAGATTACTAAACTCCCGTTATTATTTTTATTCTATTTATTTATATTGATACTTTTTATTATTACTTATTAATGATGCGTCAGTGGTAGGAGTTCGCCCTGTAATCAGTGAAGCGCTGGTTTGATGCCTGGTCTGTCCACGCTTGTGGTCTGTGTCCGTGGCCTAGCACAGGCTGACAGGAGTGATGGCGCAAAATTTGTACCCTCACTCCTGTCAGCCCATGCTAGTCCAGGCTTCATTTTACTTCATAAATGTTCTCTATTTCTCCACATAAGTTTTAGAAATGCCAACATATATGAGGTGTATATAAGTGTAAAAACCACTTTAGAACAAAACAATTTACATAGAAATTTCCCAGATACAGAACTGACTGAGTTTTCAACAAATTTATGAATCAATAAATTAAACATGCTCACAAGTACATGTTCACTTGTTACAGATGTTTCACTCTGTGAATAAATTTAGGGATTAAAATTCCCAAATTTTACATGATAACGATCATGAGTAAACATAACACATTCATTCAAATGATCCAAAAGGCCTTATAACGTTAAACATTTGATTATCTGTTTATGATTTCTTCTAAACTGCTAAACGTTATTTGAAGGCTCTGTGATAATGTTACAAAAGTTGGAAAAATCTAAATCAACCCACTGTTGTTTAGCATTATATTTATTGTTTTCATTGACCGACCAATTTAAAAAAACAGAAGAACTAGGAATATTTAAAAGGGTAGGTATAGAAGTGTTACGAATTTAAATTAAAGGAAAATTAGGGAAAAATTCCATACTTCCTGATAACTTTTTATCATTATATCTATATTTATAAATGTAATGTAGTCAGTAAAACTGCTATAAAGCATTTATTTGTTATCATATCCTCGGGTTTTAATTCATCTGCTGCCTTTTAACGAAAATGCACTCCTAAAAATAAAACTCAACATATTTTTATTTAAGTTCTTTGACTTGTGAGAAACATATCTGATGCCATTTCTTAGCATATTCTCAGTTTTAGGTTTAGCTTAATTCATCACTGTGCTAAAGCTTGAATCAATATGATGAATGTGGTTCGAGTGAGAATATTTGGCAGCTAACCCCTAGTCCAGTGTGTAGATTACATTTTTGAAACTAATCTCAAAATGAGTCCAACCATACTGAAACAGATAGTTGCAGCTGAATTCAAAAAGGGTTTCCATGACAACAGATTTGCATACCTCTCCAATATATTTAAATGACATTTGACTGAGCCATTTGACTGCCCTCACTGCAACAGTGTTCATTTCTGTTTGGGACTTTTTTATTTTTTGTCAGCCACATTTTATTATCGCTCTGTCTATTGCATTACATAATTACCTTATGTAATGTGAAGCTAATTTCACTTAGTTTACTCATTAGTGTTCAGTGCTGCTTATATTTAGTTACAAGAAGAATGAAAACAAAAAATATAATTTGGATGTGTTTTGTGGTTGTATTTATTTGTTAGATTTACTTGATCCAATTTTGACAGTTCCTGTTTTTCTGGCATATGTTCTGTATTGTTGTCTCAAAAATCAGTGTGGTCTTTTTTCAGTGGAAACAGAAGAGAATTATTAGCACTAGATCTGGCAGGGAAGAGATGACAGAAGAAGGTCTTTGGTCAGAGAGGTTTGAGCAAGAAATAAAAATGTTAATCATTGCTAATACAGAAATGGAATCCACTTCACACTTAAAATTGGACATATTTGAAAAATACAGGAACGACTTATCACCTGCTAATCATCCTGACTGTGAAGTATAGTGGTGGCAACATCATGCTGTGAGCAGGGGTCCATTATATTACAAAATCTTTCTATGGTGATAATACTGATAAACAATGTGATGAGCAAAATTATTGAAAAAGTGGTGTTTAAGCAGTTAAATAGTTTCTTAACAATAACCAACCACTTTGATGTCTTTCAGTCTGGTTTCCAGGCTCACCACACTACTGAGACTGGCCTAGTCAAAGTGTTCAATAACACCAATATAAACACAGACTGTGGAAGAACCACAGTGTTGGTTCTGTTGGGCCTCAGTGCAGCATTTGACACTGTGGATCATGACATATTACTGAAACAACTAGAGAGTTGTGTCGGACTCTCCAGTCCTGTTTTCAACTTTGAATCTTACATATAGAACAGGGATTTCTTTGATTGAATAGAAAACTTCTCATCGAAGTGGACAGAAGTCACATGCGGGGTACCACAAGGTTCAATCCTAGGACCTTGTTCAAGGATTATTCCTTGAGAGCATGTAGATTATTCAATATCTACATGCTCCTACTAACAGGAAATAAGGTTAGTTACCATAACTAAGCAGATGATACACAGCTCTACATTATGATGTCACCAGGAGACTCAGAACCCATCCAGTCACTGAATAAATGCTTAGAACAGATAAATGTGTGGATGTGCCAAAACTTTCTCCAGCTGAACAGAAACAAAACTGAAGTTATTATCTTTGGACCTAAAGAGGAACGATCTAGAGTCAATGCACAGCTTCAGTTATTACAGCTAGAAACTAGAGATCAGGTCCAAAACCTGGGAGTAGTGATGGACTCCAACCTGAACCTTAGAGCCACATAAAAACAGTTACAGTCGTCCTGCTATCACCTGAAGAACATTTCCAGGATTAGAGCACTAATGTCTCCACAAGATCTAGAGAAACTCATCCAGGCATTTATCTTCGTTGACATTGATTAGTGCAACAGTATCTTCACAGGTCTGCCTAAAAAAATCAATCCTCCAGCTGCAGCTGATCCAGAATGCTGCTGCTGGCATTCTCACTAAAACCAGGAAGACAGAGCACATCACCCAGTAATAAAGTCCTTCCACTGAGAGAATAGACTTTAAAATACTGTTGTTAGTTTATAAGCCACTGAACGGCTTCGCACCACAACAAATTAAACATCTGCTGTTGTTGTATCAACCTTCCAGACCTCTCAGATTCTGGTCTGCTCTGCACCCCAGAACCAGAACCAAACATGATGAATCAGCAATCAGCTTCTATGCACCACAAATCTGGAACAAACAGCCGAAACACTGACTTCCTTTAAATCAAGACTAAAACCCCACATGTTTGGAGTTGCCTATGAAACATAATCAATGAAACATTAATCAACATCTTGATGTGATGGGACTTAACAAAATGTAAAGCCTCAATTGTTGACTGTTTTCATTGACTGTATTTTTTGTGTTTTTATGATGGAAAGTACGTAGAAATGTCTTGTTGCTGAAATATGCTACATAGATAAACTTGATTGATTGGTTGGTTGGTTGAATTAGTTCATATTTTAAATATTTTTTAAAGAAATTTTGTTGCAAGGCTCCAATAATAATAAATAAGTAATAATACAAGTATCAATGTAAATATATATAATAAAAGTTTAAATTAAAGGGAGTTTAGTATCCTTGTGGCATGAGGGATGAAGCTGTTGTCTAATCTGGTTGTTCTGCATTTGAAGCTGCTGAATATTTTCCCAGAAGGCAGCAGGGAGAACAAACCATGGTGAGGGAGGGAGTGGACTTAGGGAAATGACCCTTGAAGTATTTTTCCCAACCCTCACAAACTGGGGTCTGTCTGTGAGGAAATCCAGCAGCCAGTTACACAGGGGGGGTTTGAGCCCAAGGCGAGCTAGTTTGCTCTCCAGGCGCTGGGGGATGATTGTGTTGAATGCTGAGCTGAAGTCCAGAAACAGCATCAGCACATGAGTATTCTTCTCCTCCAGCTGTTTCTGGCTCCAGTGCAGTGTGGTGGAAACAGTGACCTCTGTGCAGCAGTTGTAGCGGTAGGCAAACTGGAGCAGATCAAAAGAGAAGGGAAGTTGTGAGATGATGTGATCCTTCACCAGCCTCTCAAAACACTTCATCATTATGGCAGTGAGAGCAACAGGCCGACAGTCATTCAGTGATGAAATTGTGAGTTTCTTGGGCACTAGAATGATGATGGCCATTTTGAAGCAGAATGAAATGACAGCACAGCTCAGCGAGGTGTTAAATATGTCAGTGAGGACATGAACCAGCTGGTTAGCACAGTTCTTGAGAACCAGGTCTCAAGGACCTGCTGTTATCAGGACTTGCTTTATGCGTGTTGAGTCTTCTCAAGGTCCTCTGAACATCAGCTGCATTCAGTTTGAGTATCTGTTCACCCAGATGAGAGGTAGATTTTCTCACAGGAGTGTTTGTTGAGGGCTTCAAAATGAGTATTTGTTAAGTATATTCAGAAAGTATGAGTTGGAAGACTGGACAAATACAAAACTTTAATTTATGCACATTTATTGACTTACATTTATGAATTTAGATGTCTACACATGCATTTTTAATTGACAATAATTGACAGTAATCTTACCCCATAGGTAACTCCTTGCCTCCCCTAACCCCCGTAATCCTAACCCATTTCTTCAGTGTCCATTTTATATTTCTCTCGCAAAGATAAAGCATTTCTTTCCCATCTGTGGTCTAAGTACACAAAAATGCTAAACAGTCTTCTGTGATGGACAGGTGACCGGTCCAGGGTGGCCCCACCTCTCGCCCATTGACCGCTGAGAGGCATCAGCACCCCTCACAATCCCACTTGGGATTAGTGGACATCTTAGGATTTTTCTCACTGAGATAAAATTCTTCTTGCCAACTTTGCTCTAACTCCTTATGTTTCCACAGCAACTAAAACAAACAAAAACCTGACAGGTTTTGACATCATAATGTCAATGAGAATCTCTATGTTCTCATCAGTGATGTCATAAATGTTCAGAGAGATACAAGAATTCTCAGTTTGCTTTTCAACTTGGTTGGAGGTAGATCGATCCCAGAGAGACGACTTCAAACTGACTTTACAAACCATTTTAACTGAACACCAAGTCAAGAGGATTTTTGCCTGTGATGGGACCTTGGATTTCTTGTTACGAAGGGAGTTGAAAAGTTGTTAGGATATAGCACAAGAGGCAACAATGTCCTTGTAGAGAGCTCTGAGGACGAGAGATGAAAATACTTTGCTTTTGACATTGAAACCTGAAGACCAAAAGGACATGGAAGATTCCTCTAAGGATGAGAAAGTTACCATCAAAACCACAACTACGGATTTGACAGTAAAGGCATCAGAAAACTTTGTTGCTTTTGAAAGTGTCAATGTTCCTCATGACCAAATGGACCTGGATGTGTTTGCTTGCTCACAGTTTTAGTGAGTTAACTTTACAACCACACTTAACTCTTTGCCAACACAGATATTACAAAAAAATGTCTTTACCAGTCTTCCCAAAAATATAACGGACCTGGATGTGACTCCAAGCTGAAACAGCGAGGAAATTGTGACAAATATTGAAGAAATCTCTGAGGATTCATCATTAGAAGAATCCTCTTCAGCAGAAGAAAAGAAATTCAAGATGACAGATGATTTCAACAGTGTGGATGCTAATCTTGAGCCAACCATGTACTTTTGAAAATTGACATGGAGAAAGAAGGAGACCATCTCTGGTTCATCAAGTCTGATCATGATGAGTTTCATTTTATCTGTGCTGCAAACTAAGAGCTGTGACTCAGTTTGTGTCTCAGTTTGTGAGTTATGGTAACCTTCATCAGGTGAAAACTTCACATCTTGTCTAGTATTGCTTTGCTCACAGAAAACCTTCTTTTTGACAATTTGAAATATTTAAAACATTTCTCTTTTCTTTTTCTTGTGTATTGTAGAAGTTTGCTGTAATTTCTGACACATTTGTGATTAGTGAAAATTTGACTCACAGCTTTAAATGTTTAACTAATGGAGTGTTTTATATGTTTTTTTTAATAAAGCAAATTATATTTTTTGTTTATTTTATAAATAAATACTCAAAGAGGTTTTAGATTAAGTCTGTTGTGTGAAAATGTTGAGGAAACCAAATAAATACTTTCTCGTGTCACAATACTGTTTGATTTATACCAGAATGATCAGAACCAACCTCTCAAAACACAAAACTAACTTGAAAAAAGTCTCAATAAAACACCTAAAAATGAGGGGGAAAAAGAATGATTCAAGACTTTGTCTTGTAACTCTGTCTGTTTCATACGATCCTTCAAACCTGCTGATGTTTTACACACTGAAAGGCGATCAACTTGACATTGACGCATTTACTTTGTATGAGCTTCTGAGATGCCGTCTGAGACCCTTTCTTTTTTTTGTTGTAGTGTTGAAAACAGGTATAAAGTTGCAGGAACGCAATGGTTCTGACGTAAGATGAAGCATGACTGAGGATTTATTTTAATTAGTGTTCACATTCCCAGCTGAGACACATGAATCCATGTGCAGCTCAGCCTGTGTTTTGTCCAGTTTAAATGTTTGCAGTTGAAAAACCGACGTCTAAGATAAGTGAAAGGAGGAGTTTCTCATTTGTTTACAGCCCTCGCACAAAATGGGTCAGTAGATAATCAGAACTTGCTTCAATTTAGTGGCTTCGGGAACACGAGGGAGGAACAGGCATTCACAGAAAGCACTTGCACAGCTTAAGTAAAATGAGATGTTTGTCTTTAAGGTCGAACCACTCCATTGTTGAAGACATCCGACGTGGAGAGGGGAAGATTTATGGAGCCGAGCTGCTCAAAGACCTGCTGAAGCTCCTGCCTGATGCAGAGGAGGTCTGTGTGTTTGGCCTGTGTTCTCGTATGAATGGTGAAAATACTCATCAAAGACAATTTGTCTAAAAAAACCCCAAACAAACAAAAAAACCCCTTAGGTTCTGCTCAGCTTCCTCTCGCTTTTTATCTTCTCTGCAGTTCAAGAAACTGCAGGCTTTTAAAGGAGAGCCAGACAAGCTGACACTGGTTGATTCCTTTATGTACCTCCTAATCCAGGTGCCACGGTAAGTTGGTGCAGTTCATGCAAAGTTGTTTCCATCAAAGGGGAATCTGGAGTCAGCAGTTTTTGACAGGGTTTATCCTGAAATACTGCATGAAGATGATTTCATAACCTTTCTGGGGAGTTTGCAGGAGGCTGGAAATGTTCTGCTGAATAACACAGTTCACATAGTCAACGTTCCTCAATCTCATTTAATTGGTAGAAAAATCTTAAATGTATTTTGGTATTCGTTTCCAGATTGGACTGATACAAGGAGGCAGTATAAACTTGAGGCCATGCTTAGTTCCATTGTTGCATTTATTTTAAGCTTTTTAATTAGTGACTATAGAAATGGTTTCTGGTCGTTACCTGCCTGTCCAATTCCACTCTAAAACAATTCTCACTTCCAAAGTAGTCTGGACTTTCTCCCCTTCACTTGGATTGTCTCCTGTAGATTTTCTACAGTTCGCTTTCATAACAGATAGCTGTTATGAAAGCAGACCTGTAGCTATTTGAATCCAGTCTTACAGTTTAAAAGGCGATTCTGCCTAATACTGATGTGAACTTTTGATTTTAATAACCTGTTAAAAACCAGACCCTTGTCCTACACTATTTGTTTCTTCCCGAGGGTCTGGCCTCTCAGCTATTGAGAAACCATTGCTTCCTGGAGGCGTGGCCTATGTTGAGGTTAAAATTTTTCCCAATTTCTAACATTTGTCTGTGACGTATGCAATGGACCAGTCCGACGCTATGAAGCTTGAAACAACCATCCTCCACTATGAAGAAAGAAGAGCCGATTCAAACGAGGTGCTGTTAACATTAATTCAGTATTTGGAAATGTGGCCAACATGGACTGAACGGCTTCATTTACTTCCTCTGCTGCCATTGCTAAACTACAGGCAGGCTGCGATTCTAAAACAGCGCAGAAACTCCACATACATTTAAAACTTCTTCTGTTCACTGACTTGCCAGTAGAAAAGCTACTGGACTGAATCCAAGTGAATGGAAGAAAGACCAGACTGTACTGGGAGTAACTTTGTTTTTTGAGCGGAGTTGCACAGGAAGGCAATGGCCCGACTGGAATTTAAGGACATTTTTTAAAATCCCAGCAACAACAACAACAAAAAGACTCTCTTATTATTCTGCCATTCAGCAATTAGAACATTTTTGGGTTTTCATAATAGACCTAAAACAAATGAATAACCAATTTCAACTGTAGCCATCTGAAACTCAGTTCAATGTATGATATTCACAAATATTCAGTTTCCCCCAGGATTCAGTAACATTTGAAATAACAACCAGAAGTCAATTGCTCTTAAAAAAGAGCTTCAGCAGCTCTCCACCTGCTGCTATGCAATCCTCTCACTGCCTTGGTTTGTAGGTTTGAAGTTCGGATCGAGGCCATGGTTCTCTGTGAGGAGTTCTTCCCTTGCGGTGCTGCGATGAGTCATGACATCGATGTCATCAGAGCCGCTACTGAAGGTATGACGCACGTAAAATACGGCGCCGCATAACGCTTTATACATGAAGCTCCTGGTAGACATCTGGACCCAGTGCTCAGTTTCTGACCTAACCAACATATTTCAATTTGATAAATATTCAGTCTTATTTATCTGACATATTTTTCACTTTTAACATTTAAATAAAAGTTATTTTAAGTAGTCTCCATAGGTTTTTCACTTACCAAAACGTTTTTGCACAATCACATCTAAACTTTCAGCTGCAGTCGTTTGTACTAAATCAGACTGAAAATTTTTTTTTGTACAGATAAATCAGAATGTCTGAACTTGTGTTGTTATCCTTGAGCTGATGTTTTCCTCTGGAGTCTCTAATATGTTCCTGTCCTGTAGAGCTGATGAACTGTGAGGAGCTTCATGCCATCCTTCATCTGGTCCTGCAGGCTGGAAACATCATGAACGCTGTAAGAGTTTAGCCTCATTAAACACTCACATATGGTGTTAGTTATTAGCCTGGAGCCATTCTGCATATTATGTGAAATTTTTACTTTTAACTTATATTTACTCTCTGATTCAAGTCACCTTCTTTTTAACAACTTCTTTTAACCCTCCTGCTGTTTTAGCGCGACACTCAGGAGTAGTCATGTGTCATAGTCTTTCTATGTCATAGTAAAACAGCGGGGGAAGTGGGAGGGTCGTCCCATCAGACCGTCAGTTTCCGAAACCACACAACAAAAACACTGATAAAAGCTCAGTGTGACCCCACCGGACTGCGCACAGAGTAAAACACTCATGTGGTGTAATCTATTAAAACTGCAGGAGGGTTAAACTTACCTCATTTTATTTTTTCAGCTTTTTAAAAACAACATGATTTTGATATTCTAAAGTTTTACTTGGCACTGTGAAGGTGTATGAGGTGATGCTTACTGCACAGAACAATCATCTGAACTCATCAACAGTTTTCTGATAACATTTTGCTTGTGTTTCAAACACAGTGATCACCTTTTGCCTCTGCTGAATATCTCTCTGTCCACAGGGTGGCTACGCAGGAAATGCTGTCGGATTCAAGCTGTCGTCTCTACTCTCATTGGCCGACACTAAGGCCAACAAGCCAGGAATGAACCTGCTGCATTTTGTTGCCATGGTTAGTAAGCCTGGAGATATAATTATCTATCTGTCTGTCTGTCTGTCGATCGAATGAACGAACGAACTCTGGAAAAGATTAAGAGACCACCCACTGCACTGAACCCTCATGGTTATTCCTACATTCTGAACTCTTCTTGAGTTCAAACGTTAGTATTGTTGTTTCTAAATGAATATGAACTTGTTTTCTTTGCATTATTTGAGGTCTGAAAGCACTGCGTCTTTTTTGTTAGTTTGAACATTTCTCATTTTCCGTAAATAAAGACTAAATGTTTGCTTGGAATTTCAGAGACACGTTGTTAGTAGTTTATAGAATAAAAGAACAAAGTTCGTGTTATTCAAGCGTATACTGTACCTATGGAGAGTAAAATCAGAGAACTGATCATTTTGCTGTGTTCTCTTATTTCTTTCAAGAGCTGTATATCTATAGCACGTTTGAGTCATACCATTTTTTGTATTTTTCTTTCAAAGTGACAATGTTTAAGGAGATTATTGTTGCTCTGTTTTTCTTGTTGCTGAACTTTGGCAGCTTCTTTAGACGTTTTTACTGATTGTATGGAATGCTTCAAAGGAAACAGGAGAAATAAGGAACCAAACCTCACTGACCAAAAAGTAAGGCATAAGTGTCCATCCAGCTGCAGAAAGGTCAGCATGAGACCTCAGATTCACATATAAGCTGTGTTTTATAAGCGAGCTCTGAACAATATTCTGTCATGGTTAGGTAGAAGAACTTCACAGAAAGTAAGAGAGAAAAGCAGAGTCAGGAGAAAAACTTAGAAAGACCTTCAGAAAGCCAGGAGGGTCTGGCACTCTGGAAGCTCCATATAAACAAAGTGGGTTTGGTTTTATGGTGTAACTGTGACAGGAATCATGCTTCCCTAACAACAAACCCTGGATCACCAGTGAGCTACTGGAACTGCTATGTTGAGATCCATCCTTACTCCCAAAACTTTAGTCCTGCTGTAAGAGGAAGAGGAAATTCCAAACACTGTGATTCCAGAGGGATGTTTGGAGAGCAGATGGTGACCAAAAGCATAAAAAAAGATAAAACTGGGTCACCAAACTTAAGCAGCTCCATAAAACGTCCATGTGTCTTCAACACGGCGCACATCCTACTTTATCCAGCTCAGTGTTAAGTGTTGTGATGTAAACTATCTGATGTTTCCCCACACAGGAGGCGAAGAAGAAGGATGAAAAGCTGCTGAAGTTTCCAGAGAATCTGCAGCATGTACAGAGTGCAGCCAGGTGAGCAAAATGTCCTTCTGGTGTTTGCATTTGATATTAAATACATATTTATACTCTACCATCCAAATGTTTTACTGATATTTAAGCTTTGCACCTGCACTATTGAAGAGTCGTGAATCAATTTTGAAGTGATTGAGTGGGTTCACTGAAGAGTCTGGCCTCTGTCACATGCACATTGCAGTGTGAGTCCTTCTAGCTTCCCAAGGTCAGATGTGTGTGTTCAGTGCAGCTCCTGCACTGCAGAGGCTGCATCACTGCTCCGCTCCTCCCAGCAGTCCTCCAGTTCTTAAAGTCTGAAAAAATCAAAAGAACTGACTGAGGTTTGTGTATTACCCTTGAGTCAGTTCAACTCAATTCGATTCAAAAAACCTTATTCATCCCCAGCGGGGCAATGACTTCATAGAAAAACAGGGCAGTATGCATTAGCAAAGTCCAAATGGGCAGTGAGGTTAGTGAGTCCTGTGGGATGGAGCGATGGAAGTGTGTGTGAGGGCTGTGAATGTATGTCAGTCGGGAATTCCTGACCTCTTTCTTGTGTCTGTGCAGAATTTCAGTTGAAAACATTGAGCTGGAGTTTTCCTCCTTATACGTCCGGATCAAATCCCTGGAGGAGAAAATCCAAGGAGAAGAGCAGCTCCAGCTGCAGCTGGAACCCTTTCTGCAGGTGAAGCTGCTGCACTGATGTCACACAGCTAACACACACACGTTTGCTTGGCTGTCTTTGTGAGGACTTTCCATCGACTTCATTCATTTCTACAGCCTAAACCTTAACTTTATCTTAACTCTAACTCTAACCCTAACCAAAACTCAATTCACACCTTAGTCCTGAATCTAACCCCTGACCCTAAAACAGCGTTTCTCCTTGTGGGGACCAGGCTTTGGTCCCCACAACGTAGTATGTGTCAGGAAAATGGTCCCCACAAAGTATTACAAACTAATGCACAGAGTTCTGGAGCTTCTGACTCAGCTGCTGCACCCAGCAACATCTGTAAAATAGTAGATGGTTGAGAAAACGTGGGTTTGTGTTTGTTGTCTGCTCAGAGCTCAGCTCAGACGCTGCAGGACTTAAAGAGGCGCAGGCTGGAACTGCGAAAAGAGGGCAACACTCTCATCGATTTCTTTTGTGAAGACAAGGACACCTTCAAGCTGGATGAGTGTTTCCGGATCTTTCAAGACTTCTGCATTAAATTCAACAAAGCAGTAAAGGTCAGTGTGAGTGGAAAGAGGCAATATTTGCACTGTTTTTAGCAGCCATGGTAGAGATTATTAAAACAGCCTAAAATGCATTCATCTTTCATTGCAATAACAATTTTTTTTTTTAAATCCAGAATTTAATTAGAGTTTGTTTATTCAATGGAGGATAAACATATACTGTACATATAGTGCATTTAGTCAGAGCAATAATGAAAAAGTTAGAAAGAGCAAAGACAGCAGGGCGTAAAGTGTGGTGAAAAAATTTCAGTGGTTAAAAAAACAACAGTCTTTTGTTATGCTTCACTTTTAAAAGAGTCATTTATTTCAACTTCTTTGAAACGTTTTTTGTCACTGCTTTACTTTGTGTGTCTGATTTCAAAATAAAAGCACGACGAGCGGTGCTGCTTCATAGGTTGTGGTAGGTAGTTTGGTTGTGCATCAGCAGAGATAGCAGAGTATTTTTCATCAGCAGCATCTGAAATGAGTCCAACAAAAAAGAGAAAAACCTCTGACATGTGAGAGTACGGCTCACAATAAGGTTCTGTTTAAATAAAAATAATAAACCCCACATCATGAAGCTGCCTAACCACAACTAACCACAAAAACGTCAATCTGTTTATACTTGTAATACTTGAATTTTAAATATTCAATCAACATTTAACGTCCTAACATTCATTTGTCTGCCTGTCTGAATGACCAGTTAGAGTTAATCTTCTGTAAACTGTCTGGTTCTGCACTGAAAATGAACTGTGTATTTATTGTGTTGGCCAGGACTCCCTTGAAAAAGAGTTTTTTAATCTCAATATAATTTCTTTTTTTAAAAGCAGCCAGAGGTCCAAAAATACTTCAAAGAATTCAGAGAAGGTCACTTTATAAAATTGCACAAAATCTTATAAAGTGAAGAATCGTTTAAAGCGAAGAGGTACTGCTCAGCACTGTGTTTTATACCAACCAATCAGGGTGAGGGTTGGACTTCTATGAAATCATTTCTTTAATAATCAAAGCGAGTAGCAGGAAATGTAAATCCAAATGAAGATAAACATTTTAAGGATGTTTAGCTAATTCACATGCAGTTGAGTGTATGTCAGTACACAGGGAGAAACACTGCCTGCCTTGTACAAGTATCCAGATCTTTTGACTTTTTTCACATATTGTAAAGTGGCAACCACAAACCAGAGTGCATTTTACTGGAACTTTTTCATGATAGACCAACATGAAGTTGCACGTAGGAGATAAAATATACATTCGCTTTTTTTTTTTACAAATAAATATGTGAAAAGCGTGGCATGTAATTGTAATGGTATTTACAGGCTGTGTACATCTCTCATTACTTAGAATTCCTAAAGTCTCCCTGCTCCTGTTTTGTCTCAGGACAACAAGGAGCGTGAGCTGAAGGAAGCAGCCAGACTGCGGCGGCTCAGGGAGCTGGAGGAGAAGCGCTTTGCGTGGGCCGCTGAGGATCACAGCGGCGTCTTCGGCCGCAGCAGCAGCGAGAGCGACGTGGAAATGCTCACCAAGGAAGGCCTGCTGGACTTCTTCCAGAAAAGATCCCAGAGTCCAAACAGTCCGCTCGGACGCTCCGCCAGCGCCCGCCGCCACCGTCACACTATGACCTCCATAGTAGACCGTGAGCTCCAGGGTTACCTGGAGCTGTTCGGAGGCGCTGGGAATCCCACCGGCTACTCCAGGTTCTACAGCCTGCCTCGGCCCGGCCGGCCTCTCCACAGGAACGCCACGCCGTGGATTCTTGGTCAGGATGACAGCAGAGAGGCGATGTCTCCACATGCAGAAACGGAGCCTATCAACTCTCTGGCCAGCTTCTCCTCCTCTGGCGTGAACGACAACGAGGTCGTCAACGACAACAATAATTACTCGTCTGTTTCAGAGGGCAGCGCTTTGCCTCGGCCCTTCTGTGTCTTTCAGAAGCCCGCCCACCTTCCCAACCCGGCGGTTTCTGGCCTCATGAATGTCAGCGTGGACAAGCATACTTTAGTTCAAGCTCCTCAAAGTTTTGACCTGCAGAGCCCAAACAACAACAGTGACCATAAGCACTTTGTCAGCCATGGCGATGTTGTGGTAACTGAACTTGAACAGGAGGCAGAACATTCTCATCATGGACATCAGGATAAATTCATGTTTGATGAGGTTTTGGAGAAAAGAGCTGGGGAAGGTAAAGGCGAGACAGGAGCTTCCTCTGAGAGGGAGAAGGAGGACAAGGACTGCAGCACAGTCTCATCCACAACCTGTGATACTCCCCTCCCTCTGGATACCTCTGTGTCCAACAAGAAGCCCATGTTTTACATAATAGACTGCACCGAAACAGACTGCTCTGTGGTTCTGGATTACTCCGAGGTTGAAAGCTCATCGCTCACCAAAGAAGGTCTTCAGTTTGTTCCTCAGTGGAGCAAAGACCTGGAAAGCCAGCAAGGTCCAAATTCCCCCTGCAACGACCAGTCCATCTCAACCAGTGAGCTCTCAGCGCCCAAATCTGCCGACGTAACATCCGTGGCGGCATCTGCTACCACAGAGGACTGGGACACAGAGAGCTGCGACACGGCAGAGGGGAAACAGGAGAAGGACCAGAGAGCAGGCAGAAAACCTCTGAACTCAAAGAGCAACAAAGTGTCAAAGGGCAGCGGGGGTCGAGGGGTTCGGACTCTGACCAGCGGCGACAGCCAGGGAGTCCGGAAAGTTGTCCCCATCAGCAGGGTGAACAGGCCGGGCAGCAGCAGGAGGACAGACAGACCTTTGGTCCAGGACGGCGGAGAGGCACACCGACACCTCCGTGACCAAAGCACCCCTGCAAGAGGAAGAGCCGAGAAGACAGCGAGGCCGCCTCGACACTCAAGCGTTCCTCCTGATGAGTCCAAGGTCCAGAGGGGGGGTGGTCTCACAGGGGGAGTGTCTAGGTGGGCGCGAGATTCAATGCCGAGGAAAGCTTCCTTCCACAAGCCAAGCGCCAAACCGCTCAGAAACATCCCAAAGCCTGTTCATGAGGAGAAGATGTGCCGCTCCACCATGAGGGCTCTGGCTCAGGCCGGGACCCCTGGGGGGCCTTCCTCCGAGAACAGCAGCTCAGAACCGCAAAGCGCTAAGAACTCCTCCAACGTCCCCGGCTTTGCCCGAAACACTGTAGCTTCATCTTCCAGGACCAAGAGGGACCTGGGCCCTCCGTCCATCCCCACCACTCCGTCCCGCAGCCCCTCGCTCCGGGGGCCCCGCACCTCCACCGAGCAGAACCGGGCCTCACCGACACCTCAGAGCAACGAAGAAAAGCCTCCAGGGACACACCTGCGGCGGGTGCACAGCGTCAAGGCGGCCAGCCGCAGCGCCTGTCGCAGCGAGACCCCGCCTCCAACATCAACACGGGGGAGCATTCGGAAGACCAGCAGCTTTTCTGAAAAGTCTGTGCAGCTCAGAGACTTGTTGCTGTCTGGCAAAGCCACAAAGCCGAGCTGGAAGTGAAACCAGACCTGGTTAAACCTGACTGCAGTCACAGACGACCTCTCCATTTAGAATAGAGTGATATTTACTTGCCTTACCAATCCACAGTGGAGAGGAATCCTCTCTAACATGCAACAGACCTGAAGCTGAAATCCATTTTAAGCTGCTTCACCCTCTGAGGTTACATCTGTAGTTGACAACTGCAAAGAGCAAGATGCAATGAACCTCTCTTCGTTTCTGTTGTGTTTCTATAGAAAAGTTACTTTTGTTGCTCCACTAACATGACAAGTGGTAAATTGGTGATCTTACACAGAAGCCTTATTGCCTGCTTAGCTGTTAATCTGCAGAACCCTGAATGCTACTGTGTGTAACGATGTTAATGTTTAAAAAAAAATACTGACTCACTACCATAATGCTGCTAATTAGCTCTGATTGTTCCCTTTTTTTTATTTCAGGGTTTCAGAATCTGGTAAATCTCGCTGCTGTCACTGTGCCTTGAAAAAGTATTGATACGCTGAGAACTTTTTCACATTTTCTCAAGTTACAACAACAACAACAAAAAAACTACAATAAGTTTAATTTGTATTTTATGTGATAGGAAGATAATGAGTAGTGTACACATTGGCAATGGCAGGACTGCACTATGTGAGGAAATAATGTTATGCAATATGCTCAATATTTCAAGTATAATATTGCTCAAGTCCTCATTTTCTGTTTCTCAGTGGTTATTGCGATGCTTCACATGCTCTGTGACCTCTAGCATCGGGACGTCTGATCTGAGTCATGCAGGTCAGTAAATGTCAGGCTGGATGTATAATTTTCAGATTGGTGGAATTCACGTCTATAAATCACTCTGGGATTTCTGAAGGTTTTTATTTGGGGACATCAAAGTAAACAGGGTTCAATGCAAAGGCTCTCCACAGTTTTCAGATTTTTATTTCCCCTTCACAATTATGTGCAGCCTTGCCTTTGTGTTGGTCTATCACATGAACTGCCAAATGAATACTTACATGTTTGTGGCTGTAATATGAGAAATCATTCAAAATGTTGAGTGGTATTCATGCTTTTGCCAGGTGTTGTGTGTGTTTTCGTTTTGTCCGGTCCTCCAGCTGTTTCCTTTGCTCAGTACCTCAGACAGATCGCTGTGGCCTTGTAATCACATGAGAAGGACTCATTGATTTTTACATGCTGACAACATGGACATAATCTGATCAGTTATAGTCCATGGCATTCTCACGGTAGAACAACATGTAAATTCACAAATAAAAAACCACTGTACACAAGCTGCTTTTGGTACCTTCTCTAAGTGTCAATAATTTGTATGTGCATGAAATCACTGTGGACATCAGAAACTTGGAATAAGATGATAAATATTGACGATGTAAAATAAAAATATTGAGAGAATTTAAATAATACTGAAAGTATGGCTAGTGATCCCTTCATACTTTGAATGTCGCGTAGCGCTATGAAAAGGTTTTTGCCTCGTTAAGATTTATCTTGTTTTTGCTCTTCAGTCCCACTTCAAAGATAACCTGAGTAGATCTGATCTGAGGATTTAGTAGAGTTAGATCATCTCTCTCAGGATGTTTGTTGGCAGGTGGCTCTTTGTGGGGGTTTTTGGTCAGCGGCGGCATTTAACCTGAAAATTTCTGTTTGACACATTTCTCATGAACTTTGACCTTACCTGAGGCAAGAGAGGCCTGCACGACTTCAGATGTTCTATGATGGTTGGTGACCTCCTGGTTGAGTCCATATTTTGTTTTCTCCATTTGTGTGTGGTGACTCTCTTCATCTTCAAACTGCTTAGTAACTCTTTCTAGACTCATGAATATCAACAGCATGTCTCAAATTTCTCAATTCTTTTCAATCGTGACATAAAATTGCTTAATGAAGACATTTAATCTCCGTTTTGTTGGATTTGTTCTCTATAAGTACGATTGTTGACACTACTGGTCCAGCAGGTTTTCTACTATGTGGTTCATATCCAACAAAGAGGACATTTACTTTTTGGCTTGGATAGATTTTTTTTCTTGGGATAAATCATCATTTGAAAACAGTTTGACTATCTTTGATTTGTGTGACAAAACAGCAAAAATAAAAAAAATAAAACAATAGAAATCTGTCAGGGACAAATGCTTGTTTGCAGTTCTGATTCCTACAGACCTTCAGTTTTTGTCATCATTTAACATTTAACTTCCAGTTTATAAGAATAGCAATAGCAAATCATTTATTTGAAATAGAATTTCTAACACAGGAACAACAAACTAGTGTCAAAAACCACAAACACCAGAAATAATCTTTCAGATTCTTTGAGATATCTATAATTATGATCTTCACATCTTCTCAGGATGTCATGGTTTTTGTGTTTGAAATGTAAATCAAATCGTGGCATATTTTTGCTTATTTTGTTTTTCACAAAAACATAGTTTGTATCCGAGGACCAAATTATATTATGCTTTTTAAATATAAAGTAGAATGCGAATTAGAATATAAATCTCAATTTTGTTTATTCCAACTCACAGTACAAACTGTAATTTTTCCTGTGTTGCGTTGGCACATTTCATAGTTTCCTGTGAAATAATGCCTATAGACCATTTTCATTGTGCTGTTCAGAAAGGTCAGTAAATATATTCATTTATTCATAAAAGGTGGTTTAGAAACCGCCTACGGATTTAGAAACATTTTACCCTAAAAGCTCTAATATCTTATTTATTTTTCATAGCTCTTAAAATGTTTTTGCTTAGATGGCAACAAAATTCATATCTCACATTCTTCATTATTACCAAGCCTGTTGTTTCCCATCAGTCGTCCTGGCTGCGATAAAAACAGATTTATAAAATGAGTCACACTGAGCTTCATCAGGATCTCCATTTTATGTACGCTGTCTAGTGACTGGTAATATGTTTACATTCAAAATACAAAAGCAAGTGCAAACAGATGTCCTGCAATAATCCCCATCAGATCGTTGAGAGCTGCAGGGTGTTGGCATGTCGTCGCTCTTCCTGGTCCTAAAATGCAAATCAAGGTGATGGCATAAAGGCTCCAAGCTGACATGCTGACCATGTAAACACACAAATGTATTTTTGCTGACTAATCAGGACTTCCTTTCATTTTACTAACAGTTTGTATCTAACCCTGCCCCTAAATAATCAATTTAAGGCAAGGTTTCACAGAACTGTCGCCTAAACAACCCCAATCTAGAACCACCCAGACACTAATATTTAGTATTCCACAAATACACCCAACCTCCCCTGGCCCCTGTAATCCTAACCCATTTCTTCAGTGTCCATTTTATATTTCTCTTGCAAAGATAAAGCATTTCTTTCCCATCTGTGGTCTAAGTACTCAAAAATGCTAAACAGTCTTCTGTGATGGACAGGTGACCGGTCCAGGGTGGCCCCACCTCTCGCCCATTGACCGCTGAGAGGCATCAGCACCCCTCACAATCCCACTTGGGATAAGTGGACATCTTAGGATTTTTCTCACTGAGATAAAATTCTTCTTGCCAACTTTGCTCTAACTCCTTATGTTTCCACAGCAACTAAAACAAACAAAAACCTGACAGGTTTTGACATCATAATGTCAATGAGAATCTCTATGTTCTCATCAGTGATGTCATAAATGTTCAGAGAGATACAAGAATTCTCAGTTTGCTTTTCAACTTGGTTGGAGGTAGATCGATTCCAGAGAGACGACTTCAAACTGACTTTACAAACCATTTTAACTGAACACCAAGTTAAGAGGATTTTTGCCTGTGATGGGACCTTGGATTTCTTGTTACGAAGGGAGTTGAAAATTTGTTAGGATATATCACAAGAGGCAACAATGTCCTTGTAGAGAGCTCTGAGGACAAGAGATGAAAATACTTTGCTTTTGACATTGAACCCTGAAGACCAAAAGGACATGGAAGATTCCTCTAATGATGAGAAAGTTACCGTCAAAACCACAACTATGGATTTGACAGTAAAGGCATCAGAAGACTTTGTTGCTTTTGAAAGTGTCAATGTTCCTCATGACCAAATGGACCTGGATGTGACTCCAAGCTGTAACAGCGAGGAAATTGTGACAAATTTTGAAGAAATGTCTGAGGATTCATCATTAGAAGAATCCTCTTCAACAGAAGAAAAGAAATTCAAGATGACAGATGATTTTGACAGTGTCGATGCTAATCTTGAGCCAACCATGTACTTTTACAAATTTTCCAACTCAATCTTCAACTGTTGGACGAATGCCACAACATTATGAACTTGAGTATTACCTGAAGGTTTGTGGCTCAATATCTGGACTTTTTACAGAGACGTCTTTGTTTACAAGGTTTTTCTTTACAACAATCCACCATTCAGGAAGATATTTTCCCCCAGATGAAGTCTTTGCAGTTCAGAATGAAATAAATGAAACACTGAAGATAAATAATGTAGTACATCGGGACAAGCCAGGAGTCTTTTTGTTTTATATGTTACACTATCTGACCCAATATGTCATTAACAGACTGTGAGCTGTACACAACTGACTATTGTGAACAACATTAGAAGTCTTCATGTATTATTTGTAACCTTGGTCCTGTCATTCACCTACCAAAGGAACAATGAGAGGTCAATACAACTAACTACTCTTCTGGACTGTAATACAGTTTGTGTGAAATTGCAGAATGTTGTGACACCTGCAGCCCCAACATAAAGACAGAATACTTTACATGTTTAAATAATTGGCATGTTTTATGTTTTTTGTTTCTTCTATAAAAGTTTGTAAAAGTCTGAAAGTTTTTTAATCATAATTAACATTGAATTAACAGGTTTTTCAATCTGGCATTTTATTATTGAGAAGGGTTTATCACGTTTTACACTAAGGACGATATATTGGCTCCAACGTGAATTCAATATTTCTGGCCAACCATATTTCAATGTTGATCCAATCACATTTTGCTAGCTGGGTTAGTATGATACCACACACTGTTTGAACAGCGACATCTGCTGGCAATTGGCAGTTAATGAACAAAGTGAATTATTTTAAGGCGCAATTTTCGGTTTTGTACAGCTGGTGTCGTGATTCTAAAATTGAAATTACAGTTTAAACAAATTACAACGGCCACTAGTGCGCAAGAAAATTCTAAGGGATGTTTACAGCCTTGCCCACCATCCGATAGAGAAAATATCAAAAATGACCAAGTCAAAACAATAAAGCAGTAGCCTTGATCTGTACGTTTAACATGTTTAATTTCATTTTTTAACACTTATTCCAGGCTGAATCATTACCACAGTTTTGACATGTAAATTGTTAATATCAGTTAAAACTATCAGAAAATAAAAACACCGATAGAAAACACTGTCTCACATCTGCACACAGGTATATGAAGTCCTGTAGGCTTCTCTCTCTCTCTCTCTCACACACACACACACACACACACACACACACACACACACACACAAGCACACGCCCACACAAATTACAGTTGTTTTTTTTTACACTTTATCCTACTGAACACAATGTCAGATACAACTCAGGATTCAGGAGAACAGACGACACTGAAATAGTCTTGTTAAAGCATTGCAATACAGAGAGTCATTCAACCTTAATGTGTTCTCCTTATCCTCCAAAAAGAAAAACTAGCTAGTCATTATGCATCTTTAAAGTCTTCTTTTAAAAGACAGAGGGAAAAAAATACATAAAAGGGTATGATGTTTTTTTTTAAGAGTTTATAAATATGAAAGGCCACTCATCAGTGACTTGTCCCACAGATCTTAACATCGTTTGCATTAATGGTGCAAGAAAACACGGTTAAGTCTTAGAACATAGGTAGCATCGTAACACAGACATTTTCTCTTCCTAGTAAAACCACACATGTGAGATTGTCTCGCTACTACGAGAGGTGGCCATTGTTTAAGTTAAGCAGACAATATTAAAATCTTCTATACAAACAGTGGGTGAGAAGATGTGTCTATACTGCGTCACCTATGATGCAAATCAGTGTGAGGAGATTGTAGCGTTGCCCCAGTTCTTGATGTAAACAGGACTAAATGATGGAAAGAAAGAGAGATTTTAAACAATACCCCAACGCCCATAAGGCATGTACAAGAATCAGAATCATGCCACACGCCGTGTGTGTGCAGCCGTGATATGGACGCGACTCAGGCTATTCAGGCAGCCCAGACGCACCGACTGACCAACACTGAGAGAACATTAGGCAACCACGCTGCAGAGACGCCACACACACGGGTTCACAACTGCAGTTTGTTATTTTACACTGTACATAGTTTTAGGGCGAGTGGAAAAGCCACGTGGCAGTGTCCCGTCACAGGCAGTGAGTTTGAATTCTTCATCTCATAGAGTCATCTCCCAAAGAACTTGTGCTTGAGTAAAAAACAAAAAAACCTTAAAAACATCCCAATGGTGCAAGGCAAGATTAACTGCTTAAAAAAACTCAAGCAGGAAAGGTTCAGGAATATAAAAGAAGAAAATGACAACTATTCTTGGTCACAGTATCACATCCTAAATAAACAAAATAACAAAAAAAATCACCATGTGATGAGTTAATGATTTTAAGTAACACTATTTTCTGTGACCCAATTACCATTCAGGGACAACAGAAATTTGTTTTATGAATATATGTTTTCCCACATTTCAACCACAAACCTCAATGTATTTTACTGGAGCTTCATGTGGCAGACAAAAGGGACTGATGAATGAATACTTTACTTTTTTTCTTCTTGTTTTGACAAATAACATAAAGGATGTGGCCCTAGTGTGTATTTAATCCTCTTTACTCCGACATCCAGTGGAACTGAGAGATTTCAGAAGTCTACTACTTAGTAAAAGGAGTTATTTAAACTCATTATGAATTTCCTGTGGAGTCCTCAGAGGGTTGGAAGAGATTAGTGAACAAACAGCATCATGAAAGTGACAAGACATGTAGGAGACGACCCAAACGACAGGCAGAGACTGCTATAGTCAGATAAGAATTAAAGTCAACATTCTAGTCTAAATGCAAAGTAAAATATGAGGCAAAATTATTTAATCCTTTACTCAACACTCACTGTTAAATAAAGCGGTGGTGGTGTTATGCTGTGGGGGACACTTTTGTTCAGAAACTTCCAAAAGACTCGAGATTGAGGTGGAGATTCACCAAAGCATCATCGTGTGTTAAAGTGTCCCAGTCAAAGTCCAGACCAAGAGTCTGTGGTCAAACTTGCTGGATGCTCTCGATCTTATCTGACTGAGATGGAGCTCTTTTAGTTCTGGGCCTCCAGAAACTGAAAGAAGCAGGCCCTGATGGGCCTGTAGCTGCCATGGCAACTAAAAGCGCTTCAATAACATCGTCTTAGAATTTTTAATCAGAAATAAATATCCATCCACTTTACAGCTATCTGCTTTTTGTTGGTCTGTCAAATAAAATTTTGACAAAATAAATTGATGTTTGTGGTTCTGATGGGGGAAAAGAGGAGAAACTTCAAGGTCTATGAATAACACTGAGGCACTGCATGTCGCTCAGCACAATCCTGAAGGGAGAAAACATTTTTATTCTCCCTCTCCATCCTGATCTTCTGACAGCGTTACATAGCACCCAATAGGCTATAAAATGCAAACAGTGTCCGCTGATTCCCTTTTTAAATGTTTGTCCTATTCCCTTATCGCTGTCAGCTACACACAAAAAAACGAACAAAAAACAAAACATGTTTCGTTTTTCTGTTATGAGTCATCCTGAGGCAGTAGGAGATGAGAACAGTATCAGGCATCCTTTATTTTCATTAGTCAGTTTATTTGGCACAAGTTGAGCCTTTTTCTTTTTTTATCCACAGCTCCCACTTCCCAGATAAACGTGTGTGTTGTACAACAGAACTCCTGGCTCAATTACTTCAGAATGCATTAATGGGTGTGTGTGTGTGTGTGTGTGTGTGTGTGCTGTACATGCACGTAAACACGATGACGGTGGACACGACGATCCGAGCCTTAAGAGACGAGTCGAAAAGGGAATGTGAATGTGGCTCAGCTCAGTCCCTACCTACTGTCACGGCGTTCTGAGTCACTGACTTGTTATTTACAGACATGAGCATTTAGTTAGTGTGTGTGTGTGTGTGTGTGTGTGTGTGTGTGTGTGTAAATGGTACAGTGAAGAGTTTCCATGATGAACACACAGCACACCACATAACCAGGAAGCATTAAACAGTCTACTCCTCGTGAAATTGGAATAAAGCGCATGTTGCACTATTTACAGCTCTATACAATGTGTGTATTGGCGTGTGGGGGTGTGTGTGGCTGTGAGTTGTTTCAGTGGAAAAGCGTCTCGGAGCTGGGGTGGGGGGGTGGGGGGGTGGTGATCAGATACGTCCCAGGAGGAGATATCAGAGGAACAGGAGGAGGAACGGCAGAGAGAGGGCGAACTGGACGAGCCGCTCAAAGCCCATGTGTGGCTTCTGGCTTCATCTTAAACAGATTCGGTGGGATCCTGCTGAGCTCCGTCCTGAGAGCTGTTGGCTGTGAGAACATGGCTGAGGCAGTGCTGTGTTGAACTGGTCTCTAGTGGACTGAGGACTGAGGCCGGGCAGCGGGGTTAGGCCGACTGGCGGGATCCAGTTGGTCGTTGGGAACAGAGCGGCGGTTCTGCTCTGGTCGGTTGGTGGCTAGGTATTTCGCTCTCATACTGGAGGTGTACTGGATGGAGAGAGGGAGTACAAGGAGGAAGGAAGAGCAAGAGAGGAGGATGATGAGAAGCATAGAGGAAGGTACAGGAACAAGAAAAAGGAAACATGAGTTTAATATTTAAACCTCTTTTGTACTTCAGAGCATCAGCAGACGAATCCAGCTGATTCCAAACATTTACATGCTATATTAGAACAAAATGCTATTTTTTTCCCCACTGACTATAAATCACACTGAACTTTTTCTGATTTAGATACATCAGGATTACCAAAATTACTTATGTTTGTTATACTAATACTGAGAGAATGTTTTAGAACTTTCTTCAAAGTTAAAAGTTTACAAGCACTAAGCCGTCAAACGACTTGGTAAAGCTAAGAGAACAATATCAGGTCTCTGTAAGCTTTACAAGAGCAGAATTCACTGGATGAAACCAGATATTTACACTCACCAAACAAAAAGACACAATCTGAAATTAAATCAGACCAAACTTCTTGTTTCAGATCAGTTAGAAAGATTAAAATGATTTCTGTTTTATAAATGCCAGAAAAGGCAAGAAGAGTGTGAGGAGGGAGGTAGAAAAACTTTTCTCAGAAACAGCAGTCGTGTCAGAGGGACCAGAGTCAAACGACAGTAAACTACTGTGAGAAGATTGTGTTTCGAGGGGTTAGGGTTGTCTTGTAAAAATTACTATGGAAACACATGCTGAAGTTTAGGAATGGAACAAAAAAAAATCTTTAACAAAATTCTGTGACTGGTGATTTTTAAAAAAATTTAAAACGTAAAACTGTTGTAGTGTTAAATGACAAGAAAATATATATATATTTTTTACAGTTTATGTAAACATCTGGTGTCAATCACAGGTAGGAGGAGATAAACATACATACAGGACATTGGATCAGTCATTTGGACAGCCAGGATCTGACTACAGCAGTCATTCACTAAGTAGCAGCTGATTAGAGCTACATGAAGTTATTGTGTGATTCCTTTGAAGTTAGTCTACTTCTGATGTAGTGGGTTAGCCTGGTATGCGTTAGTGGCTTGATGTGGGAGTCACAGTAAAAGGGGTCTTGTGTTTCCACATCCCTGCAGAGGGCAGACGGTCAGCGCTGCCTGTGAAAATAACAAGCTGCCGTCATTCAGCTGTTGTGGAAGCTCTGGACGGTGGAGGTGGGAGCAAAGTGGCAGTGTGGCTGCTGGATGGTGAAAGGTGACGAGGGGAGGCACAGAAACAGCAGACACATACACCTCGACCAGAACATGTGCACACATAGACACAGTGTGGAACAGGAAGGAGGGGGGAGAAGAGGAGCTGCAGAGGTTTGGGCTCCAGTGTTTCGGGGGGGGCAGAGCTGCGGTCAGCGAGCGGAGAATGTGTCTGAACGGTTCGGCTTCAGCCGGCCACGGCATCCAAACGCATGACATCTACAGCTGATATGTGTGAGGGGGGTTTTCACCAACAAACAAGCCCAGCAACTGTCAAAAGTCACAACGACCGGCAGAGGCGCATCTCAATAAAGTAGAGTTTCATCAAAAAGGGAAATTCATGGATTCAGTTCAACTCCAAACTCACTGACACGTTTCAAGCACTTATTTTCTTTCTGATGGTTTTAAGCTAGTTGAACTAAAAATTCAGTTTCTCAGAGAAGGAAAAATTACAAAAGGCCGAGACAAAAGAATGTTAATATATACAGCTCTGGAAAAAATGAAGAGCCCACTGCACTGAAAACCTCCTGGTTATTCCACCAAATATTAATTTCTGAACTCTTCCTGAGTTCAAACATTAGTATTGTTGTTTCTAAATGAACATGAACTTGTTTTCTTTACATTATTTGAGGTCTGAAAGCTCTGCATCCTTTTCGTTATTTTGATCATTTCTCATTTTCTGCAGATAAATCCAAACTTTTTGCTTGAAATTTCGGAGACATGTTGTCAGTAGTTCATAGAACAAATGAACAATGTTCACTTGACTCAAACGTATGGCTATAAAGAGTCAAATCAGAGAAACTGATCATTTTTGGTGGTTTCTTCTGATGTAAGTCATGGCCTTCATCCTCCACGAAAGGTCACTGCTAAAGCAGGTGGCCGCTCACAGGTTGCTGCATTTAAGCAGATTAACAGAAAGTTGAGTAGAGAGAAAAGGTGTGGTGGAAGAAGGATGTATAACAGGGAGATAAAACTGGAGAAGATTGTGAAAAAGCAAAACCCACAGAAGAGGTTTAGAAGAGGTTAACCAGACCGAGGAGTCAGAAAAACGACCTGAGTGCTGCTCGGTGGTCCACACATCACACTGTCACTGATTACTGATGGAGCTGTGTCACCTGCTGGTGTTGCTCCGATGTGTTTTATCACGTCCAGAACCAGCACACACCTGGAGAATCTCATGTTTCTCTCTGCTGATGAGTTTCATGGAGATTCCATAACAAGCAAACACTTACAGTATTTCAGTTTGTGCTCAATGAATCGATATAGTATGAGTTTCACATTTTAAATTGTAGTTAGTGGAAAAATTGATGTTTTTGATGATATTCAAGTTTATTGAGATGCACCTGAAATTCATTTTAGCTAGGAGATCTTAGTATGTTTGTTTGCAGTTCCTCCACAGGTTTTGCTGCTGAACGGCAAAAACGCACGAGTTCAGTCTGACAGATGTTCACCACTATGTTAACCACGATACATCAGAAATAGAGGCCAACTCTGTGTCCAACATGACACTATAGGCAAATCAAAACAACAATTTCTCTTTCAATTCACGTGCAAATGGTACAAAAAAACTCTTCTTTTTAAGCTTCAGTTGTCCCAGGCTGCCAAAATGACTCATAAAGCTTGAACCATGGTCACTGTCTAGTTTGAGCACAAATGACACTTGCAGGGATGAAGGGAAAGAGGACTACCTTCCAATATCCACACACAGCATGTCAGACGACTGAGATGGGAAAAACTTCACGCCCTTGTTCTTGGCAGGACAAACAGAATCTCTGTGGGGTTTGTTTTGTGCTGTGGGTATTGGAATACAGTAGAAGGGAACGTGTGATCTAGAAAGTGTGCACTTACAGAGGGTGGAGGGGACTCCCTGCCAATCAGGGGGGTGTTCTCACACCGGGGGTTCTGAAAGTTTGCGTTCTGGCTCCTGCATTGTAAAATAAGAGGTTACTTATTTAATGTGCTCACCCTGCTGCTGAGCTCCTGGTCTGTTTTTGACCTGTAATCTGCTCTACATAACTCTGATCAATTACCTCAATGATAGAATAAACAGGGACCTTCAACTTGGCAATATATAATGTGCACAAAGGTTAAATATTTCCTATCAAGTAACAAGTAGGAACAAAAAACGTGAGGAGCCACAGGAAACTGATATATGCCTTTATATTTAGATTAATTTATTATCAACAGTATTGTTTAAAATGTTTTGATTTGATTAATATGTATGTCGACTTTGTAAATAGATAGCGCCTTGAGAAGGTATTATACACTTTTTTTTTTTTACATTTTATCACATTACAAGTACAAGCTTTGATGTATGATTTTTATGATCATCAAAAAATTTGATGATCATTTTTATTCAGCCCCCCTTCAACCAGGTGCCTCTAAATAAAATCCAGGAAACGCAACTGCATTAAAAGAACAACAGATATCATGAAGAATTAAGGATCACACCAGAAAGGTGTGGATGAAGTTACAAAAACAACGTCCCAATACCAAGTTCCAGTTCAACAGCAGAACTACAAGTGAAGCATCCTACAAATTCTTTTTATAAGACAGTGATGAGAAGGACGTCCTGTCTCCAGTTTGTCACAAGCCTCATACTTCACAGTAAACATGACAGAATGCGCTCTGGTCAAATGAGAGTCAATTCAGGTTGTCCCATTTTGCCTACAGGGAAAACATCAGGTGAGGTAGATCACTACCATCAACCCAAACACACTGAGGCACACGAGTTTTTTCAGCAGGGATTTAGTGGAACATTTAAGAAGATTAAAACAGGAAGAAAACCTGTCACAAGTTCCAATAGACATCACACTGGGTGAGGGATTTATCTATCAGCAGGACAACAGTCCTACACATACAGTCAGAGCTACAATGGATGGTTTAAATCAAAAGCATTTCCATGTGTTAGAATAACTTGGTCTAAGTCCAGAGCTAAACCCAGCTGAGTGTATGGCAACACTTGACCGATGATGTTTCGGCACCCTGTGTCCATTTTGACTGAACTATTTTGCAAAGGAGAACAAGCAGAGGTCTGTCCATGTGGAAAGCTGATGGAGACAGGATTTACATCTGTAAAATATTAACTCCAAGTGGCAGAACTTTTTTACATTAGTAAACAATTAAAAAGCCCTCCATCACTTTTGTTTGTCTTCACACTTTTGTTCTCCTTTCATATTGGCCTATCATTGAAAATCTCATTGAAATACATTTAATATTAGTTTTAATGTGACAAAATGTAAAAAAGAAAAACAGTTTAGCAAAGGCACTAAAAAAAGCCATACTAACTACTCCAGCACATAGTTTCTGCTTGCAGTTAACATGCTGTGCTTGATTAAATTAAAATGCGACAAACAGCATCACAACATTAAAGTTTTTTTTAAGAGTTGTTCTGTTCTGAGCAAGGAAGTCAGTCCTGTGGCAACCACATGCATGCATGGTGACATTATTAGCTTATGTTACTGAGCCGCCAACATGTCTTTGCTGTATTTATCTGATTTCTGAAAATATTGTGGGGATAAACAGGCAGGTCGGCTAACAGAGGCAGCAGGAGTTTTCCTATCACTCCAACAGGTGATCTAATGAGGAGTTTTCTATGCTGACAGGTTGGTCACAGAGCACATGACTACACTGTGAATATGTCTAGGCTGTGTACTCTGGGCCACACGAGGCTAGCATCAGCTGCCTACAGCCTGCATGTGTATTGATTCTGGTAGCCTCTGGCTAGTGGCTGGTGCTAACTCACATGTATTCAGTGACGGGGGCATTGCTGACAGTGTGGGCTGTGGCAGGCAGGCTAGCTTCGCTGCCATAGCTGGAGCCACAGCTGTAGAGACTGGGCATGTGAACACGGTACAGGTTATCGTGCACGCCGCGAGAGGCACCCGACTCGTCTTCTCCGTCCTCGTCATCCATCCTTCAACCGGTCAGATTAAGAGCAGTTCGTGAGAGGGCATGATGGGTGAGAAGGAAAGAAGGTAGAGGGGAGGGAGATCCGAGAGAGACAACAGAGTATAAACAAGTGATTGAAGATGAGGTTAGGGGGAGAGGGGAGGATTACTGGAGGTCTCCAAGAATAAACGAAACACCAGCCCTGGCCATGCCTCCAGCAGCTGAATGAGTAGAATCGGGTCATTGACAGCATTCATCTACAGACAACATCTACTGCAAATACAAAGGCCTGAAACAGGAGGCTGCATTTTTCATTTTTGAACGCTTTCATTTATGCACACTGTGTAAACACATTAACCTTAGAGATAACCATGCAGTCATTGTTTTTATGCATCTATTGTTGAGATAGATGTTTTGCTGTTATTTAAAAGCAAATAAGTCTGTCAAAGCAGAATAAAATGTCAAGTAGGGCTGGGAGATATTTCATACAGCAGGCAGAGTTTTATTCATCTTGAGATGTCAGAAATGCAATGAATGGCATGTTGTTGGATTGACGATTTGAACTGAATATTTCCCTAAATGCTTCAGTAACTTCCCCCACTAACAAATATTTTGCCAGTAACAAAGCAAAGTAAAGCCCTCTAAACAATTAGTTAAAAATTGTTCAGTCTTAAACCTGCAGTATGTAACTCTTATTTTTTTAAATCTGCTCTTTACATATTTGTTAAAACTGTCACTATGTTGCAACACTACAGCATAAGACAGTAAGACATATAACAATGGGTTACAAAAAGATATTTTTTGGAAGTTGCCCTTGTTTTTTCAACTGAATTAGGATTATTTTGCACTGCTGAATCCAAAAATGACATCCATTTTACTCAATCTGGTCAGGTTTTTATTCTAATTTGATTTAGAGAAGTTTGATCTCCTGACTGAATTGATGACATTTTTGTGACATTATCAGTTTATTTATATTAATATTTCTCATTTTCCATCTTTTTTCTGTCTTGATGGAATCTCTCCTCCTGCTCATCACTCATTGATCCAGATTCTCAGGAAACCGATCCATAAATGATAACAAGTCCTGCATTTTGATGCTCATGTTGCTCCATAGTTCAGAAGGTTGACCCGATTGAGCAAAACCAGTGTGAATTTTGGATTTAGCACATCAATCCAAAACAAAAAAATGACCCTAAAACAGTTGAAAAAACCCAGATAATTGTTTGGCTGTTGACCAGAGTAATCTGTGAAAAAAAAAAATCAAGTGCTTCTGCCTTCTCCCAGTGTTTGAAGTGCTGGGATACACAACTCAGTCATAAGCAACCAATCAGAGCCAGGAGGAGAGTCTTAGCACTGTCAATCATGCTTGTGTGTGTGTTGCTATTTCAAACAGAAGAAATCAATAAAGGGGTCAAATAATGGGAAATGACCTGCACTTGCCCTTTATCAAGTCCAGAGGACTTGAAAGCACCTTAAAGTACATTCAGTCATTCACAGGTTAATGTTAATTGTTTAATAAAGTCCTCAGTCATGTATTTTCTACATCTACTTTAGACATATAACCATAAATGTATACACAGCACAATGTTTCCACTCAAATTGCTGGTAAACAGTCAGTTTTGTGCTTGGCACCGTCCAGCAGTATTTGATACACTGCTAACCTTTCAAGTTTTTCCACTTACAAATATTTACTTTCATCGTACATAGACAGACCTCAACCATGAGACAGAATCTAAGAAAAGCGGAAAAAAATAAAATAAACAATTTTTAAGTTATTAATTTTTTACTTATTACATGAAAGAAGTATTTGATCATCTACCAACCAGCAAGGAATCTGTCCCTCACAGAGCCCTCCCATCCTGCACTCATAGCCTGTTTTAACTACACCTGTTTGAACTAAGCAGAGGAATAAAAGACATATTTCTACACTCTCAAACAATAAGACTTTAACCTCTGAAGACCATCTGTAGGGGAGGGGCTACAGAAGGACAACAGGCAAATAGATGTTAGGGAACGGCCTCATGTTGCTAGGCAATGACTTACACTGAAGACAAGTCTTGTCTGGGTCTTCCAGCATGACGATGACCCCAAACATACAGCCAGAGAAACTACAAAGTACTTCAGTGTCCCGGAGCGGTTTAGACCGTCTTCGTATTTGAACTCAACAGAAAGTCTTTGGAGGGATTTGAAACGCCATGTTGCCAAGTGAAAACTGACAGATCTGGAGAAGGTCTGATCAAGAACTATGGGAAACATCTGACAGTAATCAAAGGTTCCAGTACCATATTGTCTCATACCACGATATTTCATTCCATAATATGCAAATTAATTATTTGAAAATGATACAATGGAATCTACAGTGATCATCTAAATTAAAGACTATTAAACAAGCCTTCTGATTTTTAGCCTTTACACAAAGAAATGAGATAAAATATCAATTCAAATTTCCTACATTTTCACATTTGTATAGGAACCATGTATATATCACTATACATCCCTAATGCATAATAGCAATTATTAGGCAATATCACCCAGCCCTGATAACAAGAAATGTGTTTATTTTTAATATGCTAAAAAACTGATAAACTGAAAAAATATGCTAAAAAAAACAGTAAAGCAAAAGTATTGGGGCAAAAGGAGGTAAAATGACTGAACTGAGCAAACTATCTTCAGACATAAAAATGGTTAAATGTAAAACGACCAGCAACGGAACAAAATGAGGCTTTAAAAAAGTATGTGCTGATTTGGAAGTTGGATCTCTGGCTGCAGTGCTGGACACAACATGTAAGCACAAAATTTCTCACTGACATCAAAAACACTTTCTTGGTCTTTTTAGTACTTTTGTATCTGCTGTTTACAGATCGGCACCATTATCCCAGGTGAGACAGAGGTGAAAAGAGAGGGAACTATTTAGATGAACCAATGCAGAAAATAAGGACAATGAGATATCTTGCCACCAGATGGCGGTATTTTGCCCTTTCAATAAACTGGACAGTAGAGCCTGCTCACTGGTGCATTAATGAACCCAGTGAGGGTCAGATATGAACTTCTCCTTATTCCTGTTGGGCCATATGCTTGGATTTGCTTTGATCCAAACCCAACAGAAAACCATAAAATCACCACTATGGCACAGCTCTGTTGTAATAGGAACAATCCATCCCTGCATTCAAAGCTTACATCTATTGCACTGATAGTGATGCTGAATTATTATTATTTGATCATATGATTCTTCAGTTATCTCAATATGCACCGTCATTTGCTGAAGCCCGAAGCATTTCCAAATCAGGACAAGGGAAGAGAGTCGGGGAAGGAACAGAAGGAAGAAGTGGGGCAAAGGGGCGTGGGGAATGTGGCGACATCCGATTCAACACAACATGGGTGCTCCAAGTCAAAAGAAAATGAGAGTTGTGCAAACAGACAAACAAACCATCAGTCAAACTGGCAGCAATGAGGGCAGACAGTAAAATAAGAAACAACTGCATGGATGCAAAGACAGGCAGAGGGAGGTATGAAGAAGTTCAACGGTTTGGGAGGCAAATACACCCAAAAGCAATGACATGCATGGAGACTAAGGAGGTTCTGTTTAAGGCTTTTTGTGTTGTTTTCCATCAGGCATTAGAATTATTCACTGGAGCTGATAATGTGTGAATAATTAGCAAACAGGTTAGTCAAAAGACAAGGATTTAGGGATGTGAAGAGTTGTATGTGGTCTGTATGTGGGTTTTCCATTTCATCATTTGCCTTGACTCAACTCTACTGTCCTACTGAAGACAGAATCTCTTCAGGGTGGATGGGATCAGCTGCTTATTTCCCAATACTTTCTCAAGTTGGTAAAATGTTTGGACTAAAGATTTTTGCAAATAAAGGTTTTATGTTTGTCATCCTAGTTTACTCAGACTTTTTTTTGCAGAATGAGCCAAGCCACCAATGGAAAAGTCTCATACCAGCATGAGAGGAACTTTGGAGGAGCATGTGTGTGATACCTCTTCCTTGGCCAGGTATGTGGCACACTGCACACAATAGAAGAGAACATCAGAGCGGTGACAAAGGAGAACAGAACCAGGTAGATAAGACCTTCTACTCCATCATAGCACAGCCCAGTCAAAGCCTGGACATAGTCCTTTAAAGAAGAGGAGAGGAGAGAAGAAATGTCAACTGGGAAGCGCAGATCGAATTTCTGCCATCAAACAAAGCAAACAGTGACTCACCATGTGTAGGCTGCGACAATCAACCAGGGCGGTCAGCTGGTGGAGACCAACCTCAGTGGTGTTGAGAACCGACTGGATTTGCTCCAGACTCTCCTGCACACAGAGCCAATGGTTTTCATACTGGACAGACATTCTGCTTTATGTGCATGTTCCAGAACGTCTTGAACTTTAGAAAATTGTTCATTTATAAACACAATAAATGAACAACACACTGTAGTGGATTTTTAAGGATATAACAACAGGAAAGTGGAAATATCTCTCTGTTGTTCAAATTTCTACCACTTTACATAGTAGAAAATCACAAGAGATTTTCACAACGTTCCCAAATAAAAATCTGTCTTATCTATCTAAATCTAAAAAAAAGTTTCATCTTGGTCTCATCTGACCAGAGATCCTTCTCTGAAACACCCTTTCCAAATAGAGCATGAAAACTGGTGGCCCTTTAAACAAATCCTCCATCCTGAGTTGTGAATCTTTGCAGCTCCTCCAAAACCACCATTGGCTTCTGAACTGTTTCCTTAAACACTGTCCTCCTTGCATCTCCTTGAATCTTTGAGGCCTCCAGGTCGAATAAGGCCATTTAGCTGTACTGGATTTTACTTAGGGATATCAGAATCAGATGAACTCTGAAAACAAATATATACTCAAACTTTCAGATAAAAGATTTTTTTAAAAAGGGGAAAAAAGCCCTCCTTTGTGTCGATCTGTGACATAGAATGTTATGGTAGTTGGTGGTTGTAGTTCAGGGGAAGGGAATACATTTCCAATCCACTACAAATGCATATCAGTGTTAAGCCTACAGGTAGTTGCACTGTAAGCAAATGCACCTTGGCAGTGGCATAATCACGTGTTGCTGATCTCAGTAGTTCTGCCACATCATCCTGCATCTCCACCAAAGCTTTGTGACTCCCTGACAGCCTCTGCAAAACAAACAGGGAAGTTTCTCAATAGGAAAGACGTCAGAGAAAACATGTTACTGTGAGACTGATTAGGAAAAGCCAGAATACTGAGAAAGATTTTTACCTGCTGGAACGGGTTCACTTTTCCAGAGCTGCACCTCAGGTAGTACTGCAGGATATCTGGCAGGGCATTCATAGATTTACGTTAGTAAAAAAATATCCAATCCACTTGCATTATACAGTTTTATAATAAAAAAAGGTAAAGTTTGCATTTATTAGAATGTTACATGGCCTGCTTGTTCCTGCTGAGGCATGTTTACAATTATACCAAAATATTGGTGAGTGAGAGTCTTTATTTGTATGTTAGAGTTTATAAAGACGTTGCTTTTATAATCATAATGAACTAAATTTGATTTTTTGATAATATTTACAGAAACCCCCTTTAATGTCAAAGTGAAAACAGATTTTAATTAATATAATATAAAAGTAACATATTATATTTTATTTCATTTTCATCTTGTGAAAATCATTTTGACTGGAACATTGAAGGTTTTTTTTTTTTAGTAAATTGCTTTGTCAAAAAAGCTAATTTTTCTTTAATCATGATTGATCTGTAGACCAAATAAAAGGCACAGTATTTTTAAACAGGCACTAAATATGGGCAACAACTGAGTTCCACAGCAAGTAGATAGAGTGGAAACTCTACAGACAACAAGACTGTGCGGAATGATGAAGCTGAACTAAGCAGAAATGTGATAAAAAGGGGAGGGAAGAAATCAGCTCAGATTGCAAAATAAAAAAGAAACAAAACTCTGCTCTGGATTCTTTCTGTGATGCCTTTGAGACAAGCAGAGGCAAGACAGGGTTTTTGATGCACAGCAAAATGCGTTGAGAGACAGTATGAGCTTTTAGATACCAGATTGTCAATCAAACAAAATCCCACTGGATGTGCTCAGACACACACAAAGAAATGAGCCATTTTCTAAAAATAGAAGCCATAGCAGCTTCAGCTACCAGAAGTCAAGCTGACACGTCTTCACTTCTTTGGCAACCAAAATGGACAACAATGTTCATAATGCATAAACTACCTGCAGAAAATCAGCAAGGTTGTATTGTTTCGGTGTACGTACCTTGATTGATGACTGCATTGTCTTTGGTTACACTGGTTATGTAGGAATCTGGAGAGACGCAGAAGTCACTGGCCGACTGTGGGGGAGCCAAACACAAATCAGACATCCAGCAGTAGGGATTACATCACTGTAGAGACAGAGAGCTCAACTGTGTTGCCATGGTTAACTTACAGCAGCGACACCCAGCTCAAGACCCAGAGAACCCCAGCTGATTATCAGAGTCAAAACCCCAAGGAAGCACACTCTGGAGGACGGAAGAAAAAAGAAACTCTCTAAAAAAACGATAATAAACTTGATGGCCGTGCAACATCATGATTTGTACATTTCAGAGAACAAGCAGGGCTTGAATCCGTCCAATCAGAGCAGCTTGGGGGTGATGATGCAACAGACCGTACCCAATCAGAGTGCCCCGAGAGTTGCGAATGAGCCCAAAGAGCACCAGCAGACAAATGAGAACATCGAACAGCAGCAGACCAAGGTAACCCAACCACCTACAAGAATAGAAAAAGGAACGCATTAATCCACAAATAGCATTTCAAAACCTAAAACACGAGTTTCTCATTTGCACTAATCAGGCAAAAAATATGACCTTTATATTCTCACTTTGTCTTGCATGCTATGTTAGTAGTTCAAGATACAGTGCAAAGAGTAATGGAGACCAGGCACAACCCTGCTTTGCGTATATTTCTGAGGTGAAACTGTTCAAGAGGCCAACACTGAGTTTGATTCTCACAGTAGAATTATTTTATTGGACTTTTATGGTATTAATAACAAGATTGTGTAGACCAAATCACTTTAAGACCTTATAAAAGAAATTTAATTTAATTCAATGGATGCATTTTCAATATAGCAAGACAATGAATAAAAAAAACAAAAAAAACAACTTGTTTAGGTCAGGCAGGTAAACTGCCGTGTGAGCTGCTGGCGTGCTCGGTCCAAACCCAACGGTCCCACTGAGTTACAAAAATAAAACATAAAAAAAGTTCTTCACAGAATTGAGTGCTGGAAAAAGAGAGAGAAGACGGCTGTGGCAGAACTCTTGGCTCGGAAAAAAGGACAGAAATCAGAGGCAGCAGAAGTCACCCTGAACATTTTGTACAGAACATTTCTGAACGTGCTTAATGTTTGTTAGTTGATAAAAAAGTAAGTCGCTCCTAAGTGCGCCGACCACATCACTGAATTAAGCTCACAAACAAAGGAAGGAGGTCATAATTTTATGCCTGATTAAGGTGTGTTTTATTATTATCAATAACGTAAATTAAGTCTTCTTGACATAGTGTTTCTTATAGGACTGGATTTCTAACTGTTTTATTTACTGACCTGTAAAAGTCAAAGGCCTCGGTTTTTTGGGCTAAGTCTTCCAGAGAGATGTCCGTGTTGGACCAGAATGGAACGTCCACCATCAGCCTCACCAGCTCGTCCAGCTGTCCTTGCAGCTTCTGGATGATGGCCACATAGTCCGTCTGATCCTGGAAGGTTGTCTCTAACTGGGCCAAGTTCTCCTCCACTGTCTGGTTTAAGGCTTGGGTATTGTCTGACACCTAGAAACAAAATGAAATAACATTCACTCAAGTGTACTTCTATTCATATTTTAGGGTAACATATTTAGTGCTATTGTAGACTCACCAGTTTCTCCACTCCAGAAACAGTGCGGTTGGCATGACGAAGGGAGTACGCCAGGCGACTGGCTCCATCACTCGACTCCCCGTTTCCATAGAATCCAACAGCGATTCCAGCACTGGAGGAAAAATGGGAACCAATACATGAATCTTTGACTCAAAGCAACCCTTTCATACCAATAGACAAACTAAAAAAAACAAAACTTCTCCTTTTTTTTTATAATTCACCTTGTGAGCAACATTACATCATCCTGAAAAACTGAAGGACACGCTAAGTTGTTGGCTGCAGTTCATCTGCACCTTGCCTTGCCTCAACACCAGAAGGCAGCACTGAGTTCTCAGATTTCACCCTCATGCCTCAGGCAAACACAGGACTACCAGAGAGGATTCATGTACACACATGCACACTCATTCACACACACAGTCTACACAATAATTGGGTCACCAGACCACAAATAATGCGATCCCCCTGCAGGGCTCTGCCCTCAGTCATTCAGCACACAGGCTACAATATTTGGGGCTCTTCACTCATAAAGACTTTATCCAACATCATGAACAATAGAAACATTTTTTTTTCTATTTTCTGCTGTCGCTAATCCATTCCTCCACCATGCTGCCTCCTTTAACCCCAATATCCTTTCATACCCCCCCTTATCCCAGCATCCACTGAAAGCTTGCGTGACTCTGCCCTCCTTTTGTGTGCTTTATGTACATAAGTCTACTGTACACTCTGACACTGCTGCTGTCTGCATGCAAGCACTAGACAGATTTGAAGAGATACATTACCATTGTTCAGACAATTCATTCAGGTCTATTACATATTTATTAGCTCCATTACACATCTGTCTTTACAATGCACATATCCTCCTGTATCTGTTCGCCCTCCGTGCATTGTTAAACACATGAGCAGAGCCTCACCAGCCATAATGAAAAAATATGTAATGATAAAAGGAATTTATATTGCCATATTCACACAGTAGTTTATACTATAAAGTATTTAATTTTAAGTTAGCTTAAACAATTTTGATTGCTTTTTTCTTCAAAATTGCAGAATTTTCGCATTTTTCCATTCAAATGCTCGGAAGCGCAGCCGGTGAGGCAGCAGTGAGCCGAGCCTGAGGTTATGCAACCTCTCGCTAACTGCCATTCTATGAGAGCATGTTCCTCCTGTCTGTACGTCGCCAATAAAATGGCTTAAAAAACATTTAATACATGAACTGATTTTACATTATTTAGATTATTCATATAATGAACAGTGTTTTTGTCACAAACTGTAGTGTGTGTAAATGTTTCGTATGCTGAGAAGCGATCATAAACGGCAGAGAACAAATTCCAGGTGAGAGAGGCAGTTTTCCTGCCTCATGGCAGGGGGCGCTCATGATCCCAGACAATGTGACTCCACAACTGCAGAGTAAGAGACAGAGAGCTAGCGATGGATGACTACATCTCTAAACTTAAAGAGTTTTCTAAAGTGGACTTTCAAGCGAAATAGGAAATAATAAGTAAAGGAAGAAGAACTGAAAGGTATGCTTCAAAGTACAAAACAGAAGGTTCCCACTCTTTTCAAATGGAGTGGTACACAAAAAAAAAGACTGGATTTGTGGATGTTCTGTCAGAAATGGCCTTTTCTGCTTCCCTTGCCTTCTGTTTTGCACTTGTGGCACTGTGTGGACTCAGGCGGGATTTTGCGACTTGAAGAATTTGCAAAGAAGCCTCTCTAAACATGAGTGGTCGACCCCTCACATTCAAAGCCAGATCGCACTGAGAGAGTCTGGAGACAGTTGGTTAGAGATGAATGGAGACGCGTGTTGTGTAACATTGTTGACGACATCAGCAATCAAATGAAGGCTAGGTTTAACTATTTCGATTAACTTGCTTTCCTCGGTTTGGTGGATTGCGCAAAATTCAGTGAAATGTCGCAATATTTTGATGACGCAAAACTGCAGAGCCTGTCAAAGTATGCCAAGTTCTTTGACTTTGTCAGACTAAAGGCCGATCTCATTGGACTGTATAGTTCAAAAACGATAAGGGATGAATGTAAATCTCCTGGACAGCTTCTTAACTTTTTGGCCAAGAAGGATCTTATTGCAAATGTTCCTGAGGCGACAAAGTTGCTCCAACTAGTTCTCACTGTGCCAACTACCACAGTGTCAGTGGAGCTCCTTCTCAGCATTGAAAAGACTCAAAACATACAGCCGGGACAGGACCGATCAAGGAAGGCTTTCTTCCCTGGCAGTGATCTCTAAAGAGAGACTTTTAAAACTGAAGAAAAATAAAGAGGACTTTTGTCAGGAAGTGACGGATGTTTTTGTGCAGAAGGAGCGGCGCATGGACTTCATTTATAAGTAACGGTAAGACGGCTTGGTCCTCGAAGGCGGGGCTAGGTCCACACAGGAGGTTTGCAGAGCTGAATGGTTGGAGGTTAAAGGATTTCTCAGAAATGCATTTAAGAATCAAGCCAACACTCCAGGTATGTTTTTGATGAGAAAACAGGATGTAAATCTCAAAAAAGTATATTTGACATAACACTGCCTGCTTAATTGCTTCCTATTGCTGTATATGTTTTAATCTCACCCTTTCTATCTTTTGCAGTCCAGTAAGAACACACTGGAAAACAACTGAAAAAAGTCCACATGTTGTTGACCCAGAGCCAAAAATAAGATTAAGACTCACAAGCACACACATGTGGGCAAAAACCCCCCCAAAAAAAGCAAAAGCAGTAAAGCATAAATGTTCTGATCTAAATTCGATTCTCAGTTAGGATATCGAGGAAAATCACAAAGTATTCAAAATCTATAAAGATCTCTCTCCCTCTGCCACACACAGGTACACAGAAAGCTTACATGACTGTATAATTCATTTCTCATCTCTGCTTCAAATCTGCTGCTGTCTCCATGGCAACCTTTCTCAGCCAGGGAGAGGGCCGAAACGGAGAGATAAAATAAATAAAGGCTGAAAGAGATGGAGAAGCGGGAAGGGAGGAAAAGTCTCGAGCTTAGAAGCAGAGAGGAGATGACAGTAACTAAAAGAGGAAATAATTCACATTCATAAACTGTCCAGTATCCTTGTCTGCACCATTGTTTGCTAATTTGTTGTCTTTTCATCTCTTCCTTGTCACTGTAGCTGTTCTCTCTTTTTTCCTTATCTGTTTGGTTTCTCTGCTTTATAGCTTCTACCTAATAACAAAGAGCTTAAAAGAACAACACATTTGTAACCATGGGAAACTATTCAGGAAGAAATTGTGCCACTTGCAAGATTAACTATAACTCTGGTCACATTCTTACGTTTGTTGAAGACTTTTATTACTGTTTCCTTTGATTTTCTTCCCCATTTGTCATCGTCTGTGGCTCTCTGTTTTATTTTGGCTCCATGTTCTACACCTTTTCTTGTTCTTCTCAGTGATTGATGTGGCAAATATTGTCTCCAAAAAATAAGACTGTTTGCAACTTAGAGCTTGGATCTTGTGGGTGAGATACTTAAACTCCTCCACTTTGGGCAGGACGTCTTCTAAATGTTTTAAGTATTTAAGGCCACTCTTTATCGATTAGTAAATAAGGTATTTTTTTCTAAATGTTTTGACTAATATCAAGTTGTATTTCAATCCTATTTTTACTTTTTGGCTGTTTGCTTTTTGTTATTTTTCTTCCTTTATTATGGAAGAAAACTCGTTTACATACTTTGAAGTTGGTTCTGAATGTAGATGAGATTAAAGCAATGGTTTTGTGCTTTTGCAGACAATTTCTATATCTGAATAGATATAGATAACTAATTATTGCACAACCTAGCTGAGGGTTAAAATATTTATTAGCAAAATTTCATTGGTCAGACTATTGCACACTTCAGCCTCATTTAATTCACACTTTGACCACAAAATGTTATATCTAGTGTGAGAGGCATATATATTAACTAACATTTGAATTATCAATACGTCCCCTTGGTGTAGTCTCAGTGAAAGAGGTATAAAGCTAATTAGCGTTACTAGTCCATAGGAGGATAAGCCTACTCAAACAGATATTTCAGGGAAAAAACAAGCTCCAGTCATTTAGCCTCTCACCTGCAGACGAGCGTGGCGATGATGACGCACCAAGCGGTGCAGCAGCAGTCTGCACTGGGCTGCTGGGAGCGAGAATGGGAGTGTGAGGAGTCTTCCTTCTTGCATCTTCGGCAGCAAAGCCAGAAGGAGTAGATGAGGAGGAAAATGAGGTCCAGGCCCAAACACAGCACGGCCATAGCACCGATGAGCAAAATAGACTAAAGAGAAGGAGGAGAAAGAAAGAAATTATTGGCTAATGCAGTTAGCACATATAAGAATCCTGTTCCAGATTTATCACAGGAAAGAGGACAATTTTGGATGTGGGTATTGAATACATGAAGCCTGTCAGCGAATATAAGCAGCAACATTACACACTTTATATAATTTGAAGAAATTAATGCTAATCTATATGCAGCAGTAAACTATGACTGGAAACTCCACTAAGAAAAAGAAAAGAAACCCATACTCTCAACAGAACAGACCATGCCGACATCCAGAGCCAACATAGCTAACTTTGAGAGTGGCCAGGATGCTGTAAGCCAACAACACAGGCTGTGCAGATGTCAACAAAAACTGATTCAAAAACATTCAAAGGCAATATATCGACCCTCATGAAAGACGAGTTAACGCATCTAACAAATGACATACACCAGAAGTTTAAGAGAACTGCTCAAATTGAAGAGCAACATAAGAATCACAGAGCTCTAAATATTTCAAACAGTTTCTGTGTTTGTCTTACTCTCAAAAACCCAAATTAAATAAAGTGCAAAAGAAGTAGCCTAAAATGAGAACGGTTGTAACAGTTGTCCTGTCACAGTAACAGTTGTCCTGTTACAGTAACAGTTACCGTTACAGTAACAGTTGTCCTGTCACAGTAATAGTTGTCCTGTCACAGTAATAGTTGTCCTGTCACAGTAACAGTTGTCCTGTCACAGTAATAGTTGTCCTGTCAAAGTAACAGTTGTCCTGTCACAGTAACAGTTGTCCTGTTACAGTAACAGTTACAGTAACAGTTGTCCTGTCACAGTAATAGTTGTCCTGTCACAGTAACAGTTGCCCTGTCACAGTAACAGTTGTCCTGTCACAGTAACAGTTACCGTTACAGTAACAGTTGTCCTGTCACAGTAACAGTTGTCCTGTCACAGTAACAGTTGCCCTGTCACAGTAACAGTTACCGTTACAGTAACAGTTACCGTTACAGTAACAGTTGTCCTGTCACAGTAACAGTTGTCCTGTCACAGTAACAGTTGCCCTGTCACAGTAACAGTTGTCCTGTCACAGTAACAGTTACCGTTACAGTAACAGTTGTCCTGTCACAGTAACAGTTGTCCTGTCACAGTAACAGTTGCCCTGTCACAGTAACAGTTGTCCTGTTACAGTAACAGTTGTCCTGTCACAGTAACAGTTGCCCTGTCACAGTAACAGTTGTCCTGTCACAGTAACAGTTACCGTTACAGTAACAGTTGCCCTGTCACAGTAACAGTTGTCCTGTCACAGTAACAGTTGCCCTGTCACAGTAACAGTTGTCCTATTACAGTCACAGTTGTCCTGTCACAGTAAGAGTTGCCCTGTCACAGTAACAGTTGTCCTGTTACAGTAACAGTTTCCGTTACAGTAACAGTTGTCCTGTCACAGTGACATTTGCCCTGTCACAGTAACAGTTGCCCTGTCACAGTAACAGTTGTCCTGTCACAGTAACAGTTGCCCTGTCACAGTAACAGTTGTCCTGTTACAGTAACAGTTGTCCTGTCACAGTAACAGTTGCCCTGTCACAGTAACAGTTGCCCTGTCACAGTAACAGTTGTCCTGTCACAGTAACAGTTGCCCTGTCACAGTAACAGTTGTCCTGTCACAGTAACAGTTACCGTTACAGTAACAGTTGTCCTGTCACAGTAACAGTTGTCCTGTCACAGTAACAGTTGCCCTGTCACAGTAACAGTTGTCCTGTTACAGTAACAGTTGTCCTGTCACAGTAACAGTTGCCCTGTCACAGTAACAGTTGTCCTGTCACAGTAACAGTTGCCCTGTCACAGTAACAGTTGTCCTGTTACAGTAACAGTTGTCCTGTCACAGTAACAGTTACCGTTACAGTAACAGTTGTCCTGTTACAGTAACAGTTGTCCTGTTACAGTAACAGTTACCGTTACAGTAACAGTTGTCCTGTCACAGTGACATTTGCCCTGTCACAGTAACAGTTGCCCTGTCACAGTAACAGTTGTCCTGTTACAGTAACAGTTGTCCTGTCACAGTAACAGTTGCCCTGTCACAGTAACAGTTGTCCTATTACAGTCACAGTTGTCCTGTCACAGTAAGAGTTGCCCTGTCACAGTAACAGTTGTCCTGTCACAGTAACAGTTTCCGTTACAGTAACAGTTGTCCTGTCACAGTGACATTTGCCCTGTCACAGTAACAGTTGTCCTGTTACAGTAACAGTTGTCCTGTCACAGTAACAGTTGCCCTGTCACAGTAACAGTTGCCCTGTCACAGTAACAGTTGTCCTGTTACAGTAACAGTTGTCCTGTTACAGTAACAGTTGGCCTGTCACAGTAACAGTTGTCCTGTCACAGTAACAGTTGCCCTGTCACAGTAACAGTTGTCCTGTTACAGTAATAGTTGTCCTGTCACAGTAACAGTTGCCCTGTCACAGTAACAGTTGTCCTGTTACAGTAACAGTTGTCCTGTCACAGTAACAGTTGCCCTGTCACAGTAACAGTTGTCCTGTTACAGTAACAGTTGTCCTGTCACAGTAACAGTTGTCCTGTTACAGTAACAGTTGTCCTGGATTCTGTGTGTAATAACTCTTGCAGCTCTTGCTCCAGCTGCAGTCCGCTGCTTGTGAATCTCCCTGAAATGTTTGAGTGGGCTTTGCTTTACTGTTTGCTGTTATCCCTGTTGCTAATGCACATTTCCCCCCTACATTTTTTTCCTGCCACTTAAGTTTCTATTACAATGCTTGGATAAACAAAAACTGTGACGAGACTGCCACCTAATTCACACTACATCCGGCTCTGCTGCTCAATATATTTCCACTGCTTTTGTCGGTTCTCTGAGTTTGCACAGCAGTCCTCAGAACATAATGTAAATGAGTGGTTTATGGTTGCACATTCATCAAAAAACTAAAATCTTAATATTGATACATCAGGCTGGAAGCACACATGCTCCACTTTTTCACCAAATCTTGGCCTGATACACAAAGTCCACAAAAGCATTCAACGTTCCACACTGGTCTTTACCACTGGGAAGAGGAGCATTTAGGATGTGGATACACAACGCAGGAAGTTTGTTAACTGATATGGGCAGAAAGCAGATCCACAGGCAGGCCACATAACTGAGCAGAGAAATGCACAAACAAGTGGAGTTCCTCTCTTCAGCCGTTTATAGTTTGGAAATTGTGGTTATCTAGTGAATGTTTGATGCATACAAAACATAAGCAGCACATAATGATGCATTGTACTGCATTTATACCTCATCAAATAATCACACCTCCATGGAGGGACAGGAAGTGAAGCTGTTCAAGAGCTGCATGAGATAAATGCCAACCGCACAGATCACTCAACCTCCAAAAGCTTTGAAGTGAAGAACAAAGTAGCGGAGACTGCCCCGTTACAGTAACAACTGTCCCAGAGGGAAGTGAGTTTAGAAGACAAAGGACACATGGAAGTATATGTGGAAAGAGGTGCTGTAATCTTTTTAATGCTCATCAATATACTGATATGCTAATTTTCCTGTCCCTTCTGGAGTTGCCAATGCAGAGCAAGACCATGCAGACACAGGAGGGTTCTAACATTTCAGCTGAGAGACTACTTACAGCAGACAAAGATCTCCTGCATCATCATCCTGAAACAGCAGCAATGCAATTGTAGGGGCCCCCAGAGAGTAACACAATCTGACAATGTCTTCAAGATATTCCTAGAGTTTCCTGCAATTCCAGAGTCTGGAAGGCTTTTTGTATTGACTGTAAATTTCTCCAGTCTGAAAGAAGTTAACTTCCACACCAGGTTTAATAGGCTCGGAGTCATATTCATGTTTATATGAACAACGCTAACACATGTGTAGGTGATGGCAGGTGTAATCTCTACAACATGGTAAATATGCATTGTTCCATCATCATAGCTTGTGTTAATGAACACTAAAGTACTGATAGCACAGCTTGTTGCTAACATTATTAATTTTTACTAACTAGTTTTGTTCACCCTTGGTTTACTGACTCTACTCTGCCAGGTTGAAGACGATGACCAGGGTAGATCAGGAAATGACCCTGATGGGACAGGAGAAGGAACATGTCTGTCTCTGGTATTATCCTGGGTTATCATCTTGTGCTTTGGCAAAGCTATGCTTAGCACCAGCTACGCACTGTTGTGCTTCTTAAGTCTAAAACGCGATTATAATATAACGAACAAAACTAATAAAGCTTTCACAGAACTAAACAGAAATGTTATACTTCATAATCTTTTTTTAAAAACACAACATTCCATACTTGGGCTTAACTCTTTAAAATTTAACATTAAGTAACCACGAACCTTAAATTTTAATTAAAACCTCAGTGGCGACCAACTCTCTGCAACAGCCTCATCCTCCTCTCAGTCAGTTTGACAGTGCCTAGATTAACTGTGGGGCTGACAAACTGTCAGAGCAGATTAGGCGAGGCTCAATTAGATGCTAATAAGCATGGTGAGCTTGGCTATAAATGAGTCTGCCCACTTTGATGTCACCATGTGAGAGTGAGCATTAACCCTACCAGAGGTCAGCTTGCCAGGTGGAGGAGGGGCCAGCACAGCAAACACCAAGGCACAGTGATCTACTTTCAATCTGTCCAAGTGAAGTGTGTGTGTGCGTGTGTTGCTGACAAGATCAATCACTTCCACGTCTGTGAGTCGTCCTTGCTCTGCCAGACTGTGCGTGTGTTATCATGTGTAGATTGGACTCATGCAGGACCTGTACACAACTTTTTCCACCCCTAGGCAGTGACTGACCTCAAGCGTATTCTGGCTGTATTTAGTTCTTCTATAAGTTCAAAGAACAGCCACAATCAGGATTTAAAAGAAAGTCTTTTGTCTGTCCTTTTCAAAGAGCAATGAGATAATTTCTACCACTATGTAAACTGTAGCCTACAAGCTAAAACTATAATTACTGACTTTGCTCTCCACAGCTGGGAATATGTGTTATTTTGGATCACATGGTTCCACTTTAATGATCTGCAGCTGTTAAACTGTAGCTGACTGTGCAATTCAAACAGATGAACGCAAACGCAGAAGCGTAGACGCAGGGCCTGTGTGCTGTAGCTTCACCAGCCTCTGGATAACAGCTCCTATTTCAGCACTCCAAGAAGAAAAAGATGTGAAACGTTATTATAGATTAATGTTTCATCACCATGAAATGCTGAGGACATTCTGTGCATTGCAAAAATAAACCATGCCCAGCAGAAGCAGGTTTATGCTGTGGGGCTGTTGTTGTCCAGCAGGTAAGAACTGATGGGATAATGGATGGAACTAAAAACAGGGCAAAAAAGGAAAAACTTGTTAGAGGAGCAAAAAACCATCAAACAAAAAAAAACAAGAGACAGGTGAGTGATGGGAAGTTATCCTGCTTTAATTCAGAGTGTAACATTTCATGTATATTATGGTGCTGTTTAGAGCTATGATCATATAGGCTAAGAAATCATGGTAAATTCAAAAAGCATAAAAAGTAAAGACACATTTTTTTTAAAATCACAACGGTTCAGTCAAAGTCCAGACTTAAATTCAATTGAGGATCTATGAATAAACACTAGAATGGCTATTTTCTCACTTTATATCCAAAATGGTTGACTTTGTGCTATTTTGCAAACAATATGGAGGATAAATTCAGTCTCAGCACAAGCAAAACTGTTAGAGAAATACCTCAATGCCCTGCAACATGACTGTACACTCAGAATACACTTTATAGAAAATTCTTTTTTTTAAAAATGAAGAAAAACATGTTTCTTTTCAATTCATAACTACTTTGTTGTAGTCGGTCAAATAAGATCACAGGAAAATACATTGAAATTCGTGAAAAAGTTCAAGGGGTTTGGATTTTTTTTTCCAACATGGAGCATAAAGTAAAAGTGTGAGGGAAACCAAATGAAACTGAGTGAACCAGAAAGAAAAGAACCTACACTGAAGACGTTCTCTGTTCATTTTGAATGTGTTATGTTGTAATATGGCGATGGATGCGGTGGACAGAGGCCACTCTGTAGGCCTTTGTTTGAGTGCTGAGTGGATGCATGAAAACCTTTGAGAAAGATATACTGAGGCTCTCTAAGGGCTGGCCCCAGTGAAAAAGTAAAAGAAAAAAAGATAATGAAAGAAAGCATCCTTTCAACTGCCACACCGCCACACTCCCTCCCCCAGTCTGGTCCCCCCTTCTTCTTCGTCTTCTCACACTTCGTTTCCCTCCCACAGCCTAACCAAAATTAGCAACTTTACCCTGTGAAAAACACACAGACCCTGAGGGAACCGAGCGACCCCACATCAATAAACAACACAAAGAGACACATAGGCTTACTATAAGTAAGCATATAGCTTACTGTACCACACACACAAAAAAAAGCTCGGGCATACAGTCACGGTGCTCACTGACATGGAAACAGCCTCATCTGCTGAAATATGTCAGTATGTAATTAGTCTGAAAAGGGGGTCCTTAAAATTCCAGTGGGTACACACAGGGACCCAAACATGCACAAAGGCCCTTAGTTAAACACTGAATAGCTCACAGGAAGTGGCTATTTGGCAACTTAGCAGCACCTCCCATGGCTCATCAAGTCTCCTCTCATCTCAAGCTAGTCTTTTTTATCTTGTTTTTCATTCCTCCTCCTCTGCCTGTTTCCCTCCAGTTCTCATCTTCCCCCCCTTGTTCATGACTGTGGGTGCCTTCTCACTTTGAGCTCTTGAACTTCCACGCCCCCACTCCCCTCCTCCTCTCAGTGCATGCAAGCAATCTGCACTGAGGGTAAATACAGCAACTGAAATGGGTGCTTCTAAATGACGCGTCACAGTTTTGTGGGAGCTGCCAAGGCTAAACGACCTGGTGCAGAGACCTGGTAGTCACCTTATTCAGGAATTATAAGGAAAGGGAGTAAAATCAAACATGAGCTTTAGATTTTTCCATTCCCATGGCGGCGCCCTGTATGGCTGTGGCTGCTTTGGCTCTTGGTAACACAGACAATTTGTTGTTTAGGTCACTATTTTCTGTTGCAACATCATCCGGACGTCATAAATTCGGAGACACGGACCACTCTACAAAGCTCTGGTCTACTACGCCAGTTGGATCACTTAGATCAAGCTACATACACAGCAGCAGAATCTTCCAACAGCCCAGGCCCACAGAGACACCGGAAGGCCTGGGCCCTCCGGTGTCTTAAGAGAAAAAATAAAAATAAAAGCTTTCTGACTGAAAACAAAAGTGTTGGTGTCATGTTGGACTTACAGCTGAGCTAGAAGCTAACCCTTTCCAATTGCAGTTCCCCTCTATCTTGCTTGCGAACATACGCTCCTTTGAAAGCAAAATGGACAACCTGAAACTGGATTTAACCACCAAAAGGGAAACAAGAAACTGCTGCATTATTATTATCTGTGAGATGTTGTTAAACTCATCTGTCTGATAATGCCATCAGCCTGGATGGGCTAACATGAGTCATGCTCTCGCTGGTAAATCCCAGGGTGGTGCATTTACATTAACAACAGAAGGTGTAACAACGCCACCCTGGTCTCCAGTCATTGCTCTGTGGACATTAAGTTCAGAATTGTGGGGTGCAGACCTTTCTACCTGCCTGGGGAATTCACCACTGTTATCATTGCTGCTGTCTACACCCCTCCTCCCCAATCCCTGCACTAACATCAGGAAAGCATTGAGTACTCTCTTAACATACCGGGAGGGTGTTTTTATTGTTGCTGGAGACTTTAACCAGGATAACATGAATAATGTTCTTCCAAGAAGGCCTTCAGACCAGCTCCCTGCCCCCATCTCGGCTCTTCAGATCATCTTTCGGTTATGCTCATCCCAGCATACCAGCCCCAGCTCACCAAAGAAAAGCATGTGGTGAAGAAGGTGAGAGTGTGATCCTGAGGGAGCTCTGTCTGCACTGCAGGACTGTTTTAAGTGCACATACTGGGGCATGTTCAGAAAGGCCGCTACACATAACCAACACAGTATGTGGCATTTGTATCAGACTACATCCAGAGACGTACGGAGAAGGTTACACCAACACAGACAATACTCACGGGGCAACCAAAAACCTTGGATGACTGAGGAGTTGTATTCAATACTGAGGGAGTGAAAAGCTGCCTTCAAATCTGGTGATGTGGCCGTACTTAGATCAGTGACGGCCAATCTAAACCATACCATCAGGACGGCAAAACATGACATCCAAGGTTTCTTTCATGATCCCAGCAACACCAGACAACTATGTCAGGGCATCCAGTCTGCCATCAGATTGCTCACCACCAACAATACCCCTACTAAGGCTGTCTGAAAATGCTAAGTTATATATTATTAACAATATATTATTATTGTACATTTATGTATTTATAGGCACACTTGTGATTTTTCTCTTTGTTTTGTTTTTCTCTGTTTGCTCTGGCAGCCAAGAGACGACATTTCATTACTAATTTCACTACTGCACTTCGTGCAACGACAATAAAATAAGTCTAAGGTGTGAGACAAAGCTGCTCTCTAAAGCAGTTTTGTCGACTTCCTCAATGAATAATTGAAAAGTACTAATTGCCTTTTATTCACGTTACTAATTATAGGAGCTCCTTCCTATTAATCCATCAATTTTTAATCTAATAATATGTGAAAATTTGTAAAATGCAAAGGAAAGAAAGGAAGAAGGTCAACTTCATTATCAATACTGCTACGAGTTTATTGAGCAAAAGTTATGTCAATGCATTTAGATGTTAAGAGTTCATAATACAGTCCTTTTTGTCACATCCCTTGCACAATTAAGGTTCAAATGAGATTTTGAAGCTACTCATATTTAAACAAACAAATCCATAAAAAAGAAAATACAGCCTCTTATCAGCTTAACTCTTTAATTTGAGTTCTGAATTTTTGCATCAGTTTTTGAAGTCTACATACCTCATTGTCCCTTATGTCATCAGAAGTTCTTTGTCTGATTAACTATTTAAGGATTCAAGAATTTTTTTTATTGTCATACAAGAGTTGCTTGTTTGTGATATGAAATTCGGTCTGAGGCAGGACTCAGGTACTTAGCTCAGTCAACAACCAGTTTTCTTTTAGGAAAACAAAAGATCTATAGTAACATTCTGTTTTCCTTTAGTTACTTCACAAAATTTCTAATTAGTTGTAGACCAGGGGAGCTCAAGTCCAGTCCTCGAGAGCTACCATCCTGCAACTCTCAGATGCTTCCCTGCTCTAACACACCTGAATCAAATGAATGGCTCGTTAGCAGGTCTGTTGGAGTAAGGATGAATCTAAACTAAAAGTAGCTCTGGAGGACTGGACTTGAGCACCTTGTTGTAGACAGTAACTGATCATCAGGAATAGAGGAACCAGAAGATTATCTATCACTTTCTGAATCGGTTAAAGCATCTGATTCACTTTCTCTTCCACTTTTTTCTTTTTGCTTCTGTTTAGGTTTTAGACCCAAACACTTCGTAGTTTCCGTTGTTGCCAAAATAGTGTAATCAAAGCCATCAACCTTAAATTTCATCACTATGCCCAGTTCCACATAATCATTTCTTAGAATCATAAACACTGTCTTCTGTGTTTCAACTTTGCTGATTTGCTTTCATTGCTGGCGTGATCTGACCATGACGTTTCAATTCCAATTCCATCATTGCTGATAAACGGTGGCAAATTAGACAAGGACATTTTTTATGAAGGGTTTATCAGGTTGAAGATGGTAGTTTGTGTATTTCTCAAAGCAAAACCCCTCTCAACTACGCTCTTCACCTTGTCAATAGAGACCAAAGCCATAACCACTGCAATACTCATCCTGAGTGCTGCCTTCACTCTTTCACATTCGACAAACCACAGCAGTCAAACCACAACCGAAATATCCACATCAACTGGTATTTTAATACCATGCTGATGGTCAAGGCTCCTAAAGCCTTCGACCGTAACTTCCCCCAGCCTTCGCACAAAGCTGAAAAAACCACCAATTAAACACCAGTGAAAGAAGAATGTGTTAAACTGTGAAAAAAGTTTAACACTGTAAAAAGTGAAGTTCTAAGCTGTAGAAAACTTCCCACTCGTTCTCCTCTCCACGCATGCAGTAGACACTCACTCATGCGCACACAAAAGAAAGATTGATTCGGTTTTCTTTAAGAAAGGATTAAAAGGAATTACAAACGGAAATTAAAACAGCGAAAAAAGGAAGGAAAGAAAGGAAGGCTTTGGTGGCAAAAACAAACAAAAAAAAACAATGGCAGGGAAGAATGAGTGGATGTACCTACAAACAAAAGGAAGCAAGGATTAAATAAAGGAAGACAGGAACAAACAAGAGAATAACCATAGAATGGAGGAAGACAGAAATTAAATGTCAGAAAGAAATAAAGATAAAGAAGGGTTAAATGGAAGAAATGAAGGAAAACTGGCCGTTGATGTGGTCAGTTTAGTGTAAACCATTTGGTAAATGGTTGAATTAAAAACTGAAACATTTTTTTTAATTTTTTGTAGAAAAAAAATACAACATTTTATTTTGCCTGTATATATTTATACTTTTAATGACTTTGAGATCCAAGACGTGGATACAAACAGCTAGTCAAGAACAGGATGCTGGAGTAGGACAAGAGTGGAGCGAGCAGGAGGAGCACCGAGCGTCCCAAGAAAGAACTGTTCAGAGAACATATGACAGATATGAAAGATCACCGTCTGATTATTGCTGCAGAGAGTCTGATGCCCTCACATCAGTCTCAATGAGAGCAATGGATGCTGGAAAGAATATAATGACACTCACATCCACCACTGTTGTGACCCCCATTAAAATTGACTTTCAAAAGGATTTAAATTGTCTTTGTTGTCAAAATAATATTTAAAATACATTGAAATAGTACTTTTCTTCTCTTGCTGTCACTCCTTACATTACAGTATTTATTTTCTTGATCCCTCGTGCCCAGTCTTCTTCTGTCTCTGTAGCAGGCAGGCAGTGCAGCAAGCCGACTGCAGGGGAGCAGGAAGGGGAAAGGGTTAAAACTCAAAGCTACGGGAAAACATAATTTCAATAATTTATGAATTTTTAAAATATTTCTTATTTATTCAATGTGTGGACAAAAAATATCTAAGTTTTCTTTTTTTTCTGTCAGAAGAGATGGGGAGTCCTGACCAACTAGCTAATTTCCCTAAAATGTAACATGAATATAGAATGAAATATGGAATTGAAACACTAGACGATAGGTGAAACCACTAACCTGGTTATATCAAACAGTTTGCCAGAAGAAATTCTAAAAAGCATTGAATTAAATTAAAATATACTTACTCCAGGACAGATGAGAGCTCCAGCGAGAAACAAGATGGCGATGAAATGTTCTGAAAGTGTTTTGAAGCGTGTACCATGTGACCATGACGTCACATTGGGATGCCTGCCTCACAGCTGCGTCTCATTTTCTTAAGTTTAAAGAATGTATTACTTCTGTTTTTGAAGTTGAAGTTCACGTAACATTTTATTAAGTTGAATTTGATCATGTGTTCAGTTAACTTGATTACATCAGCCCAGCTGACTAAAACCCAGTATTACTTGTTACAGTGTGTAAACTTCTGAAGTCAAAGAAAGTTACAAGATACCCCCCCCACACACACACACACACACACAAAGAAAATATTCTAAGCATTCTGGTCTGTAGTAAATAACAATTTTGGTAATTCTGACTAAACAAGAGAAGTTTTGTCTGATTTAACTTCAGACAATCTGTTTATTAGGTGCGTATAAACAGATATGCCACCTATCGTATCTGTGGTGTATCTGATACGATAGGTGGCAATCTGATACTGATACGCCACAGTATGTGATTGAAATCACATTGAATGTGATTTCAATTGAACATCCAGTGAGGAATGAGACTATTCCATTAATAAAGAAATTGTTTTGCACTTATGTATCGATCCAAATGGTTGAGTGGTAACAGCTTCAGAGGCCTGCTTCATGGACATTTAATTCATTTCCTTTCACGAAGCGCTGATCAATGCAGAGGGAACCCACAACCCCACACAGGAGAAGACCCACAGAAACCACTCAGCCAGTCGGCTGTAATTTCACAGCGTGTGCATGTGACAGGAGGCGGGACGATAACGTGACCCAACGTGCTACACAACAAAACAAGAGTGTGAAGTAATTAGTATCTTGTGTTTTCTCCTCACCTTCTGATACTCTGAGTCCTCTGGTCTGAAGTCACTGCTCACCATTTGAAATTCCAGGTTAAAGTGAGGTAACCGGTGAAGCAGATTCACCCACCAAGGTGGAGAGTAGTTGACCACGGCCGCCATCCTGATGCAGCTGCCTGCAGACTGCGACTTCGCTCTGCAGCCTGATTCTTCACTGGGACACTGCAGAACATGTCAGAGTTTACACAGCAGCAAAACACAATGGTTAGTCTCATTCTAAGAAATGCATCTCAAGTAAATTTCGCTGCTAAAAACGGTCTTCTGCAGAAATCTAAAAGCAACAATCAGGCATAACATTATGACCATCTGCATAGTAGTGTGTTAGTTCCCCTATTTGCTGCCAAAACAAATGCTGCCCCTTTGCATAAACTCCTCTAGACACCTGAAGGTGTGCTGTGGTATCTGGCAAAAAGTTCTGTGAGTTGTACTGTGGGGACGGCGTGGATCAGAGCTGTTTGTCCAGCACATCCCACAGACAGTAAATCTGTCTGAGATCTGGGACGTTTTGAGGCCAAAATTGTTGTTGTGTTCTTTACAGCTTTGCTGAACAAAAGTTTAAGATGGGGAACATTTTGTGATAGAGAAACATTTTTCTGTTGAAACTGGGCACAACCATCAGAGAGCACATCTTTAATGAAATAGTGTATGTGGTTTACAACAATGTTCAGGTGTGTTGTACACATCAAGGGAGTCCTACCATAATACTGTGTGTCTGCCTTTTAGTTTTAGAAGCAAAAGAAAACACTGATTTATTCAAATGCTTCATTGTCCTTGGCCTGCTGGTTGGCCAACACTGAAAGTGAAACTGACATAATTGCTTACTTTGTGATAAATTCAGCAAAATTAACATCCGCTCATTTGAATTAGAAAATTCCAATTTAAATTCCATGCAACTTGTTGCTTCTTAATAAATGTAAAAACAAAAACAAAACGTATAAATTCTACACTCTTCATTTTGACACATACAACTCACAGCTGGATAAAAGTCATTAATTTCCTCACTGGTTAGACGTTAGACCCATGTGGCTTGTGTTTTTTTCTTAACACCAGCCTACCTTGCAAGAGTCAGTGTGGCGGAAGCTTCAATTCTACATTGATGGTGTGATGATAACATAACATGTTGACAACGTTCAAAGCAGGACATTGAACATCTATAGCATCACACTGCTTTTGGAGCTTTGTTGCCGTCTCATACTGCATAATAAGGCCACATCTTCCCCAAGTAATCAACACACAAGTATCCAGTCATCCAGGACACAAAAGAAAATGTGACTCTGCAGAAAAGGCCCCCCTTCTTCCACAGCGAGGCCCAGTTCTGATGCTCCCATGTACCTTACTGACTCTCTGGGCGGTGGGCAGAGCTTGGCTTGGGCAGCACGACTGGTTTACAGCCGTTAATAAACTGTAATGCCTGGGTATCACTGATGCTTTTCTATCAGAAGCAACGTTCGCTTATTCAGGTATTTTAGCTACAAAATCTCAAAGCAATGTTCTTTCCATAGATGCTCACCACTGCAGAACAGGAACACCCAACAAGAGCTGCAGCACTGGAGATGCTCTGACCCGCTTATTTACCCCTGTTCAATTTGTTGCACTCACCTATATCTCCTATTTCTAACACACTCACTCTAAGGACAAAATGTTCACCATTATATCCCACCATAATCAAGGTTACTTGCACCACACATCAGTGGTCATAATGTTATGCACGATTGGTGTATGATTACCTCATCACACAGGGGTATGGAAAAGCATGCCCAATATGAAGTATATTCTGACCAGATAACGTCAGTCTACTGTAACAGTAGCTGCTTCACTGTCAGGAAGAAATGTTGAGTTTTCAATTAGAGTCGCGTGCAATAATGAGCCTGTGTGGCTAAAATAATACATTTTGACATTTTACTTGCGTTCGATGAAAGCCACATAAGTGATGATGAAATGGATGACTGTGGTGTATGCTGGGTTTCTGCCTGATATGTTATGCAGCAACAGTCACAACGGAGGGGAATCTCTTTCTGATACGGTAAATGTAGAGAAATGCGTCACTGAAGGTCCGTGAAAGACAACATTCTTGGGGAAATCTTCTACATTTTGTGTGGCAAAATGATGGTTGGCGTTTCTCCCGCATCACCCAGTTTGCACCCGCGGTGCAAATCACAGGCTCCGTGGCATAAATCAGGAGAAATGGCCGTTAAACGCGGCCCGACGCACTTCCACATCAAGTACATTGTAGCAAACACATGTAGGTCAGTTCCGCAGAGGAAATACTGTCATGAGGTTATTTATTGTCCCAGTCGATGAGACAAAAAAAAAGGTTGGAAACCCCGGATTAGCTGGCTTCTTCCTGCTCTGTGATTATTAAAACTACCGCAATGACTGAGCCGTCAGAGCAAAGATGAGGAGAAAAATGCAGCAAATAATGAATTTGCTGGCATGTCTGAGTGTGAGTGAATAGGAACAGCACCTACCTAGTGAAGCACAAGCGGGCGCAGAATCTCGTTCAGCAGCTTTATTTCTTCTTTCCAGGAGACCAGAGCGGCGTGTTCCTCACCTTTTGTCTTCCCGATCCCGTGATAGCGGAGCTGGATGCGAAGGCTACGAGCTGCTGCGGCATCAACGCGGCTGGACCGAGCTAGCTGCGACGAGCCAGTCGGCTATAGTCCCGACCGCATCGAAAACAACACAAAAACCTGCACGCTTTCCCCCCCCCCCGAAAAAACACCACCGCTTCGACTGTCCTCCACTGTGGCAGATTAGGGGTTAAACTATTTGACACACAAAAGCTTAGCTATGTGGTCATATATTTATTTATTTAACAGTTTGCCGATGCCGTAGCTGTCTTTGCTTCCACGACGAGGGTCGGTTCGGTACATTTAGCGCTTATATTGTTGGAGCATGAAGCAAACACGGTCTGTAGAAATCCCCGGAGGATGGGGCTTTGCGGCAAGCTTTGCCACTCTGAACGTCTCTCCGTGTGATCAGTAAATGCGCAAAAATGGCTCCCCCTGACGTTGAAACGGTGGTAGTACAGGCTATAGAAAAGCGTGTAGGATAATGGATGATGGATGCTAAAAAATATAGCTAAATAACTTAGAATGTTATCATCATTTCAGGAACTTTTATCACAAGGTAACACTAACACATTATATAGATTTATTGTATGACGGGTGATAGATGTTTGAATGCTTTTATTTATGTTAATTATGATTATTTTATGCTCACAATTAATAAAAACATATTTAGAAATAAAATATTATATCAGACCAATACAAACCCTTTCTAAAAACAGAATTAATGAAAAGTATCTTCACTATCTGCTTAAAGTTATTTTCAAAAGGTACTTTTAATCTGACAAGACTGACTGGGAAGTTACAATAATAGTGTAACTTCTTGAGTATGATGGCAGAAATCAGTATTGTGATTATTCTCCCTCTTGGATTTTTTTTACCGTTTTTATTGACTTTACAAACCAGTCATGATAAACAAAATGTGTGTTTGGTTTTTTTTACAAAGCAACTGCAAACACCTTTTAATGTCAAAAAGACAATGGATTTAGAATAAATAAAGTACTTTTGAACAGATTTCCCCAGAACAAAGACAATTCTTTTCAAAAAAAACAAATACAAAACTATTTATTGAATAGATAATAAAAAAAACAACCATCTGTTTGCTTTAGCTGAGTCATTGTCTTGCTGGAAAAATAACTGTCTTACTGCCAAGAAGCGTTCCCACAGCATGATGCTGCCCCCACCATGCTTCCCAGTAGTGGTGATGTATTTATGATGACATGTAGTGTTCGGTGTCTCCCAAACGCAGAATCTTGTTTGAAAAGGTTCCATTTTTGTCACATCAGACCAAAGAACTTCCACTTCACTCAAGTCTCCCACATGTCTTTGAGTACTCTAGTTGAGTTGATGTGAGTTTTCTTCAGCAGTGACTTTCTCACTGCCTCTCTCCCTTAAGAGGTGAAGAACCTGAATAACAGTCGAGTCTCAGCTGCTGAAGTTTGTAGCGCCTTGTGTCCTGGCGTCCTCTCATCAGTCTCCTTGTATGATCACTCAGTTTGTGAGGGCGGAATGATGTACATGTGTCAAATGCCACACATCTCTTAACGGATTTAACTGAACTTCAGGGGATGTTCTTTTTTTTTCCAACCAACCTGGCTTATATTTTTCAATCATTTGTTCTCTGATATGCCTGAGGTATTAGTTTTGCCTTCATGCTGTGATGGCAGCCAGTGATTAACCAGTGAATGCACCTTCCAGATACAGATATCTTCATATTAAGGTCACCTAAGACTCAGTTCTCGCACTCAGGTGATTTCTAATCCATTCGTTGAGACTGCCAGCACTGACTGGTTGAATCTCTGTTGCATTAGGTCAGTCACTTTAAAGTGGCTGACCTTTAAAGCCACTTTGTGTTAAATATTTTTGTCATTTTGTAGAAATCTGTTTTCACTTTGACATTAAAGTTTTTTTGTAAATCTTTTTGCCAGAGAAGCCAAATGTTGATTGTGATGAATTTGTAAAAGCAATAAAATCAATGGCAACAGGTCAAAGAGGTGAGAACTTTTTAGGCACTGGATTTTACGCCATACATAATACAGACTAAACTATGGTTCATCTTTCTCCCTATAGACTCTCTAATGTTCATGTTCCTGATGCTTCAGGTTTGTCACATTCTCTCTTTGGACCTCTGTTTCTGCTACCTGCTACTTTTTAAACATTCTTTAGATTGTTGCTGAAGGTGTACAGAAGTACTTTAAAATAACACAGTGATTTATAGTTTACAATTAAGATTACCTTGACGACTGCTTATTGTTAGTTTATTCCAGATGTTAATTTCCTCAAGTAAAACAAAATCACATTAGATTAAATTAATAAGAATTGAAAAATTACTGGAAACCAAAAACAAGAAAACAAAAACTTTTAATTACCTTTTGAAGTAAAAAAAACAACTATAGAACACAGTAAAAATGTATTTTACATAGAAACAAACAAAAAAATACACCAAAATTAAAAAAAGAAAACCATCTCAAAATCAAAAATAAGAAACAATATAAAATTATATTTATAAAAACACAGCATTTTATTGATTTAGGTCACACCCCTATGAAGAACTTTGCACTTTGAACTTTTTTTGACAGCTTTACAAATGAGTATCTTTCTTTAAGCATAACTTTATTTATCATCATAATCACATTGTGCATCCTGCACTGGAATGACAGTTCAGTATTGCAGCAGAGAGATCTAGAATTTATTTCCAGATTTGCTCTGCAGTGCATCAGATGACGACGGGTTTCTCTTCATTCCTCAAAGATCAACCAAAATTTCAGAAGTGTTTTACAGCGTGAGGTCATGTTTATGGATTTCATATCAGGCATGCTGACACATGATCAGTATAATTTACAGTAATGTGGGCTGCTGCTGTAAGATTAATGAGGATCCAGCATGCAGCAGCTTTTACAGCAGAGAAGACAAATCGCTTATAGTTTGGAGTATTGCTTAGATCAAAGCTACACAAAGAAAAACTAAGGAGCTGTTTATAACATTCCTGTCATAGTAAGTGATTATGTGCAACAAATTTCTATGTTGTACAAAGTTTGACTCCCAAGAGTATTCTGATTATTCAATGTGTAGAGTCTTTTAGACAGCAAATATTGTTTAATCAATAGTATTCTCATCTAAAGCGTATTGATTCTTCAAGTAAGCGTATGACGGCTGTCAGTGATGCACATAACCCAAAGAGCTAACGCATTAGAACTTCTCTGTTTCTCAATGGACGTGACGGAGACACAACAATGTCATCAGAATCATCCGATTCAACTACAGCATCCGCATCAACCTCTGCTGAGAAAAGAAGTTCCTGTTGAGCTGTAATGAAACAGACAAGGTTTTCAAAGTTCTATCTGCTCAAACCCAACTGTTATTAATAATGTGTTCATTCATGTGTCAATAAAACGGTGAAATGGAGGAAACTGACATCTTTTTTTTTCACCCTCTAACCTTGTGCTTGTTGTCTGCAGGAGACAGGATGAAGGTCTTCGTCCTTTTCTGTATTTTTACTAAGAGATGCAGAACCTGAAAATAATAATGCAAAAATAACCAGTTATTTCTAAACTGTCGCAGTAAATCCTCAGAGACTTGAGTAGAAACTGACTGCATTTTAAAAATAATTTTAGGTAAATACAACCCTCCCCCCCAAAACAAAAAAAACCGTACCGTCCAATACAGACGTGCTTCAGACAGCAAGCACTTGGTGTTTGTAAAAATACCAAGTATTTCTGATTTAAAAAAAAGAATATGCATGTTCTCATAATGTGGCATTTATTATATAGAGTAAGAAAAACTACAACAACCCTGTTACATAAGTATGTACACACTTAAATACTTTGTTGAAGCACTTTTTGTTTTATATTTTGTTTTTCAGTCTATGAACATGACATATCTTCACTTGCCCACTCTAGCCTGCAAAGTTAGCCAAATGTATGTTTGTGAGGACATCTCTTGTCCGCAGCCCTTTGACTATAGACACTGTTCTGTTGTCGTCTCGTGAAGAGGATATTCTAGGTTGTCCATTTTTTTTTATTTTATGCACAATTTCCATAGTAGTCCCCAGAACATAAAATCATTTTTATTACATTGTTTTGACTTAGTTTGCTGACTTGGTGCAGCCAGCCTCCACAGAACAGACTGCACTGTTCGCAACAGATTCCGGCAAACACTGAAATACCCGAGCTTCCTCAGGTGTGCCTGAGGAACTATAGTCTGATCTTGTTCACAGATTTACTGTCGCATGTACAGTAAAGGCTGTAATACAGGTAAACTCTGAAGTATTTATTTTCATCCTTCCTAAAAATGAATTATGAAAATATGGTAAATAAAGTTAAGCTAAATTAAGAGTATTTTAATTTAAGGAACCAAACTTCAGCTTAAGTGTGGATCAGTGTTTAATGTACTGGATCAGTGTAAAGTTGCATGTGAAAAGTCTTTTGAAAGAACTTATAATCAAAGTTCTTTATATCACAGAAACCTGGAATATTAAATGGCTCCTGTGGACACAGACCTTGGTGTTAGACCCTCAGTTTCTTAAAAACAAAACAAACAAAAAAAAAAAACACCCCCTTTTCTGCAGATCTGCTCAGGCGGTGCTCTCTCAACTGAAGTCAATCATGCATCAAATGCAGAGGCAGGCTAAATATGAACAAAGCATCCTTAGCTCACTACTCTGCTCTGTGGAGCCATTTGCTGATCACACCTCAGTGATTGCAGCTATGGGAACCAGGAGGTCCCTGAAGTCTCACAGGGTCATTCTGGACCATCCAGCAGCCACAGATCTTTACAAATCATTACCGGCTCACAGATCTGCTGAGTACCGTCATCAGTCTTTATCTCTGGTTGACGTAGGGCGAGTTCTGTCGAGCACAGATCCATCACTACTCATAAAGGTGTCAGGGGAGTAATGAAGACCAGTTTGGAGGTTCAGAACCGTGATTTACAGCAGCATAAATCAAGACAGGCTCCTGACTCTGGCCCATGTTGGCTGCGGAGGATTTACTGTTGAATCTCCACAGGATTATTAACCACAACACAAACTACACTGAGGTGTGGGAGATTATTGCAACTGGAAAATGATTGAAAAATATAGTCATGGAAACAGATGCAATGATTGACAATGAAATTATAGAAAACCCTAAATAGGCCCAAATTATAGTACCTTCTGGAACAAACAGTTCAAAAGTTAAACGTCTGGGTTTTGACTTGGCCATTGCATCTCATAGATGTCCTTCATTTTCCCCTACATTTTCTGCTGTCTGGGTAAATTGCCCTGCTGAAGACCCAGTTTGGCCCACGATTCTGCTGTTAGATAAACACTGTCGGAGTCTATTAAGTATTTGATCATTTATTAGATAAATAATAACTATTATTGATCCAAAATGGTATTAATGATTACAGATGGTAGATGAGCTATTATTTTTTCCTGCTAGTCAGGTCAGAAAACTGCAATCGGTGCATCCTAACCTTTAGGTTAGATTAGAACGTTTGCTGTGCTCTCAGTGACAGAATGTTATACATAAATCATGCCTCCATCACAGCTAGTTTGAGGGGTTTATGAGAGAATATGCTAGATATTATCTTCATTTTCCTCTTATCTGTCTCAAAGTACTGTTTTCTAGAAGGAAAGTGGTTAATTTAGATTTAGTGTTGGAAACCTTCCAAATAAACTGTTGGATAAATATTTGTCCTAAACTTTAACATGCTGACTGAAGAATGCAGAATTTGAGGGAGAGATTTTTATTTTTTCTTGCAATTTCTCTCAGCATTGTGTTGGTCTTCCTGACCTGGGGCTAATTTTCTGATATGTACACTACTGGAAACATTACAACCTGCTTAAAATGGATCTCACTTGGACAAAATATTTTCTTGCTGAATGATGGATTTTAAATTGTTTGAATGTCATTTATCAATCCTTTCAAGACCAATGGCCAAGGACAATTATGTCTGTAAAATATCTTTCTAGCTTGGTATTGCCAAGGAAAATGCCAGATCTCTTGTGTTTATAAGGTGTCACGGTTGCTGTAGATCAGTTAATCAAATACATTACATTAGCAGCTGCTATTCCTCTAAAAGCTCATATAAGAAAGAGTGAGCTATACAGCAAGAAAGTTAAAATCCTAGCTGAACTGGGGCTTTCTGTGTGAAATTACTACTGGTTTTGTCCAACTGCCGATGAATGTAAACTGTAGATATGGGAACCAACCTTACCTTTTCTCCTGGGAGAATCTGTTAAACCAGCACTTCCTGGTACCGGAGCAGGTGGACAGTTTTCAGTTGGAGAAGGCACAGCGAATCCTGAGCTGAAGCACAGGCAAAAATATTCTAAAAAATATTTTGGCTGAAATTGTTCAAAATTCTGCGTAAAAAATGAGCAACCTCTTTATTGCAATCCTACAACGAGCCAAATGTCCCCTGAAGGCAGATTGAATCAATGTCAAAGCAGCAACATCCAGTCGTCCACCAGAAGTTTTGCTGTTTAAGGAAACTTCTGACTGAAAAAAGAAGATGAACATGAACATGGGCAGGAGATAAAACAAATCTCCATGAATGCCTTTTAGCGCCATCTAGTGGTTGTTTTATGTGTACTGAAACTGAATATTTTCAGGACAAAACATAAATGATAAAATGGCCGACACTTGCATAGTGCCTTGTCAGTGCTAGGACTCTATAGTGATTTACACTACAGTCAGTCATTCACCCATTCACTAGCTGTAATGGATTTTATTTAGAGACATCAGAGTAGAATACAAATGCAGTTCACACTGAGTGTGTGAGCCACGTATCCTTTTCTTTCTACTTCCCATTATTCCCTACTTTTTGTTGGTACATCTCATGGAATGACATGAAAATACACAGTTTGTAAAAATATGGAAAAGTTCAAGTGGCATGAATACCTTTGTAAAAGGTCTGTGTGTGTGGGTGTGTGTGTGGTGAAACACCTTTTTCTCTGTGTTTTTTAGAAAATCTTTCAGCCACGAATCTCTGAAGAGATGGCTCCTTATCACTGACTGTAACATCACAATGTCCTGCACACAGAACACAGAAGAAAACCCTGTTTCTTATATAATACTTCTCTTAGCCATCAGTGACTTCCTTTACATGACCATAGTGTTACCTACCCTCTGTCTATGCTGTCTCCAGTTTCTCTGAATGATCAAAGCTGCCTTTTCTTTGTTTGTCATCTCTGCATCTATCCTCAGTGCTTCCTCTCCTTCCTCCTCCTCCTGGTGCCCAGCAGGCCTCTCTTCTTCCCCCTCCTGACCTTCTCTGCGCTGAGCCTCAGGATGCTCAGTCACTGCAGAAGGTGAGCTCACCTCAGCCTGTACGAGTTTGCTTCTGTCCTCCAAAGTTTGAATCCTTGTCAATAACTGCTCCAACTCCTGTCTAGAAAAAAGAACAGTAAATCTATATTTGAACAGATAAAAACAACGAAGAGGTAGTCAGAGCAGGTGTGCTATTTCATATGATGGCAAGCAACGGCAACATAGTAGCCACAGAGTGGAGTTTAATGCCTGAAGCATGTTTCTATTGGTTGGAATGCTAAAGCTAAGAGCTGATGGGGAAAATTGTGTGATGTAAAGAAAGAAAAAAGTAAAAAACTATGGGTTAAAATCTAATTTCAGCAATAGTGTAACAGTTAAATATTTTCTTATTATTTAGTAGTCCTAATATTAAACCAGTGGTAGTGATCAATAATGTAATAATGGTGTACTACTTGGCAATACCTGTCAATTCTGGCCATTTTAAATTATATTAAGGAAGCTAGTAACACAACAGCCTGCCAATATTAATATTTCTGTGAACCATTAAGAAGTCATAACATTTTTGTAGAAACATTTACAAGAAAAAAATTCCATTGAAAATGTATTAATTCCACTAGTAGGCCTGGATTTCTTAATTACTGCACCACATCTGTTTTCATAAAATTGTTAATTAGCTTAGATGTGTGAATTTTTATTGTCATCCTTTGAGAAATATTGTTTGGAAGTTCATTTAGTGGTGCATGTTAGAATTCAGAAAGAGAATTGTGATCAGGTACATGTGTTACAGGTATTAGCAAAAATGTCGACACGTGATTGGTTAAAAAACATCCTCATAAACATCCAGTTATCGCATTATTGGTTGCCACACGGATCACTTCTATAAATAAAGTTTTTATGATGTGGATTCTGAAAGTATGATGTTCACAACTACATGTTCAAAACACAGTGCTTTAAAAAGATGCTATTTGTTGATGCACATACAGGGAAAAAACACTTGATATTTCAGTTTTAATGTAATGAGTGTGGCAGACTTTTTTCTAGAGTGTTTGCCCTGCAGCTCTCTGTGGCTGCTGGTTGACTGGCCCATCGTGACACACAGTACATGATTACAAACACACCGATGCTGCTGTTCCACTCTGTCCAGTTGTTCTTTGTGTTTAGCTTTCAGTCGCTCAGTCTCTTCTGCCAGCTCATCTCTTTCTTTCCTCAGCTGCATCACTTCATCACTAGAAACACAAACAAATACAAAACACAAAACTGATTTATTCAGCTGCTGGGGAAAAAAAGAAAATATTGCAAATAAACTACTTCCCCTCAGTATTCCTTCAAATTTCAATATTTAAAGATTTTCAGGCGTTAGCATGCAAAGGTTAACCTGTATCTGCCTCTACAGTCATCTCTTCTTATTATCTGCAGGTCCCACAAATAATTAAACAAAACAATGCTTTCCAGTGTTCAGAAGAAGGCAATTTATTTTTCAAGTCAAACTTTTAGCAAGTTTTACTTGCAAAAAGCACTTGATGTTTTTGAATGAGTGTGCATTTAGTCAGCAAGTCTACTCACATCAAAATACTGAAGGGCACAACATTAAATTCAAATTGTAGAAAACTGGTAAACTTATTCCATAGCCACGTGATTTTCTCTATTCTGATCAAGACCTAAAACGTGACAAAAGCAAACACTTTTCAGTTTCTTTAGTCATTTCTACCAGGCCACAGCTTCTCTCCTTTTTGTTTTTTTTCTGTTACTTTCAAGAATGATAACTTGAGAGAGGAATATTTTCCTTCAATTAGCCAGTGACATCATGTTATTGTGGTTGGTTTACTCCAGCTTTTCACTGTTAAATCATCTGCGTATTTGCACTTGTCACAGAACATATTTTGTTTATGAAAACAAAGTACTATATTCCCTATTTTTCCCCAACATAATGTAAAAGAAAGTAAAACAATTTTTCAATAACCTGGTGTAAAAGCTTTCTATTTAGGCTTATCAATGTCAAAATCCAGTAAAACCTGGTCCTTCTCCCTAAAATCCTTCTTAGGCTGATGCCATACATTTTGTTTATTAATTAAGCAGATTCGTTGTTTATCAAACTGAATACTTACTCACCTTTGACTGGACAGATTCTCTTGAAGCTCCGCCCTCTCCTCCTCCAATTGGCCGAGGCGTTCCCTCAGAGCAGAAACTTCTCTTTTTTGCTCAGTGACTGTTCCCATGGAGACCACTGCATCTATTGCCAGGGGAAACCCTGGGACCTCTGTAGGCATAGCCTGGGCCTCCTTATTGAACGTGGCTCTGCTCTTCACTGACTGGGCGTGTCTTCTGCTGCTCTCCAGCCTCTGATACACAGGATAGTGTGAGAGTGTTTAATGCTCCGAAGCCTCAAACTGTACATAAACAATTACTTAGAGCTTCCTCTTACCCTGTCCACCTCTAACAGTCTCCTCAACAACCTTTGTCTACTCCACTCTCTGTAACCTATAGTCACAGACACATATGTTCCTCTTATAATTACAGTACAAATGTAATTATAATGTAGCAATGATTCATGGTTTCTTATTGATTTTATACTGAATATATTGAAAAAAAAAATGCAGCTAATGGATGTTTTAGATTGCAAAGTTACAAAGAAAAAGAACACAGTTTTGAAAAACATAATAAAGGTTATTATGGGAGCTGCTGCATAAAGATGAGATGAAAAAGCAAAGACCTTTAATTCCTGCAGCAGGATCGTCTGTGTTGAGCTCCTCTCTGAGCGCCGCGTTTTCCTGTTGGAGATGCTTCACGTTTTCAGTCAAGCGATGAACAGTGGAGCTTAAAGCTTTCTGCTTCCTCTGAGAACATTTACTCTCTGCTCGACTGCTGCTGACAAACGGACAGAAGGAGACTGAAATGAGTACATGCTTTACATTCGCCACATGACAATCACACAGGAATGGCCCGGTGGTCAGAAAGTAGCATATTTGCTAAATCAGCCCTAACCAGTGACTGGACGGCAAATCTTTAGTGACCACTGAACGCACTACATTAATGTAACCAAAAGAGCCAGAGAAAGAAAGACTTTACAGCAGATTACAAGAAGAATAAATCTAGTACAAAGAGGTGGCTGTATTGTCTTTTCAAAATGTCATTGAAAATGCATTATTTGGAAAGGCTGAGGGCCTTTTGGAAATCTCAGATTTACATTTGGCCCCTCATGGCAGAGGGAACCAATATCAGTCAGCATCAGTCTTACATTTATATCAGCAGGCCAAATATTTCCAAAAACTGGAAATTTGTCACAAAATCCTGATCATGTTGGATTCCTGATGCAGTCATTAAGACGTTGGCCCCATTTGTTAGCTTCAGAACAGCTTTATAAAACATTAGTGTATGTTATGTTGCAACAAGATGAATTCCCAAGAAAGAGATTGTTTGTGTTTCAGTTGCTCACACCTTTTCTCTGCAGCATCTAAAATTATCCTCAATCTTTCAATCTGAAAGATGAGAATCACAAAACATTGTTAAATTATTTTTTAACAGCCTCTGTTACACTTCACTTAAATCTGAACAAATGTAATAATATTTAATAAAGCAGTATTACCTCCTTCAGGTATGTTTCTACAGTGATCTTCAGCTCCTCTAGGTTGGTGGTCCTCAACTCACTTTGGAGTTTACTATGGAAAACAGGAATAAGCCAAAAATATTGCAGGTCTAAAGACAGCAGTACAATCACAGTGAAATAAAGAACCAGTTTACCTTAAAGAGTTTTCCTTCTCTCGGCACTGCTGCTCCAGCTTTAGGATTCTCTGCTTCAGGCCACTGACAATCTAGAAGGAAAATATTTGATCTTAAAAGATGGATGAATATATTTTAAGACACGTTTCATACATTCACCAGCAAAATGGACAAACTCACCACACTCCCCTCCTTTCTCTTGTCGACCAAACTACGAATGTATTCAGAGCCCTACCAACATTGAAGGAACATTTTTAGAATCCAAAAAAAAAAAAAAAAGGCATTCATAGTGAAATTTAAAAACAATTCTGTGATCCTACTTTTGTGAGGTCTAAAAGTTCTCCTATTTGTTTCTCTTTTTTAGCACCATCTTCCTCCAGGCGACGCAGTTTGACTTTCATTTGCTGGTTGTCAGACTTCTGAGCCTGTAGACTCTGACCACAAAACACAACATCAAATAAATACGTATACAAATCCAGACCATTCTAAAACAATCTAGCCATCGCTACGAAAACTACGTACAGATCATTGAAAAGCAGAAAAATGGCCCGACTTTTTGGAATTCACTTTCAATTCAATTCAGTTTATTTACACAACAAGTCATCTCAAGACGCTTTACAAAAATAATTTAAATTCAATCAAACCTATATTACAAATGCTCCTCGTTATCAAACAGTACAGTATTCTCAATTAATTATTCAAAGTATATACAAAAGTTTCTAAGAAAATATTGGGTTCTTTTTGTTTGTTTGTTTTTTTAACTTTCCTTTATAAAGCCACTGCATTCAAAAATATTCATATATAAATATGTACAAAACCACACAATATGTTTAATATGTCAAAGAAAATACAAAATTGATCAATAGAAATATAATTTAGTTGACAAAAAAACTGTCTAAAGCTGGAAATAACTTTAATACGCACATTAAACAAACTGTGGTGGTTCAACAGAACATCAGTGTCATAAAAGGTTCAAAAGTGTTTCCCCCTCATGTTTTTGTAAACACAAACATTATGTCCAAAACTAAGAATCTCGTTTAATATTTTTCAAAGGAAATCTTCCTTTTAATAATGCCCAACACCAAAACATTAAAACACCGGCAACAGTAAAAGCTTGTGCTCACTTCCTAATGATCAGGAACTTTGTTCATTTTCATTTCTTTCATCTCCAGTGAAGTAATGTCTGTCAGTGTTGTGATTTTTAGCTCACATATTCTCCCCGACTCCATCGCTGAAATGTGCGATACAAATAAACTTGATTGATTGACCTTTACCTTTTTGAGGCGAATAATCTCATCATACATGCTGTCTTTATCCTGAGAGTCACCAGCAGCTATAGAAAACCCTGCAAAACATTAAATAGGTGCATAGAATCAAAACGAAAAAATCTCTAAGCAATATTTGCAATTGCAAAATACTGACTTCAAAACTTGTGATATTGTTATTATTACTTTCCTAACAAAATTTGACCTCCAGCTCCACAGCTTGCAAACTTATGAATATGCTCTTACCATTAGATGCAGAAAGGTGTTTCTTTAAGCTTGATTTCTGTTTTAGCAGCTGTGAACTGTCAGCAGACTCTAGACTCACCAGGTACGACACACCTGAGAGTGCAGAGAAAACAAAAGTTAAAAGAACAAAAGAAATTGGAAGGGGCCTTTTGTCAGGTTGCACTACATTTTCTCCCACCTATTCTGAGAAAAACTCTCTTCTGAGGAGAAGCTGGGTTTTTAAAATGGAGCCTACCATGGCCGTTGCTGAGGGACGTGAGGTGAGCTGAGCGATGCTCCCTTGAAGTGTTGCCTCTAGTGTCCCCTAAGGAGGGCCTCGGCAGTCTCCAGGCTGCCACTGCTGCTCTTTTGGAGTTCATATTCAGGCTGGAGAGATATGGAGACCCTGAAAATGCCATAAGGATGCAGCTGAGTGTGTTGTTACAGTTACTGTAAACGGTCTCAAATTAACTCAAGCTTTCTTACTGGGAGAAGGTGAAGGCCTCCCAGTAGACTTTTTCCTCGATGTTCTCTAATAAACATGAGGTGTTGGAAATAGGATGAAGGCATATGTTTCAAACTAAAGCCTCTTTTTTTTTCTTTTTACGAAAAATAAGGGGTTAATAAACCAGAAAAATATAGTTTACCTTGCTTGAAATATCAGAAGGGAGAGTGAAACCTTCCTCCACCTACAAAAAATAGAACAAGGCTAAATAGTCACAAAAAAAATGTCAGAAGACAAATGTATATTTCAAAACATTTCAGGTTGTTTCAAACCTTAAAACACGAGGCTTAAGGAATTAAACACTTGTATTTTTCCGACTGTAAATGTGTTTTAGAATATTTAGAGGACATATTAGCAAACATGTCTAATAGAATGTAGCAAACAATCTATTAGACAGATTACTATTTTATTATTTAGAGAAAGTATGTGCACGTCAATGTTTGCTAATGGCTAGGTTATGTCGACTAAATAGGAATTTACAATAAGATATTCTAACTAGTAGAAAAACCAACCATGGATAGATTTTACAGAAAAATCTCACAACGCGGTTTAAGTATAAGATTAAAAATGGACAGATAACAGTTGTGCTTTTTGGTGTAAAAGACTCACCAGCTCTTCACAGTCCTCGTCAGTTGGGACATCACTCTCCTCCAAAGACATTTTGTGAGTTGCACTGAACATAACTGGTAAACTGATGTCAAGTAAGTATCAAAACTCTTGCTTCTCGTAAGATATCCATCCTTTTTCAGTCGAAAGTATTTTACTCAGCTGGGTCCTCTGGTCGATCACGAGAGTTCAGATAACATGCTCGTTGTACTACATCTTAAAATGTTTTTTCGAGAAAATAAAAAAATCTTCTCCGGGAATAAGACGTGCATTCGTTCATGTTCGTTAAAGCGCCGCCGTCTTGTTTGTGTTTTCTCAGCGGTGTAGCAACACGGTTGCTATTTCTCAGTTAAGCTAGCTGAGAGAGCACTGCCGGAAGTTATACAAAAGCATTTTCAAATTAAAAGCATTACAAATTCATGAAATAACACATTTTAAACAAACACTTGACTACTGAATTTCTACTGAGTCCCGTGAATCCTTCCGACAATAGGCATTCAATTTACCTGGCAAAAACAAAAGTTCATATTTCCTTAAGGATCTGATTCGGCCGGCGGGTCGGTTGTGGGTGGAGGGACACAGCTGATTGTGCTGCGCGCTCCCGCGACAGGGGATGCAATTCTCGGCAGGCATGCATTTCTGGGCATAACACCTGTTCTTTCGGCTCAAAACCGGCTCTTAATTTATGATCATCCGCAGCCCGATAGATAAACATAATTTGGCAAATAGGAATGTTTTAATGTTAATATATTACCTGTGAATGACGTCGAGCTTCGCGTTGCGCTCCAGAAAACTGCAAACATCGAGACTAACATGAACAGCGCAATAAACGTGAAAACAGCCCCGAATGAACGAGTCCGTAAAGTTGTGCAACTAAAAGCCATTATAATTATTAATATTAAGATAAGCGTCACAAATCAATGTAACGGGACATTTGAATTGTTCAGTGGTAGGAGGAGCGCCGTGCGCTGCGCTGACAGCAAACGCAGGGCCGTAACGCAGAACCTGGACGCTGGGGCGGGAGGGACTATAGAATCCTATTTATAGTTTTCCAGACAATACTGGAACACAGAAAAACATGCACAAATTACTAAAGTTTTTTTGTACTGTTGTAACCATTAAACAATCTCCCTTTCAGTTCAACAATATAAGTGGAGACACATTGTTGATGTTACCATAATAAAATAACTTGCAATTAATTAAGTTTTGGTAAAGATCAATGTAATTTTCACAGCTGTTTGCAGCTGCTGAATGTAACTAAAAAGTTACTTTTAATGTAACTTAGTTAATTTCCAAATCAAGTAATCTAACTAAGTTATTTTTTAAAGAAGTAATCAGTAATCCGATTGAAGTGACTTTTTCAAAGTAACTATGCCAAATCGTTGGAGACGACTCTCTATAAGGATGTGACGCACATAGAAGAGCAGTGCAGGTGCAAAATATATGCGTGAAGGAAACAAATTACATATGCAGGTGCATTTAAAAAGGTAAGCAATTTAAGAACTAATGCTAAAAACATTTCTTTGCCCCAAACTCCATTTCAAACAATAGCACAATTGCTGAGTCAGAGAATTTTAGAAAGCACAATGATTGCAGAGAAGAAGTTTGTTGGATTTATAGTGGAAGTAATAATTTGTTCAACACAGACAAATAGTAGAACAAAGAGGACTAAAATTATATTAAAAGCAGCTGAAAAAGTTCTTGAGTTGGAGGAATTGTCATTTGAATCAATCAGTTTAACAACAGGGGAAGTTCTCAGTCTTACAGTCTGATGGTTTTGTCCATAGAAGATCTTATAACCAAATACAGTTTGTGTCCAAAAGACCTGGTTAAAACTATCACTTAATTTTATATTGATGGATATAAAGAAATTCGTAAAGATAGAAATCTATGGTTGGAGGAGGAGTTGCTATATTTGATCAACAGGGTATTAGTTGTAATATAAATAAAGATTTAGGAGTTATCAGGGTTGAAGTATGGATTAGTTAAACTAAATTTCATATAATGAATTTTTATAACTCTTGTCAAAGGTTAAGTAGGGAAAACCTCAGTATCTTTGAGGAGGGAAATGGAAGAACTATTTTATTTTAATGCTCATAATAACTTATGGGGAAGTAAAAGGACAGATGAACACGGTATGTTATGTTGGTATGTAACTTCTCGGGGTTCGGTGGTTTGTCAGGACTGCATCTCTCTCTCTCTTCGGCTCCTGCCTGTAGAGGGGCGTGTGCAGAATATTGCATCCATCCTCAGTCCTGCAGCTCCACTAAAGCAGTGAGAATTTGCCGTGTCTAGATATTCTTTGTCATCACCATCATCACCCTCTTCTGTCAGAGAACATCTTCTCTCTCTGTCTTCCCTTTACTTGCATTTCTTCTCGTCTCTCCATCATCATGTCCTCAAACAGCGCGGACGGGGACTTGCTGCAGATCCCTCTGGGGCTCATCAACAGCACAGGCAAGTATCTGACAGCGGAGACCTTCGGCTTCAAGATCAACGCGTCGGCCGGCAGCCTGAAGAAGAAGCAGACCTGGACTCTGGAGCAGACCGGGGAGGACGGCAGCGCCGTCTTCCTTAAGTCCCACCTGGGTCGCTACCTTGGCGCGGACAAAGACGGCAACGTTACCGCGGACAGCGAGACACGCGGCCGAGACTGCCGCTTCGTCATCACAGCGCACGACGACGGGCGGTGGTCGCTGCAGTCTGAGCCCTACGGCCGCTTTCTCGGAGGCAGCGAGGACCGGATCACCTGCTTCGCGCAGACAGCTTCCCCGGCAGAGAGATGGAGCGTCCACCTGGCCGTGCATCCGCAGGTGAACCTTTACAGCTTTGCGCGGAAACGCTTCGCCCACCTGAGCGCCCAGGAGGTGTCCATAGACCGGGACGTCCCCTGGGGCGTCGATTCACTGGTGACGCTCGTCTACCGAGATGAGCGCTACCACCTGGAGACCTCTGACAACCGGTTTCTGCGTAACGACGGCACCCTGTCCGCCAAAACGGACAAGGACACCGGCTACATGCTGGAATTCCTCTCAGGGAAAGTGGCATTCCGCGACTGCAACGGCCGCTACCTGGCACCGGTGGGCCCCACGGGGACAATGAAGAGTGGGAGGAGCGGCCGGGTGGGAAAAGATGAGCTGTTCGGCCTGGAGCGCAGCCACGCTCAGGTGGTGCTGACTGCGGGCAACGAGAAGAATGTCTCTACGAGGCAAGGTGAGAAAAGCAACAAAAGACCTAAATAAAATAAAATTCAACCAGACGAGGTAGGAATGCCCCCACGTCAGCTATCACCACACCCTGAAAATTTGATCGATCCACGTCTCTTTACTTTGAGGCCAGTTTCTGATATTAGTAAAGCTCTGACCTGTCAGTACCAATTTTAGCTTATTTTGCTACTCTGTTTTTAAAAACCTCGATCAAGTTTTAAGTCATTTAAAGCGTTACCTGGGATGGATGGATGATGGATGGATGGATGGATGATGGATGGATGATGGATGGATGGATGGATGGATGATGGATGGATGGATGGATGGATGGATGGATGGATGGATGGATGGATGGATGTATGATGGATGGATGGATGATGGATGGATGGATAAAACAGCCACAAAATGAAACATATCTCCATACATTCCAACCTTACAGTCAACAATGCGATCATCATTGCCTTTAAAGATCAATATTGTTAAACAGAATGTCGACTATAACCTCTGACATTGCAGGATATGTTCAGTTTTCTTGAAATCTGATCAATTCAGTCATTTGTCAGTTTGACAAAGCATCTGAAGGTAGGTACAAACTGACTGCGCCTAAGATTTATTTGATTTTTAACAGCCAAAACTGCAAAAACACAGAATAACAAAGGATAAAAACAGCCATTATACATTAACTCTTGCTTTTACTTCTGTGCTTCCTCTGACTTTTTAAAAACATTTCTACAACACAAGTAGTTCATTTAGGTTCTTTAACAACTACCGCTGTGTAGAGTGCTGTTGTTTTGTGCAACCTGCTGCTTAGATTAAGGTCAGATATTTGTTAGTCTGACCTCCTGACCACCGATCAGGGCTGTTAGAAATAAAAACTGTCTGATTCCAGTCCCAAGTCATTTACTTTGTGCATTATTTTTTAGATCTTGTCTGTTTTGAAATGAGTTTTTCCTAAATTACTCTTATTTTAATATCTCTATTCAATACATGGCATTCTTCCTATTAGTGTTTTTCATTCACAGACATAAAAAATGACACAAAACATTATTGTAACCGTGTCAGGACTAAATGCAGCTGTGTGATTCAACCATTGAAACACAAAAACAAATGTCCACAAGGTTTGCTTTCAGGGGACAATATGCTGTAGTCTCAAAGATTTAAAGTGTGGACAAGGTGATGACATCACGATGATGTCACTGGTTTCAAAAAGTTGAATTCTGGTTTCCTCCACATAAATCCAAATAACTAGAGCACCGTAGAGCAGAGAGGTCTTCAGCTCCAGTCTATGAGGGCTGGGGGACCTTCAACCCTGAATCAGATGGATGAATTTTACCTCCGTAGAAATTATGTACTCTAGAGTTCTGCTAATGATCTGATAAATAGATTATTGAGATACAGCCTATACTGTAAACATACACGGTACTTATTAAAAGTATTCACACGTTGGATGTTATGTCCTTTTTATTGCTTTTACAATTCGATCCTGATCATAAAAATTGCTTCTGTTTTAAAGTAAAAATTTACAGGAAATCTTTTAGTGTCAAAGTAAAAACTGGTATTGGTGAGATAACGGCAATTAACTACAAATATTTTAAATAAAATATGAGTAGCAGGAATAAGCCTACCTTCGAGTCAGTATTTAATAGATTCACCTGTGGCTGCATAGCTGTGGATAGATCTCCATCAGGGTTCCATCAATCAATCAAATTTTTATTTGTATAGCACATTTCAGCAGCAAGGCATTTCAAAGTGCTTTACATCATAACAAACCCAAAAACACAAAGTCGTGCAACATGGAATCAACAATCAAAACATGCCATTAAGTCAAGTGCCATTGTTAAATTTGTAATAGATTTGAACGTTTCAAATACAACTCTAAACAGGCGGGTTTTTAGGAAATCGGTGTTTCAGCTGTTTTACAGTTTTCTGGAAGTTTGTTCCAGATTTGTGGTGCAGAGAAGCTGAATGCTGATTCTCCTTGTTTGGTTCTGGTTCTGGGGATGCAGAGCAGACCAGAACCAGAAGACCTGAGGGGTCTGGAAGGTTGAAGGGTTGCACATTTACACTCTGCAATTTTGCTCCATCACTCCTTGAAAAACTGTTCAAACTCTGGAGAGCTAATAGAAGTCTCCTAATAAACTCCTGAAATGTGCTATGGCTTTGTTTTTTTTATTTGGTGTGCCACCACAAAGTTATTCATGGCCCCAATCGGGCCCCCCATGCAAAACATTCCAGAGACCCCTCTGCCATGAAGTCCCCACATAGCTGGACTCAAGGAACAGTGGAGATTGTGTACGACAAAGTTAAAAAAAACCCCAAAAAACATTCATTTGCTCTCCACCATGTGTTTTTCATTACCATGCTCTCACTTAGTACATTTGGCCCATCTCTGCACAGCTTAACATTTTTCTGCAGTAATTCTATCTCTGCGTTGTGGTTGTTGGGGCCAGGTCAGCTGAGGTTCTCTCAGCCTGTGTCATCTGTTATCTGAGATACACTAAGAGCAGATTCAACATTAGAAAAGATATTTTTAGAGACACAGAAAGGACGAGTTGAAGGAGATGCAGAGAAAAGAGGCTAAGAACTGGATGACTCAGACTTCCTTACATCTCATGCAACCTCATTTTCTTGTTCCCACTCGGCCTCAGATGGTATCTGCTGCTAACACTGGGATTTAGATTGCAGTATACAGGCAGTCACTCAGTTTTTCTTCTGTCATGTAAATGTATGAAAACAGAAGATCTCTGCCATACTTTGAACTTGGACCAAGAAAACTTGAAGCCAAGAACAAGGGGAAGACAAAAATGTGCATATACCCCTTTTCAAATTCTAGATTTATTCATAATTGGAAAATGACAAGTACATTTTTTTTATTCCAACTTGTACTCAGACACTTACCATGGATTAGAATATTATTAAAGTTCAGTTATTTCAGTAGCTCAAATGACTGGATGAAATGCATTAGGTACACATATCTGATGTTTCACGTCTTTATTTCTGTAATAATTATCAGAATACAGCCAATAAAAAACGTAGGATTTAGAATATTATAGCAGACCTATACAACACATTTTAACATATAGACTTAATATTTAATACATCATTAATGGTTATTTTAAAAATGTACTTTTAATCTGACAACTGAGTCTCATTGGAATGAGCATTTTAATTTATTGAATATGTTTGGAAATCTTCTAAAAAATCGACTGAAAATAAACAAATCTGTTGAGAAACAAAACAAAAGTATTACCTGGTTGCACGTGTTTATACTCGCCTATAAATATTTTTTTAAATACCTTTTCATCCAATTTGAATTTAATTTCACCATATTTTATTAAAAGACTTATCATAACACTCGATTTAATATTTCACAGTGATGTCATCAGACAGAGAAAACTATTCATTTCTGTCCAAATTCTGGTATTCTGAAGACTACAATGTTTTGTTTGTTTTTTTATTTTTTTTTTTGCATTTTTGGTTAATATATGCTTGTTCTCTATTCAGTGAAGTTGCTCACACAGGGTGTCCAGAAATGTTACTCACATAAGAGTCACATTGATAGGTATTTTCCTTTCGAACCTAAATAAAAGAAAGAACCACAGACAACGTATATGAATTTTATGTAGAGCTTTTGCAAAAGGAGAACACTCTGAGAACTCTTCCTCCGAACAATCCACAGAGCATTCTGATCGGCTCTCACATGAGCTCCTGTTTTTATTGTCAAAGAAGGACAGGCAAGGGGGCAGTCAGGAAAACAACAGAGGTCGTAAAGCTTCTAACCCAAACATCTAACAACCCAGGTCCAGATGTGATATCTGATCAAAGGTCTGAGCCCGGTTCAAATCTCGGTCAGTACTGTCAATAAAACAAAATACGACTGTTCACAGGTAGTTACTAAATTAGGAGGTGCGTAAAGTTGAACCGACAGTAGTGACCTCCATACACACGTAAGGAAGAGAACACTTTAAACAGAAAATCACAATGATCTATAGGCTGAATGTGAACTAAAGTAAGAATAAAATGATAATACCAAAAAATCTCTAACACACATAACTACTCCTCAAAGTTGACTTTTCTTTTCCCCTAAAAAGTTACTCAAGTAAATGTAACTAGTTATTACTGACCTCTTCCTTTTGCTGTCTGAAATTTGATGAAACGCAGTGCAGCTTAATCTGAAGCTTTGATCCCCCAGAGCTGAATGAAAGCTGATCACAGATTACCTTATTTTTCAGGCATGGACCTGTCAGCCAATCAGAATGAGGAAGGGGACCAAGAAGTGTTCCAACTGGAGATGAACCGTGAAGACAGAAAGTGTGCCTTTAGAACTGCTGCTGGGAAATACTGGACCCTGACTGCAACTGGAGGACTGCAGTGCACGGCTTCCTCCAAGTAATTCTCCTCCTACTGGGAAGAGCCGTTTGCATCCTTAGAAAAATGTAGATAATAAGGTCTGTCTTTGGATTTGTTTTCAGGTCTGCTAACAGTTACTTTGAACTGGAGTGGCGTGAGGGTCGCGTGTGCATTCGTGCAGCCAATGGGAAGTATGTGACTGCCAAGAAGAACGGGCAGCTGGCTGCTGCGGTTGACAGTACAGGTCAGGATTGTTGCTGATATTTTTCAAATACATGAAAGTGAAGTCAAGACAAAGTTGCAGATCATAAAAGTACTCTAAGATTAGCTTTCTTTTGTACACAGAAGTAGGAATTTCTGGCTCCATGTCATATAAATTAACTGTAACCTGCTGTCTGCCATTTATCTCAGAGATGGAAGCTAGCATCTGTTTAGGGAGTCGACCCGTACTTATTTAAGTTCCATCTGTAGATTGGAAAAGTAAATATTTCCCAATTGTTTGTGTCAGTAACTACTAACTGGGATACAACCTAATTACATACAAGACAAATAAATTGTTAGCTAATTGTAGCCTGGTCATTAAAGAATTTAGGAATTCCCATTAGTTTTGCAGTTTGAACACAATTGTTATGACGTCATAAGATTGAAGTTCCGACTCCTCAGATAAGTGGATCATGTCTACAAACATGAAGATCTGACACAACCAACAACTATTTAGAGCACCGTTTCAAAATGCTCGTCATGAGTTGCAGCTTGTAGAAGGTGAGGACAACCTTCCTCACCAGGTTGTTGAGAAATGATGATTTTAATGGTGAAACAAACAACAAAGTCCAGGCAGCACAGGTGAGCAAACAGCAATGGCTCTGAACAGACAATAACAATAGACGCAACAACAAGACAGCATAGACAAGGACCTGACAGAGAACAAGAGCCACAGTATAAATACACAGGGGGTAATCAAGGGAACTAGACACAGCTGGGATCAATCAAGGGTAGACAGGACAAACTCAACTGACACACAGAAAAACTCAAATCCTTACAATGTTATAGAAACTATAAAAATGATAGTAACTGTAAGTGCACATTAAACCATGTATTAAAATAAATATACTTTATGTAAAATAAAGTTATGTTTGCTTTTTTATCAACTTATTTTTGTGAGGCTTTTTTTCTGTAAATGACATGTTTCTTCAGATCCTTCATACAATTTCAAACATGTCTCTAGACTCCTCTGTGGTGAAGAAGGAAGGACTCTAACTGTTTATTTGTCTTTGCAGTGACTTTACTTCTTGGGTCAGTTTTATCATTCGAGTTAACATAGTGTTAAACTTGTCAATCTGCAGTTACACACTCAACTCTAATTAGACGGGACAATTTATCAACGTGTCCACTGTTGATTATGGTAGGAATGTGTGAGCAATTCACTATAAATCTGACTGTTAGATGTTTTTAGCCCAAAGTAATAATTTTTCCAGCTGTGGATGATGCCAAATCTCCCTACACAGTATGGTATTACATATGTTCCTCTGCTTCTGGTTGTGGTTATATTCAAGAGGTGTAACAATAAATGAACCACCTAATTGTTCCATTTAAACCTGATAGTTTAAACCTGACAGTTTGAATAGAAATCTAAAGTGATTTCCATTTAAACTATTGGTATGAGCACCGAATCCTGTGGAACTTTATGATTAACTTTCATATGAGAAGGAAGCATTATTCACTTTTCCCCCCATTTACAATTTAAAAAAAAAAAAAGTGACCAAATTTTATGCAGTGAATTTAAACACAATAAACAGTTAGGATTAAAGGTACTAGTCTATTTCATATCCCAATAAATTGTCATTTGCAGGAGAGGCTGAGCATTTCCTGATGAAGCTGATTAACCGTCCAATCATTGTCCTGCGTGGAGAACATGGTTTCATTGGAGCTCGCAAATCTGGACTTCCAACCCTCGACTCCAACCGGGCCTCCTACGATGTTTTCCAATTGGAGTTTCATAACGGCGCTTATTCCCTCAAAGGTAAGTGGAAGTAGGCAACATTCATCCATCCATCCATTTTCTGTACACTCTTGTCCCTAGTGGAATCGGGAGGTGCTGGTGTCTATCTCGAGCTAACGTTCTGGACGAGAGGAGGGGTAACCCTGGACAGGTCGCCAGTCTGTCGCAGGGCAGCACAGAGACAGACAGGACACACCGTCAGGCACACACACACTCACATCTAGGGAGAATTTAGAGAAACCAATTAACCTGACATTCATGTTTTTGGACTGTGGGAGGAAGCCGGAGTACCCGGAGAGAACCCAACATGCACAAGGAGAACATGCAAACTCCATGCAGAAAGACCCCGGGGCCGGGAATCAAACCCAAGACCTTCTTGCTGCAAGGCAACAGTTCTTAGGCAACATTTAAGCATATTTAACAAATATTATATATCACATATTTTTCCCATGTGATATTACAAATAAAAACAATTTAAAAACCACACACACAATAAAAAAACTTCATAAATGTAAAGAATGTAATGTGTTCTACAGAAGTTGTATGAGGAAAAATAAAGTTTGTAAATCTATGTTTCAAGTTCACCTCAAGCTTTGCACTCATTCAAAATCAGTCACATTTCCAAATACAATCACGAAACATTTCTTTTCATTCCAACTGCTTGTGAGTTGTTTTTTTATTTTTACATTACCACTCCGTATTAAAATTCATTCCCATGTTCAAAATGAAGAAATATGTAAAATGACATGTGTCATAGTCACAATTCTTCACACATAATCCTCCATATTCATTCTACGTCCAAGTACAATAAAACATGTTGTTAGCTTGTGTTTACAAACACAATTGAAACTACGTATTAGCTAGTGATGTGAATTAAATTTTTTTGGGGGGAGTTTGCTATTAAAAAATGAGTGTTGACCAGACTCCCAGGGGAAAGTTAGAAAAAGCCGACATTCTATCCTCCCTCGAGATTCCAGTGAGCAGATCTGTGGGCAGGCGAAGGAAAGAGAGAGATAACCTGCTCCACTTTCTTTAGGCATCAGCAGATGAAACTCAGCTATCAGTTTCTATGGAGGACAAAAAAGAGGCATTTTTGAGCTAAACATAATTTGTCCCAATGCCCAGAAAAACTTGCATCTAGCTGTTCGTCATAATGGGAAGAAAATTTGAGATTGTGACCATTTTTTAGATGGATTTGCTGTAAATGCCTTAGTTGCACTTAGACTTTAGTATTACCACTGTTCTCTAATGTTTTGTGGATTTAATAACTAAATTACTAAATCTGCCTAATGGTATAAATAAAGTTGATTTAATGTTTATTTATTTGCACAGAAACAATTTACATTTCATTAACTTTTTAAAAGGTGACGTGTTGTAGCTAAAATGCTAACTTTCACCTGCATCCCTGGACAGGTTGATGGTGATCAAATATCAATGATCAAGATTAATGTATCATCATCTAGATTTAATGCGAAGCATACCATGTTGTCCTGATGTATACATCACTTGTGTGAGCTCTGGGCTTCATTAGTCCTGTTGTCTGTCCAGACCCCCAGGGAAAGTACTGGTGCGTTGGAGACGACTCAGCAGTGGTGTGCAGCAGCTCCACTCCTGTCCAGTTCCTGCTTGAGTTCTGTGATCTCAACAAGATGGGAATTCGGGCTCTGGGAGGGAAGTACCTTAGAGGTGACCATGCCGGAGGGCTGAAGGCCAGCGCAGACTCTGTGGACAGCGCCACCCTCTGGGAATACTGAGAAACGACCTTTCTTTGTTCTTTATCTGCACAATGCTTCAAACTATTGAAACTCAACCTCTGCAGATTCTTTTTCATACTCTTGTGTGTGTGCAGTTGTAAATGTGTTTGGATGGCTGTGTAGTGAAAGCTGAATGTCACTGCAGCAGGACGCTGCAGATATTCTGTTTTCCAATAACTGACTGGCCTTTCTGTATTTCTACTGGAGATTTCCAGTGACTTGTTGTTGTGCTGATTGTGTCGCCACTCATAATGTCTTTCACTTCACAAGACGACTTACCCAAGCTGTATGACTTTCCCTATCTGTGATGAGTCCTGGTGACATGTTGAATGCTATAACTCTAAACCCTGCATATTAATCTTTCTGCTGCTATAAAGACTCCTGATAAGGTTCTCTGCTCTCAATCCTTGCTGTCTGTTGAAGAGCATTCATACAAGGCAACCGGATGACACAGTGTTAGTGATTTGCATTTGTTGGCTGTAAATAAGGCTTCCTCTGTCGTTGAATGCTTCAGAACATGAAACCATGGAAACGTTGGAAGAGAATATGGATGGTGAATCTAGGATTTTCATGTGCTGTTTTCAGATGCAAAGAGCTCTACACACTTAGAAAGTGTGTATCAGTGTACAGTTTAAGAAAATTCTCTTCCACGTGAAATTCTTACGGTAGTTAGATACCATTAGAAATTGAAATAATTCCAAGAAAAAACAATTTTAGAACATCAAATGAAACTTTGTTTTATCATTGATGATTTTTGAGGGTGTATTCTATATATAATTCTGCTGAAAGCACAGGTGGTGGAATAGGACCTTTTAAAGCACATACATGGATGCACATAAATTACTTATCTTGAACTGTGTAATAATTACTGCAATAATGCTTAAAATAAATCATAAGCACATGATTTTTTTTATTATTATCAGAGCTAAACAGGGTGCTGCTGCTCCTGGTATCTTGTTGCTGTGCCTTCCATGGAGTATTTACATCTTTGTCATTCATGCTTTTCCATTCTACTGAGCCAAATGAAACTTCAATAAAGTTTTCTCTTACACAGTCAAACTTATTCTGGATTATTTTCTAGCTGTGGCCTATATTTAAAACAAACGCTGTGGACAGGACAGTCTTTGTAAAGTCTTAGAGTAATGAAGTTTAAACCAAATAGTTAAATACACTTATTACTATTTGACAATAAGTGAACCAAACTGCCCAGGGCAGACGTTACCAGTAGCTTGCCCTGTCTGTGTGTGAATGAGTGAATGTAGTGTGAAGCTCTTTGGGGTCCTATGGACTTGATAAAGCACTATACTAGTACAGGCCATTTACTATTTGTCATGATTTTGCTAACAGTGTGGTTGGGAGTATAATTAAAAAGCCTACATGCATTCTATCCCCCCTGGAGATTCGAGAGAGGTAACCTACTCCACTTTCTTTGGGTATCTGGAGAGGAGGGGAAAAAAACCCCCTGCAATCTCTGAGTTAAACTTAATATGTACCAATGGCCATGCATCTTTCTTCATTTTCTGCAGGATCACTCCAGGTTGCCATGGAAATATCAGAAATGGAGCTTGAGAAGAATGAAAGTGCAGAGATAGACAGACAGACACACCGTCCTGATATTTTGCCATTATATTTATAGGTCTGTACCTCCACCTCCCTACCAGAACTGATCTTGGACTGCCTCTGTCCCTCCTGAATCAATAACCAATTCTTTTGTCTTGGAAGTGTTTACATGCAGGCCGTTTCTATGACACCACACGACACAGTTCCTCACCAGGCTCATGTACTCCTCTTTGTTGTCTTTGTTTGACACATCCCATAATGGCAGTGTCATCAGCGTTCTCCTGGATGTGACACGTTTCAGAGTTGTAACACAACTCTGAGGTGTACGGGTTGAAGAGGATGGGTGACAACACCAAACCCTGCAGGACTCCAGTAGTCTGTCTGTGACGCAGCTGGAAATCCAGGTGACCAGGCAGGATTCTGGTAAGCTTTTCCAGAAGTGCAGGGAAGAAGCAGATACACAGACTAATAAGCTCAGCAAAGTTGCAGCAGCAAGTAAGAAGCTGTGACAACCCAAGCAAACAAGGCAGATACTGTATATACACGGCACACAATTATCTATTAAGACCACAACAGTAGCAGGTCAACAGATCAAATGTAATGTCCTCAACATTTGGGGGAGTACACAACTCTTATTGCCCTGCAACATATTTCAAACACTTATAAAATTGGACATACCATAGAAGAAACAAAAAATGTCATTTGCATTATTAATAAAAACATATAAAACATTCCAATTAAACATTTAAAGTTATGAGTCAAATTTACACTAATCACAAATATGTCAGAAATTACAGCAAACTTCTACAATACACAAGAAAAAGAAAAGAGAAATGTTTTAAATATTTCAAATTGTCAAAAAGAAGGTTTTCTGTGAGCAAAGCAATACTAGACAAGATGTGAAGTTTTCACCTGATGAAGGTTACCATAACTCACAAACTGAGACACAAACTGAGTCACAGCTCTTAGTTTGCAGCACAGATAAAATGAAACTCATCATGATCAGACTTGATGAACCAGAGATGGTCTCCTTCTTTCTCCATGGCTCCACTGGTGTCACAATTTTCCTTGGCATTCATCCAACAGTTGAAGAATGAGTTCGAAAATTTGCACAAGTACATGGTTGGCTCAAGATTAGCATCGACACTGTCGAAATCATCTCTGCCATTTTGAATTTCATCTTGTGAGTTTTTTTTCTGCTGAATTTGTCACAATTTCCTCGCTGTCACAGTTTGGTGTGGTTGTAAAGATAACTCACTCAAACTGTGAGCAAGCAAACACATCCAGGTCCATTTGGTCATGAGGAACATTGACACTTTCAAAAGCAACAAAGTTTTCTGATGCCTTTACTGTCAAATCCATAGTTGTGGTTTTGATGGTAACTTTCTCATCCTTAGAGGAATCTTCCATGTCCTTTTGGTCTTCAGGGTTCAATGTCAAAAGCAAAGTATTTTCATCTCTCGTCCTCAGAGCTCTCTACAAGGACATTGTTGCCTCTTGTGATATATCCTAACAACTTTTCAACTCCCTTCGTAACAAGAAATCCAAGGTCCCATCACAGGCAAAAATCCTCTTGACTTGGTGTTCAGTTAAAATGGTTTGTAAAGTCAGTTTGAAGTCGTCTCTCTGGGATCGATCTACCTCCAACCAAGTTGAGAAGCAAACTGAGAATTCTTGTATCTCTCTGAACATTTATGACATCACTGATGAGAACATAGAGATTCTCATGGATATGATGTCAAAAAACCTGTCAGGTTCTTGTTTGTTTTAGTTGCTATGGAAACACAGAGTTATGAATGGGGTAAGATTACTGCCAATTAAAAGTGCATGCACAGACATCTACAGTACATTAGTAAATGTTAGTCAATAAATGTGCAGAAATGTAGGTTTTATCCTGTTTTCCAACTCATACATGTAAAAATGTGAAATTTTAGGGTTTAATTAATTGTGTGGAAAGTATGTTTCAATTTGACACAATCATAAGCAATACAGATTACAATGGTTGCCCAATTTTAAAAACCATTTATAACTAGATTTAACAAGCAATACCCTGATAAAAATGCCTGGTTCTGTTCTGGGACGACTGTGAAACCTCTGGAGATGACGAAGCAAAGAAGGATTCTTCAGAAAATGATGAACGGTCAGTGTCCTCTTCATAAGACTGATTTAATTTGTGCAAAATTTCCCTTCGTGAAGGATCAGTTGATTTCAACGTATACATTTAAAACACAGCGGGACTGTCCACACATACCAAAACCTGCATTTAAAACTCAGAAGAATGACCATTTGAGAATAATCTTTATTTAAACTTGGGCAGAGGTATACCATTTCTAAAATATGTATGCATACTCAGCAGTATGTACAATTTTATCTAGTTGACGACTCACATCTAGACTTAAAAACAAGAATGTACATGATGAAGACATATTAACATGGTCTAATCCTCAACACAGGAAACAAACTGAAACAAGAGAAGCAGACCAGAGAAGCGTTTTTTTTTAAAAATCCACCTGAGTCCAACGTGTTTCCCACCTCTGTAGCATTTCATAAAAGACAACAGTGCACAAGTAGAAATCATGTATTTGAACATAAATTTTCACCTTTACTTCCACAACTTGGTTGAATATACAAGATTATCCACAGCGCTGATTCCAGTGCAGCAGCTGTGGTTGTTTAAAGGCTTCATCAACAAAGTCAAGGTAAGAGTGAAAGCAACTATCAAACAGCAGAAATATTTAAAACAGGAAGAGGAAATTATGTTTTGGCATATGAAAGGGTTTTCATGGTATGGGTCATTTTAGGAAGAGAAGTAGCACCGCCTGGCTTGATGAAAAAAAAAAAAAAAAACAAAACCAAAAAAAAATTAAGTATTGAGACATTGACAGACTGGAGAAAAACTCATCTAATGTACAGCAGAGGAGGACTTGCTGTCCAGCAGTTTCTCCACCATGAGCTTGGCGTAGCGCATGCGGCTGGCCAGCTCCCTGCAGCAGCCGAACTCCTCCAGCAGAGACAGCTTGTAGGTGCGGAAGTCCCGCTTCTCGTCAATGTAGGTCACGGCACCCATCAGCGGGCAGAGGATCAGTTTAGTGTGGTCCTAAATCCCCCCCATCCCCAAAAAACAAAAACAGAATGGCTTGAGCATGGAGTGTGGTGAGACTGAGGACGGACAGCAAGGAGACGGAGTGATGCGGGTCGAGTCTAACCTGGAAGAAGTTGATCTGGACCGTGCCGTTGCTGAGGTGCAGGACGATGGCGCTCTTTGTTCTAAACCACAGCGAGAGGTACGGCAGCCGCGCCAGCTCGTCCCCTTCCCGCCGCGCCACGTTGGCGCCGGCCTTCAGCAGGTGCTCGCTCATGTAGTTACGGAAGTACTTGAGCAACGTAATCTGGGAAAAAAAAAAAAGACAAATGTATCTAGTACTAATGACGCCATTTAAGCTTCCCTAAGGACTGTCAGAGAATCGTTTATTCATTTTTATCCAGAGCAGAAAAACAAACTCAACCAGGAGCTGAATACTGACCTTCTTGTTGAGCGTAGTGGGGAACGAGCGGACGCTCATGTAGGACTCGGCAGCCAGCTTGTCGATGTACTGCAGGCTGTCTCCGTCGGCGTACATGATGAGACGAGTGTAATCGTTGAACAGAACTCCCACACTGTTGTCACACAGCTGGTAGCCTGTAAACAGGCATTTAAACCCGTTGATGAGGATGTTTTGGGTCTTTTCTTTTAAAATCATAAATTTTGTTTGCTTCTGAACATTGTTGTGGCATAAAAGAAAGATTTGATTGGACAGAAACGAATCTCAATTATCACACAGGAGACCAATCTCACATGTAGTGAAATTTTAACTGAATTGAAACCAAATGATTGTTTAACATGCAGCAAATTTGATCCCAAATCAACCAACCAGTGAAGGACATTTCAGCTCCAGTTAACGTACAATAATAATAATAATATCTATAATAAAAAGACTTTAGTTTTCTGAGAACAATCCAGTTGGTATACCAGACAGGTGGAGCTTCAGTCTAAGCCCAGATGTGAACATTTACACCTTAAGATGAACTGAAGGGATATTTAAAACAAATGTAAATGACCAATACCTACACTGCCTTGCTCATAACTGCATAGTCAATGACTATATAGCCCAGTCAGTAACAGATTTATAGAGTGATTATCAGTAGATTTCATGTTGTTTCAGTCACTCTATGAGCATGTCACTTGCAGGAAGCAGGCAAAAATACATTATTCTAACATTTAAACCATTTACAATTAGACCAAAAATAATTTACATGCTGCTGCCAGCAGGATGTCTTATCTTGTCTTGGGTTGTAAATTTCAGATTTGTATCTCTTAGATGGTGAGACAAGGAATATATCTCGCAACTCAAGTTTTTCTCATGCACAGACGCCCTTTGCAAACGTATCCAAACTTTAAAATGAATAAAAATCAAATGCCACATTTTATGCCTTTCTGCAGATCCCTTCATAGTGCCGCTACAGAACTTAATTGATGTTTGTAAATCAGATGTCTTACATTCTCACGTTTTGGACGTTTCTAACACTTACCCAGCCCGTATTTGTCTGAGTAGTCGACCCATTTGCTGATCCAGAAAATGGGAATGCATGCAGGATCCTCTGCTTCCTCTGAAAAGATAAACCGAACTTTTCGAAGTTGATCTTCTCCAACTTCACACAAACCGCAAAGAAAAACGAACCGACCTTGCCGGACGAATGGCTTTTCTGCTGGCTTGGAGGCCATGATGCTGTTGAGCTGCTGCAGCATGTCTTTCAGGTGGTTCTCTGATGGCTCAACCTCTCTGCAAATACAATACAAGTCAGAATGGTTTATATCTCTACAACAGACTGAAAACAGACAACTTGGAATAGACTTTATTGATCCAAGGAGAAATTGCTTATTTGTTGAAAGGTACTCCATCTTAGGTAAAAAAAAAAAAATACAAAGTTTGTAAAATATATATGTATATACACAAACCTAAGAGTAATAAGTTCAAAATGATTAGATATAAGCAACAAACAATCACATGCAATATATTAATCAATAAATAACCTATAAATGAGCGCAGAAAAATTTGAATCAATTAGCAAAGACTTGGGCGTTGTAAAGTCTGATGGCAACAGGCAGAAATGATCAAAAAGAAAAACTTGAACCCAGACTTGCAGAAAATCTCTCATCTTACTTTGGCACAGCATCGTCTTTCACCTCCATCTTCTCTGACCCACCTAAAAACAAAACGGCAATATTTATCTAGAATCAGATCTACTACAGGCTTCATTCAGACCTGATATGACCAAGAGTGGTGAGACTCATCACCCTTGTTGTTCAAAGCAGAGAGGGGACGTCGCTGGCTGAGCTCTGCAGTGGTGGAGGGGGCGATGGAGAAGCGTGGGGGCACAGTGAGGCATGTGGTGGGCAGGCGCAGCGGGATGTAGCCTGACGTGAGGAACTCGTCCTCTTGCAGCTGAGTGATGGTGGGCCTCTGAGCAGGATCAGCGTGCAGCATCCTCTTGATTAGCGACGCTGCGGCGGGGTTGATGTGCTGCACACAGTCCAGGAGGTTTAAACTACACTTGTTCAATATGATCCACAAAGCAGCATAAACACAGCAATCTTACCCAGGGGATGACATAGTTGTTTTTCTTGATGCGACTGTAGGTTTCCTTCAGACAGGACGTTTCAAACGGGGGCTTACCCACCAACAGAGTGTACCTGAGAGAGCAGACAGAGGACAGGTTACTGCACTGGATCATTACCTGTTTTCAAGATAATGATCTTGACCAACTTGGTTCCAAACTTACAGTATGCATCCCAGTGACCAGACGTCCACTTCGTAACTGTGGCCTTTTTTACAGAGAACTTCAGGCGCTATGTAGTTGGGCGTTCCGCACAACGTCTTCTTCCGTTCGCCGTCAAACTCGATCTTAGTAGCCAAACCAAAGTCCCCTAGAAAACAAACATGGAATGTTTTAAATGTTAAGACTTCAACATATTTAGGACAAAAAAAACCCCAAAGTGTCCAAAAAATGCAATAGAGAGGTGCATTTTTCATCTGAACAAATATATAGCAACATGTAATAACACATGGATTACTATTGAAAGATCTGCCTTTTAAGTGTATTGTGATGCAATGCATGGTGTGGCTAACTGACAAAGCTCAGCTCATACTTGTGCATTTTCTGCACAAGCAATGAAGCAAAAACTTTACTTGAAATGATTACAGACCATTAGTGATCATGAGAACTGATCGTTACAGATCCATCTGCTCCTCTCTAAATTATGTTTCATTTTGTTGTTGGCCAATCTTTCCTGACATCCACATGGGTCTTGTTTACTGTCAAAACAGTGTTTCATCACTCCATTTGTGGTGTGCTGGGGCGGAAGCATCTCCAAGGCAGACCTTTCCAGTCTGGAGAAGCCGATCAGGCAGGCTGGCTCAGTGGCAGAGAAGAGAGGAGAACAGTGCAGAAACTCCTGATATTATGGACAAAACCAGCCACTCAGCCAAGAAAACTGGCTGTGGGAGGCTGCTTCTTTCACCTCCTCACTGGGAAGAAGGAATGCAACATAAACAAAGGGACTGTAGGATTGGAGGTCCCTTTTTTAAAAATTATTATATTTTATCTATATCTAAGAGTGCTGTGTGGGAGATGGAGACGATAAGTTCCCCAAGGAAAAAACCCAAAGGGAATAACAGTGTTTCCCATCTTTCTATGCACAACATATCAAAAGGCACAGACTGACATTCTATGCATTAAAGAAAAAGAGAGCCAAACTGATTTTGAGTTTACAGAACATTGTATCATTAATTACGCTTTAGATTATTAGGCAGAGACTTCTATTTTTGCAACCCAGAGAAGGAATTAGAACAAATTTAGAATCCTGGAAAACTACTCCCAGAATAGGAACATTTAGTTTTTGTTACCAATTAGAAATTGTGGAGTACATATTACTTTTACAAAATTAGAACATACTTAGAAAGTCCAGAGAATACTTACTCGCTTGTACTTTAGCAACCCAGAACAGGGATTAGAACAAACTTGGAATCCAGAAAAATTACTCAGAACAAGAGTGGATTATAAACATTAGATTCTCTCTCTTTGGTTTGTTATTTTGTTTGTATTTCCTTTTTAATTCATGTAAAGCACTTTGAATTGCCTTGTTGCTGAAAATGAGCTATATTGACAAAATTATATTACCTCAATGTGTTATACAGAAATTAAAAGTATTATATAAGCATATTATGGCTACTTACCTATCTTAACCTCCATCTCGTCATTGAGGAAGATGTTCCCCAGCTTCAGGTCTCTGTGAATCACTCTGTTGTTGTGCAGGTAATGGACTCCCTTCAGCAGCTGGGTCATGTAGTACCGGGCCTCTGGCTCTGTGACAGCCTTACGCCGCTTGTGCAGCTCCAACAAAGACTGAAAAAAGAAGGTTTTAATAAACACATAAAAAAAAAAAAAAATACGTATTCCAGTTTCCTAAACTGTAAACCTGGAGGCCCTCCAGTAATATTTGATATCTGTTTAAAGTTGCAATACATGGTCATTTCTTTCCGCTTAAAATGTAGAGGCTTGGAAAGCGTTGATCGTTTTATTATTGCACTTACCCTTCTCCTGCAGATTTCCAGGACCACAAAGACGAAGTCATCGTCCTCAAAGAAGCCGTGGAAGCCAACAATGTTCGGATGATTAAGGCTCTTGTGAATGGCGATTTCAGACGTCATCTTTTCCCTTTGGTGCTGCTTCAGGATCAGAGATTTCGGCACAATTTTCCCAGCGAAAACCTGCTTCGTCTCTACATCTGTGATTTCGTAGCATTTGGCGAAGCCCCCCTTCCCCAGAAATCTTCCTCTCGTGTAGCTCTTCGTGGTGCGGGGATCAACCAGGATGTCTGGGATCTCTTTCAGAGGCGCCGACTTCGGATCGGAAAGGGCAGACGTGGGAGCTGGCTTCGCAACACCAGCACTCATTTTGATTTAAGGAAGCTTTTCGGCTGTTGTTTTTGAAGAAATAAACCACTTAAGCGGTTCAACGAAGCGATTAAAGTTAGCCTTAACTCAACCGACGCTAGTTTAACCTGGCAAGCTAGCTTCCTTCCGCTTGCATTCGTGTTTAAATCAAAACTAACGCCCTTTTTGTGCAAGTATTCATTAAGACAACAATAACCATTAAAACAACGACGCATGAAAAGCAAACTTTAAAAAAGTTATTAAATAATTCTCCAGACCTGCCCGACGGTAGTTACTCGATTGTTCTCTCCTGCCTTATGACAACAGTTTTTGGTACAAGTTTAAATTGCTGCCTCTGTCGTTATCGCACTCTCTGATTGGCTCACAGGATTTGAATTGTAGGGCGTTGCAGCAATGCATCGTGGGACTTCGATGTGAAAATAGCCTATCGCTAAACGAGAAAGCTACATCGGCGTCGTGATTGGATCATGACAATCCTGCTCGTTGCCTATGGTTTCCTGAACAAGGAGGTGAAGGGAAATTGAGTATAAATGGGATTTATTTAAGCGTGGCGAGATTTGAATCGTGATTTAAAACACGAAGCTTTTAAAAAGAGAGCGTCTTTCAGAAAAGGATAACAATGTTATTGTACAGTGGAAAATATTTTTGCCAAGCTATTTAACCCATAATAATAAAAATATCTTTTAAAATCAAATTCCAAGTGTTATGAATATGTGATTCAATCTTTCCTCTATTTATTTTATCTGCTCACATGCACAATGCTGCATGCTTACATAACCATAACATGTAAGACTGACGACAGTCCCCAAGCATAGAGCTTCACTCTGCGCTGGTCGGTAATGACACTTTGTATCTGTTCCATTATTATTCGTGTGTGACTTGTAACATTTAATCATTTTCGGCATTACAGCCTGTTTTATATCTCACTATTTCTGAATGTAATGACTCTCAGGTCCAGGAACCGGTAAACGGACATGGGTGTTGCACGGAAGGGAAAATGGTTGCACAACACGAGTGTTCTTGGGAAGGGGAAAGTTGGAAACGTTTATCAGAAAAGTTCTTCTTCTTTCCAGTCGAGATGAAAGCAGTCTTTCATCTTGACTGCTTTGGAGTTGTGGGATAAATGTAATTATTGTGAAGAAGCTAATGGGCCAAACAGCTACTAATATTCATATTAAGTGACGTTTCACCTTTTCACATTATGTGTTAAAGCATTATTTACGTTTAACTGACTTAATCCTGTTTGGAAATGAAGAAGAAAACAGACACTAAACAATAAAACATCAAAAATATTTAATAGAAACTTTAACACAAACTAACAGTTCTTTTTTGTTATTTTTTAATATAACAATTTTCATCCACAAAATAATAATAAAAATAAAAAGAAAACAGTTAAAACAGCAGCTTTACTAAAAAAACAAGGGACAGAGGTTTAAAAGGATCTTCAGCCAAACTGGTTTACTGTGTTTTATATATGCAGTAAAAACAAGAGCCTCCTCTTGCTACTTATGGGATGTTCTCAGTTCACAGCATTAAAATACATCAGTTACCAGTAACTACAGCAGAGACAATTCGGTAAGTGAAACTAGTTACATTAGAATGCCCACGGCTGTTGACGGGTTTAAATTGGCTACTATAATGTTGCATTACGTTAATGTCTTCATCCTTCTCACAACGGTGGAGTTTCAGCGTCAGCTTTAGCACCTTTCTTAGTCGGCCTCACGTCGTACGGATGCAAAGAGACGTCTCCGTTCTGATGCCCGATCACCAGGGTGTCCTCGTGCCCCCATCGAGCCAGTTGCCAGTACCCGTCCTCCTGAGCCTCCATCATTTGGGACGTCCCCCCTTCTCCGAGCTCCCACACACAGACACAGCCGCTCTGACTCAGGCCCACCACGCTGCAGCGGTTAACGTCCACTTCACAAAGCCTTGCAGGGCAACGGAAGAAGAGGTGTGCATTACCTGGATGTGTCATAAACAAACTTATACAAGCCTTGTTCTCCGTCTGTCTTCATCTCACCTGCCAGTCCAGCCATCCGGAGGATACAGCCAAGTGGATAAGACGGATCTTCCACTCAGAGGGTTGATGCCGACTAAAGAGAACAGAGCTGGCTTCGATCTCGCCTCTGATAGCAAGCATTTCTCTCTTGCCTTTTTCTCTTCTTGGTCCAGGGAGCTTAGAAACTGATGTTGCAGCAGGACCAACAACACTCCCTGCACAACATCAAACACACACAGAAAGTTGCCACCCAGAATTTAAGCGACACAATCATTTCAAGAGTTGCTGGCTACTTACACAGTAGGAGTAACCTTTGAGACAGGCTGTGTTGGATAGACTGTCTTCAAGCAGCACTCTGCTCAGCAGCTGGCCACTCTTTAAATTCCTTCAACAAGCAAACGACAGACAATAAAGTAGCTCAAAGTCAGTGAACTTGTATGGAAAACGCCTTGTCACAGATGCTCAATTGGATTTAAGATCGGACTTTCACTGAACCATCAAACGGACCCCGTTCTGTATGTTTAGGCTTGTTATCCTTCTAGGAGGTCAACCTTCACCTCAGTCTGAAGACTTTTTAGCCTCCAAATCTTTTTTTCCAGAATTGCTGTTACCATCTCCTTAAATCTTTACATAAACTACCCAACTTCTTTCTCCCTGTTGTATAAACATTACTCTAGACATGCTGCCACTGTCAAGTGTCTCAGTAGCGACAGAATGTTCAGGGTGATGTGCAGTGTTACTTTGACAAATCACATAATGTTTTGATAGTTAGTCACAGTCCTTTTAATATGTTCTTCCACCTGAGCTGTGAAGCTCTGCAGCTCTTCCAGTGTTACCATGGGTCTCCAGTTTGCTTCTATTATTCTGACAATTTTTCTCAGTCGCTTCGGTGGATTTCTCAAATCATTTTCGACATTTGTCAAACGGTAAGTGCATTTCTAAAAATGATTTGTACGAACAGCAAAACAACATGATTACCTGCAAAATCCAATTTCCTCCTCGAAATCCTTAGTTCATCTCTCAAAATTAAATATTTGCATCAAAGATCATATCAGTGCGTCAGAACAACAAGTTCTTGTTTCATTGTGTACGGACCAGACAGTCAAACTGATTAGTCATGTTGTCCATACAACAGTGATTCTGGAGGGATGTTCTGATGTGATGAATGTTGTGAAGACAAAGTTTGTAAATTATAATTGTGGGAAATCAATGGCAAGAGACTGGACAAGATTAACTTATTTGACTTCACTGCAATTTATTGACAGACCATGTCATTGTGATACAGAAAGCAGAGCACAAAAAAAAAAAAAAAATCAATCCCCTTAAGGAAAATGGTCCATTCAGTGTGGCAGAAATTACAGTTAAGTCTTCCTCTACTTCCCATCTCCACTCTGAAAATATTCTTCAACAGAGTTAAGAAATGAAGAGAAGTGTGAGAGGAGCTCCACCAGCATCCTGTTGTGGGTCACAGATCGTTACCTGATGATGTTGGAGTGATGGAAACTGGCATTATATCCTCAGCCTCTTCCTCTGTTTTGTCTCCTCACTTCTCTTCTTCTTCTCCAAATTCTCGTCCTTCCACTACAATACGGTGTTCCATAAACGTAACATCGTATTGTAGTCTTGCTACATACACTATTTATCTGCCAGCTGATGGTTCATGACATGAACCTTCAATCTATTTCAGGAAACTGGTTGATCTGATGCTTCACACATTTACCTGGTTGAAAAAAGTCAGGATACGCCTGGGAGCAATTTACCAGTTCAGGACAGATTTAGAAAAATATCTAATGGTAATGTATAGAAATATGCTTGATATATTATGAGAACCTGATAAAGCAATTTTCATGTTAAAACTTACACAATAAAGCTATGCTTAAATGTTGTGGAGTTCGAGACAATTCAACAGAGACCCGTATAATAAATTTTGATCAATATGACACTAGCAACTGAAAATGTAGGAAAAAGCAGATGAGTGTACATAATCATTTGCATGATGTAAACAAAGCATTCGCAAGTTGTTGAAAGAAATAAGAAACTGCTCTTTTTGATGTGAACCAGCGACAGAATGATTTGAAGATTGAACAAGTAGTTTGGAGAATTTCAATTCTGTTCTGAAAAATGCAGAACAGAATCTGCACCAAAGTGAATGAGAAAAACTGCAATGATCCTGTCAGTTTAGAAGTTCCTACACGACATGCCAAGCGTCGCACTTTTCCAAACTCAACTTTCCAGAATTCTCAGTCATTTTCAGATATTTCAAAATATTGCATGTGCAAGAAGTTCACAAATTTCACCTGAACTTCCTACTCTGGGGTATGGAAAAGGAAAGAAAAGAAACTGGAAATATGGAAGGTAGAAAGGACACAACGATAGAAGAAAGGATAGGAAGGAGTGAGAGGAAGGAATGAGACAAACAAGAAAGGAAAATGGAAAAACACACAAAGAAAATAATGAAAAGTCTTTGTGGGGACTTTCCACTGACTTCCATTCATTTCTACAGCCTAACCCTTACCCTAAACCTAACCCTCACCATTACATAACTAACCTTAACCAAAACTCAATTCATACCAAAATGCTAAACCTAACCCCTATCCCAAAAACAGCATTTCCCCTTGTGGGGTCCAGGCTTTGGTCACCACAAGCAGCAGTGGGTCCCCACTATGTAATATGTGTCAGACAAATGGTCCCCACAAGGTATTAAATACATGGTACACACACACACACACACACAAAACCAAGTGTTATATTGAAGTGTTTGGCATTAAAATTCCAATTCCAAAAAACAATTACGGTTGATTTTTAAATTGGTCACACAGTGTTAGCTAAGTGCTCATCCTCTAAACCATGATTTGGCCAAGCTTCATTCTAATATCACTTACCAGATGAAAAGGTGTCCCACTTCATCTGTACCGATGAGAGCATCAGGAAGCCCCTCTACTGGAGCGAGGGCGCTCACACAAACACCAGGAGACACAAGAGGCTGAGGAGTCAGTAAGCTGACAGACACACAAGTTCAGACACTAAAAAACTTGTGGATCAGTGCCAAGAGATGAGACAAACTCTTCCTTACCTGGTGCTGTCTGACAGGGTAAACACCTGCAGAGTGGAGCCTGCGGCCGAGTCGGAGGACGTGACCACTCTGGAGTTGAATAAGCCAGCCACCGCCTGGATGATGTCCTCAAGTATCAGCGTCTGCCTGAGGCTGCAACAGGACAGCAGTCTGCAAAAACAGACAGTTTATATACTGATATGCTGACAAACTGCTTTTTTCAGTGTCTTTATGTCAAGGCCGAGCATTTCTCAGAAATTTCCCTCTGGTTTGTCTGACTACACATTGAAACCCACCTAAGCTGGTTGGCCCGTTATGCTCTGAGGTATATCAAATGTAGCTTAATTTTTTATCAAGAATTCAGATCGCAATATTAAAATGCAGAGCATTACCTCAGCTGTCTTATTTCCAGCTGACCAAGAGACACAAACATGAGGCCGGTGGAGTCTGGGACAGGAAACACGTTTATCACAGGCTGCAAACAAAAAATATATTCCATGTCTGAATCAAGAAATATTTAGGATTCTCTTAGTACCTTGTATTTCTTCAGCTCATTAAATTACAACAAAATGTTTCAATCAGCAAAAACAACGTTTCCCCACAAAGAGACTTCCCACCACCCCAATAAGATCATAATACACAATACATTTTTTCCCAATTAACCAGTTACGTAACAACATATTTTACATAAGAAATTCCAAGAATAATTTGAACCAAATGCAAGTGGTGGTCAAATTTATCAAGCAACTTGATAAATCTGACTGATAGCCAATCAGACCCCATCAGAGACCATGGTCCCCACCTTACTGTATCCAAGTGTAATCATGGAAAGTTGAGTGAAAGGAAAAGGTACTAGAGGTAAAACCAAAACGTTAAGAGCCACCAAACAAACATCCCTGGGACATGGACTGTGACTGAATTGAATTGAAGACGACATTTGTTGTGAAATAAGAAGCCTGAAAACAACAAACAGAAGAAGTCACCTCACTGAAGGTCCAGGTGTGTTTGAGGCTCCAGTTACATTCTGAAGTCTGGCTCCACAGGCACACTGCCCACTTTCCTGCTGCTGCGACACACACACCGGCCGATGGGTCCGACACACAGCACACATCCACCAAAGAGCCCCCTGCTGGCGCCTGGCATGCACAAACACTGCTTACCCCACTAAAAACAGCTAAAGAAGATGGCCACATTTTTTTTTACTCAGGACGTAAAAAGCAAAGCAACAAAGAACAAATTTTACCTCCAGTGTGTGTGTGCACCTCAGTAAGAACTTCTGTGCAGGTCCGTGCGTCGTTATTCCCACTTCCACAGCCGAGCCTTGCAGTTGGATCCTGGATGGAGTCGGGCAGTCGTCAGGTTCTTCTCTGTCACCCTGATCTCTTGGACCTACAGGCTCTGATAAATCCTGAAGCTGACTGCAGAGAGAGGGAGGAGGAAGGTTGGAAGGGAGGGAGGTGATGGATGCACCAGCACAAAGATCCAGAGGAGACAGATCCTGGGTGGACGGGCTGGGAGACGGAGGCAGGCAGAGAGGAGGAGCAGAGGGAGAGGAGTCAGAGGGCAGGCGAGCAGCATTAGGGGTGATTCCCAGGGAGGGCAGGACCGGACTGGAAGCTGGAGTGGGTGACGGATGGTAGATGGATGGCAGGCCTGTACAGGGGCATCCCACTGCATCCAGAGGAGACTTAAACAAGAACTGAGAGGCGTTACTTTTAATCGCTCCATCGTCAGAAGAGTCTGCTTTAGTAGGTTCCGCAAAATCTTCTGCAGGATACTGTGGGTTTGGGTTATTTACAGGTGGGTTTGCTGCAGCGTCGTTAGTGCAGCTGGTCGGAGCGTCCTCTGCTGCTTTACTTTCAGAAAAATCAAAGGAAAGCAACTGAGTGATGCGTCCGTCTGTGAGTCCAAGCTCTTCTAAAGAGGGTTGCTTTTCATTTTCAGATTGCTCAACTTCTGGCTCATCTGAAAGTTGCACATCATTTTCTTTGCGCGGTGTTCGGTCCACCAGAGCCTGTGGTTCATCTGTGTTTATAGATGTACATGTACTGCTGAGGGCTGCCCCGTTTTCAGTTCCAGCTTCAAGCCCTTCAGTAAACTCTTGCACCAGTGAAACAGCTTCTGTTGAGGTGTTGAGAGCGTCCGCACTGAGCTCTGCATTCGTTTCTGGAATACTTGAGTTACAAAGCTCTTCATTTAACCGCGTGCCTGTCAAATTATTAGTAACCGTGCATTGTGTCTGCTGTGGAGATGTTCGCTCGCTCTTGTTTGGACGGAGAGAATTTCTGATGGTAGATGTGGAACTGAGCGGGAAGGAACAGGGCATCAGCAGATCGACGGCGCTGTGCCGGCAGCTGGAGCGTCTGCGTGTGTTGTGTGACGGGGCTGATTCCACAGCAACCTGACGGAGCTTGTGCAGCTTCAAGGAGGCAAACTGATCATCAGGGAGGTGAAAATCTTGCTGGATTTCCAGGCTCTTCAGGCGGCTGATCAAAGAGGGAAGAGAAAGCTGAGCTGTCTGAGACGATGAAGAGGAGGAGGAGGAGGAGGAGGGCAGGAGAAGAGCCTGACAGTCTGATGAGCCTGCAGGACACAAGTTAAAGAAGAAAAAATAGATTATGAAATTAAGAAAACAAACAAACAAAAAAAATAAATCATGTAAAAACAAAATGATGCTCATAATTAATGAGGACAGCATGATTAAAGCAGAGTTGAGTGTCTACATTTGACCAGGGCAGGTAGACACTCAACTCTCAGATATTCAAAAGTGTTCCAACATTTCCAAATCCAGCTTGAACCATAGCAGACAGAGGTTACAGGTCAATATGGACAAAAATATAACATATAATATATTTCATCCTTTGTGTTTTTAGGAAGCCTCTTATGGGGGAATCTTTCTGCCATAATTTGAGAGCACACGCTATCAGTCTGAAAGCAGGCCTTCATGTCTTTCTTCTCAAAACTTGTAATACTTGAACTCAAAACTTCTGCTCTCTTTCAAATATTCACTGTGTTCTCTCAAACCTTTCTCCTCGCGCTCAAAACTTGTCTCTGCTCGGATCAAGTCTCCTCTTGCAAACCTCCCTGCTCGATTGCAAATAATTTTCTGCTGGAGCTTGGAACAGAAAAGTACAGTTGCCTGGCAACCTTTCTGTCAATAGAATGAAAGTGTTGTACTGGGCGTGTTTGTTTCCTTCTAGTGGATGTGCCTGTGTGGCTACTATCGATTTTAGTAGCTTTCGAATTATGGCAGAAAAATACCCCCATAATCATAGATTCCTGTTTCAATACATTGTCTACTTCAGCTTCATTTCTGAAGAAGCTCTCATGCTAAAAATAGCTGGCTTTGATATTTCTTCCCTCTAGTAATGCACATTGTTTGGCAATGCAGAAAAGAAAAGGAGAACATTTGTGCTGATATGGAGTTTCCAAAGGATACCACTAGTGCTCCACTAAGAAAGATAAATCAATATTAGAGGATTAATATCTTACTTATTTAAGCAAAAATCTTAAAAATAACACAGCCAAGTAATTTTACTTCAGCAAAATACTATCAGTCTGCAGAACCAGAATGTGTGTGTACCCCAGGTCTACCTGTGTTCATCTGTTGGGGTCTGCTGGTGCTGCTCTTCAGAAAGATAGGAGAGATTTTCTCCTGGTGTTCAGCAGTAAAACCAGATGGAGTTTCACTGACTGGAGAAGAAGGTTGGGCTGGACAGCTGTGAGTGGGAGTCTGCTGGAATAACATTGACTCGGTGTTTGTCTCTTCGGCTTGATGGAGTAACTGGGTAGACGGTGCAAAGCTGAGGGAGGGCTGGAGTCCTCCTGAGGTCAGGCTACATCCTTGTTTAAGAAGCTGTTGTCTCGGAGGTCTTCCCCTGCCTCTGCCTGTCCTCGTCCCTTTGGGTGGACGAACGCTGGGGCCCCGAAGTGAAACAGGAGCTTCCGAAATGGCAGAGGTAGAAAAGTCACTGGAACTCTGGGAATAATCTTTGGAAGCGTTAACGTTGGATAGCTTTAGAGAGTCCACAGATGTGGACGGAGTTGTGGAAGAGGCTGAATCCGTCTGAGTGTGCCGGTCTGACCGCTGTAGGCCCTGGTTTGACCTCCTGCTGCGGCCTCGACTCCTGCGTTGTCTCCCAGCTCTCAGCTGGGACATTATGACAGCCTGCATATCTGGCTGGGTCTGGGATAGCGTCATGTGCCTTGTGGTTCTAATGTAGTACTCTACAGGGAAAGGTAGTCCTTCCACTAATGTGCAAGAGTCTAGGAGACTTACAGTATTCTCGTCTGCTGTGATCCGATTATTTTTCTCTTTTATTTCTACAGAGTCCTCATGTTTTTCAATTGCTGTCATTTGGGCTCCATCAGGGTTGCCCTTTTCACATACCACTGGTTTTCTTGCTTGGCTATGACTGACACCATCTTCTCCCATTGTATTATTTATTAAACTGTTTTCTCCAGCATTTTGTCCTTTACTCTCTGTTGTTAAAGCAGGTCTTCCGCATTTTCCATCAACTTCTGGACCAATTTTTTTCCCTATTTCTTCCTGGGATCTTTGATTCCCGTTTCCTGTTTTGTCTCCGGCCTTGGTGTGTTCTTGCGTGCTCCAATGTGTGAGTAGAAGAGAGGGGGACTCAGATTCTGGATCAGAAAACAGCTCCTGACTTTCAATGAAGACATCTTCGTCTCTGATCGTCTGCTCCTCATCTCCAGGTCTTGTGTTTCCTGTCAACGCCTGCTGTCGCTGGCTGTTGTGTGAGCCTTCGGGAGCGTTGGCACTCCTCTTTTCCCAGCGTAAGCGGCTGCGTCTCGACCGCAGGCGCAAGGCCGTGCTGGGTCTGTGGCTGCCAGCGATGTCACTACTGAGATCTGGGGTTTTGGAGGAAGTCAGATCTCCGGAAAGCAAGAATCGTATTACTTGTTGACTCCTGATTGTACTGGATTCTACTGCACCTGATAAACATCAGAATAGTACTCATCAGTCCATGTCTGTACAGGTTTAGCTGTAATACCAATAAAATTACAGGAGTGTAAAATGAGAGATTTCAGGTTGCACTGAGTCAGACTTACCTTGACACTGTAGTGAACCTGGAGTTGCATCGTTTGTGTTAAATGTAAATGAGGAGGGGGTAACGCAAGCGGTAGATGTAATCTCTGGATCGTTCTTGTCTTGGTCTTTCTGCAGAGAAATCCTGTTTTTCACATGCCTCTTCAAAGCATCCACACACTCGGCACGCTGCGTGAGGAACAACATGAGTTTAAGACTAATTCTTTCCACCATCTCCCTTGATAAAGCAGCAATGTGGCTCACAGCTGACATTTTTGCCCCATCACACTTATATCAGAGTGCTTAGCATCCGTCTAACAAACATTGTTGTTTTTCACTGCCATCTACTTGGAACTGGAGTTTGTGTTTATTGAAATGTTAGAGACATGTTCTCAAACTACCTCTTATTCAAACAACTTCAATTAGTTCTTCATTTTGTGCGTGAAAAGAATTGAAAGAAAGTTTGATTAAATGTTAAAATCATAATCTGTTTCATACAGGCCTGGTTTCATTGTTTCATTTTACCACAACAATTATGTATTATTTTTGCAAATAAAATTTATTAGCAAAATTTATTCTGATTCACCATTTCATAACTTTTCTTGTCTAATAAAATTATCCAACTAAAGAAACAAAAAAACAAACAAACAGCGGATCACAGAACATAACCAATTTTAAGTGTCATAATTCTATTCAGCTCTTTTACTCCAATATCCCTACATAATGTGCCGTGCAACTAACTGCCTCATAACTGCTTATTTTTAAGCAGTTATGAGTCACAGTGGTGAAACTTGAAACTGCTGCTGCACAAGTTACCCAACAAGTTGTTGCTAGGTAACCAAAGAGTGGTGGCATCATCGTTTGTTGATGATGCCACCAACCTTGCTGAGCTCACAGGGCGAGGTTGAGCAGCTAAAACCTTTCCTCTGTTTACATCCCCCAGAATGCTGTGCAGCTCTGCATCGGTAGTTCAGTGAACATTTCATATGTTGAATATTCTATCAAATGAATTATCTGCTCTGTAAAATGGCTCAGTTGGTAGCACTGTTGCCTTGCAGCAAGAAGGCCTGGGGTCTTTCTGCATGGAGTTTGCATGTTCTCCTTGTGCATGTGTGGGTTCTCTCCGGGTACTCTGGTTTCCTCCCACAGTCCAAAAACATGACTATCAGGTTAATTGGTCTTTCTAAATTCTCCTTAGGTGTGAGTGTGTGTGTTCATGGTTGTTTGTCCTGTCTGTCTCTGTGCTGCCTTGCGACAGACTGGCGACCAGTCCAGGGTGACCCCACCTCTCGCCCGGAACGTTAGCTGGAGATAGGAACCAGCACCCCTCCCAACCCCACTAGGGACAAGAGTGTACAGCAGATGGATGGATGGATTGATCACATATCTATTGCAATATACAGTATATTGTTATTGATTTAGTGCATTAATTAGAGAAGCAGCCAATATGACTTCCATCGGCCAACTACGGCTCTAGTGGAGCTGCAGGGAGATACAGCACAGGTGGAAGAATATGCCAACTATGAGCCACTCCTCGTTTTATTTTTTATGGAAAAGTGGCAAGAAGAAAGGCACTGCTAGAGAAAAAACTATAAGAGGTCCTATTTAAAGTTTACCACACGTAATGTAGGTGACACATTAATCATAAGAAATAATTTGACTGACCAGATCAGACCGGAATTGAATTATTATACTTAATATTATACTTAACATTGCAAAATGTTATCTGTGGCAATGCACATAATCATGAACACACCGTCTCCATGGTGAAACATGGCTGCAGCATCGGTGTATCATACAAGATCTTAATCAAATAAATTGGACTTGGTGGTTGTATGAAACAAAATGTGACATTTTTAAAATTGTCACACTGCATTACTGGAAAGAGTGATGTCACTTTCATATTTACTTCTGATTTCGGTTAAAAAAATGTTTTAAGTGTAGTAAAAGAATACGTGTCTCACCTTTAGTCTCTGGGCTGTCTTGAGATACTCCCTTTGTAAATGTGCCAGTTTTCTACGAAGCTGAGAAGGAATAATACAAATGAATAATGTAGCTGAATATCATTTAACCCGAGTGTGAAGAGAACGTTAAGTTACCTTTTCCTTGTCATCACATTGCAGCGTGTTCCTCAGCTGTTCCTCACTGTGCAGAATGTTACCAATATTGCCATCCATCCTCCTCAGCCAACACAACCTGACAAACACCTTACATATCACCAGCTAACGCGGATATGTCACGGTTTTATACGGCTATCAACATTTTCTAATTATACTTACCTACGCCGTTAGGGGTAAATAAGAAGCTAACGGCAAAGTGTTACTTTCGTTACCAACATTAACTTTAACAACCAACCGCAACAATTATATATGCTTCCAGACAAAGGCATATAAAAGTAAACTTGCCTATTACGCAATGTCAAAGTTAAGAGTTCAATTTGAACTCTTCCATCGGTTTGTTTATGAAGACTTACTTCACTGTTCGATTAGTCAGGTATTGATTTACTTCTAATTTCCCGCTACTCAGACAGGCATCAGGAATGGAGTCAAGATGACTCGATCTGCGTCATTTGCGTAAGACGTCAGTCCGGTGCCAATATGCGCACCACAGCCTACGCCCCTCTATATATGCTTAATTAAATCACAATACAAATACAAACAATACAAATAATAAAAAAAGGGAAATAGGCTTACATTTCCTCTTGTGAGATGAGATTTTTTTAAACTCAAGAACAATCACTGTTTTTTTTAATTAGTTGTGTTTTGCGAGAAAAATGCCACAACAAACACATAATAAAAATATTAACTGCAATGAAAAATAAATTAATAATTGATATTTTCTTGGTGGCGCTCTGGGGGTCCCTTTTCATGACTTTTCCAGTGGGAGCTACAGCTCCCTCTAGCGTCCCCCTATGAAACTGCAGAGCCTTTTGCTTCCATCGCTTCAACGTATCCCAGCAGAGAGTTCTCACAGCTTGACATCAAACCCTTGGAACAGAATCTGACTTGCACACCATTTTGTGCTGTAACTGTAACTGTGTCTGTCGTTCCGTCTCATGGTTACATCTGTCCGATGCCATAGTCCTTTGGTTTTTATTGATTAATTTGACATTTTCATTTTGGAGGGTCGAACACAACATGCAACTTCAAATATTTTTAAAATCAAGAATCAGGTGCACAAGTTTCAGTTTATTAGGAGTATTCTTTGTATCACACAGGGTCTAAATTATACATATACATGCATTCACATATATGTGTAAAAATGTGAAAAACAAACACACCAAGTTTGAAACACCTTTAGTAATATTAGCTACTAATATAGCTATCTAAAAGATGTTTATTTCTAACTATTTTGTTAAAATGTCAATTGTTGTCTTGTTTTACATTGTATATTGTTTTAGCAAATATAAACTGCTACAGTCATGATGACTAAGACTGGGCTACCTACAGTGGGTATGGAAACTATTGCAGCCATTTACTAAAATCAAAAAAGTTCATATTATTTCTCATGAATCTACACTCGGCATCTCATCTTGACAGAAAAAAAACAGAAATGTAGAATTCTTTGCAAATTTATAAAAAAATAAAAACTGAAATATCACATGGTCATAAGTATTCAGAATCTTTTCTGTGACACTCATGCTGTCCATTTCCCCTGATCCTCCTTGAGAGGGTTCTACCCCTTCATTGGAGTCCAGCTCTGTTTAATTAAACTGACTGGAGTTTATTAGGACAGGCACCCACCTGTCTATATAAGACCTTCCAGCTCAAAAAGAGTTGTGACATAGTTGATGTGCCCTTATTTTTTAATACCAACAATGCTGGTCAAAATCTAAATGTTTACAAAACTTTTTGCAGATAACAGATTAAAAACTTAGAAAACCTGGAAGCTCACGCCTTCTTCCTGTTCTATACTCCCATACGTTCCCTCTTTTAACCCTGCAAAACTATGAATCTTTCTTGTTTACTATCTGTGCAGCGGTTTGTTTCCATTTTGTTCATAATTCCTGCTGAAATATCTGTTTTTCATGTCATAAAACTTGTCATATTTAACTTCTTTCTTAAAATCTATAATGCTATAGTGTTTATAATTGTCTTTATCAAATGTTGCAGCATTTGCCACAATGACAAGAAATGTCTTCATTAGTGACATCATTCTGGTTGCTTCATTTGATTTTATTTTGTTTTTTGTTTTTTTAAAAGAAATTTTATCAAGCCGTATTAATTTGGCACTGAAGATAATGACAAATTTTGTCAGCTTTAACCCCAATCCTGTCTCTAAGCACACATAAAATGTTATACATAGGATAATATTGTGAAACCATTTACTACAGTAAGCATGATCTTGGACTGCGAAGTACTTAAAATTAGTTGTGTTTATAAGAAAGTACTTAACAAATCACATTGGTTTTTAGTTTGGTGAAATTGTCCTTCTCCTCAGACATCCGCAGGTTAGATACTTCATGGCAGTCACACTGACATGCATCACAGGCCCCATGTTAAAGAGCATGTGGTAGAAAGCATGAACAGACAGCCCTCCAGTTTCATCGGCGTACTTCAGTGCCACTATCGGCGTGTACAGCGGATTGGTCAGATTACGGAAACGAGGTCGACTTGCTTCGATCACCTTCTTGGTGCACTGTAAAAAAGAAAATATATTCACATACATTTAAATGTTCAGACAGAGTGGTGCTGATAAAGAGTAAAAAGTAAAGATACAATAATTTTACTTTAGCAATGTCATCAGGTGTTTGTCCAAATGCCTCAAAAATGTCCACAGAAGATGGAAGATAGATGTTCTTGAAGTAATGCAGAGTATCAGGATCCGTTCCAGGATACTCCTTCTGTTTCACATCCTGAATCATCTTTGCTTCAAATTCTGTGTGCACCGGTCCTGGCTCGATCAGCGACAGGCTGTGATAAATCAGGTATATTAAGAGAAGGAGAAGATTTCAGCCATGGAAACAATTATGCTATTGTTAATACAGTATATTCACTTAAAAACTAAAATCCTCAACATTGTTTGTTATTAAATACTGATAAGTTCTGAAACTTTTGAGCAATGTTTTTCATTTTGAATGTTACATGCCAGTGTAAAACAGATGCAAACATATAATCTGTCCATCCTTCTTTCTAACAGGGTGTCCATCTGTCCACTAGTGTGTCTGCTGTGAGTAACAGGTCCAGGAGAGAAACCCAGAAATTCCTCTCCAAGCACTTCACTCCTTCTAGGGAATCCATGGTTTATCCAAGTCAGGAGGAGAAGGTAGTCCTTCCATCGAGCTCTTGCTCTGCTTTGTTCAAAGAGGAGAAACAGTGGATCTGTGCTTCCACTGATTATACGATTCTCCTGACCATGTAGACAAGGGTCAGAATGGAAAGAGATCACCAACACACTCTCTGTGTGACAGGACCTCAGATTCTCTCATCTGCATCGGATACATCTCGGATCCGTCCAGCTGATCCGTCCAAATTCTCCACCAGCGGAACCAGATGTATCCTTTCAAGACATCCATTCCCCAAGATTTTGTTCTGGTCTGGACCCCATTGAAAGCAGTTAATCAGCATCGCAAAAACACAGAAATTAGACTATATTGACAACTTTCAATAAAGATGTGGATGTAAAATGTATATTTATACTAAGTTGCTTTAAAACTGTTATGTGTAGAAACGACATGTAAGATGCTGAAGTGTATAGTTCAATGGCCATCAAACAACAAATACACTATTATGTATGTTAAGAGAGAATTCTTGCAAGAGACCCAAAAGGCATAGTTCAAGAGAATTTTAATCATAGCTTATTAAACAGTAAATCCCTTCAATGATACTTACATGATGTTAAACTTCAAAAGCTGCACAGCTAAACTCTCACAAAAGCCCTCCATGGCAAACTTGGAAGCAGCGTAGACATCATTAAACACAATACCTGAAGAAAAACAGACATGATTTCAGCCTGTGGAGACACTTAGTGGATAATATTAGCCTCTTAATCTGTTGAGGTTTCTCTTTGTCCATTGCCCAAACCCCATTTAAAGTAAAGCTGGTATTTGTTTCCTGTAGGGTTTAGCATCTCTACTTACCTTGTAGTCCCATCACGCTGCTAACTACAATGATGTGTCCTCCTCTTCTTTGCTTCATGTCCGGCATCACTTCCTTGATCATCCTGATGACTCCAAAGAAATTAGTCTCAAATACTTTCTTCATCTCTTCAATAGAAATGCTTTCTACTGGACCCACCAGGCCAATACCTGCATTGTTGACTGTTAAAGATGAGGGAAACCAGAAGATAAAGAGAGTCCAACTGTATGATTAACACATATTTTAGACATTTTAATGCTAAAAATGTCATATTTGACTTACTAAGGACGTCTACGTGTCGATCTTTGATGCCGTTTATGCATTGCTTGACAGATTCATCACTGCAGACATCCAGCACAGCAAGAGAAAGAGTTTTCCCATATGCATCTCCAGCAGCCTCTACCAGCTTGTCCTTTCGTTTCAGGTCACGCATCGTGGCTATTACTGAAAACGGGGAAAAATATGTTAGTATAGGCCTATAGTTTTCAAGCTCAAGCTGCTATGAAATAAAATAAGTAAAAAGTCTTTTTTTTTTTTTGAGAAGCTTTTATAAATGCCATCGGGGTAATGTTTCTATGTACGATCCTTGATTCATTCATCCTTTTTGTCTACAGACAGGTTTCCATTTGTGTTTGGGACAGGCTCTAACAGCACAACACCTTCAGGGTACAGCTTTAAATAAACGATGAGTCGGCAGCTTGCCCAGGTTCAGAGGTTAGACATTCAGTGTCAAACTAAGTTCATCCATAAGTCGGTGGGTTTATTGAACACATAACAAAACACTTTACTCTGGTCCAGCATGAACATATGTATGGATACATATTAATGGTTCTTTACACATTGTGCTGTTAAAAAACCCTCATAATATTCCTTAATAAAATAATAAACCTTCAAATATTTATCAATAATGTATCCAAGTTTCTCAACTGACTGATCTTATTTTTTGGAAATTAATTTGATTTAAAGAAAGAATCATATATTTAAAAAAGAATAAATCTATTGAATACTGCAAAAACCTCTACAATAAACGCTTCCACTCTAGCAGCCCACAGAGCAGGAAGCTCACATTAATCTGCATGATAACCTCGAAAATCATCATGATTAACAGATTTGAAAACAATCAGTCTATGTGAAATGAATCTACATAGTATGTTCTCCAGAGCATGCTTTTTATTGTTGCTGTTCATTTGTTTCAAAAGGGACAGTACACATCACATAATATGCCAGAGTTAGCCATTTTTATTTACGACATACCTGACTTGTTATATGATATACTTATTTTCCATTTTTGGAAACAGGTTAGACAAAAATCCAAAATGTTTCTGGCACAACTTCACTGACTCCCATGGTGCATGGAGAGTAAAAAAATCTGCAGAGGTGAAGATTTCAGCAACACTTAAAGTTCTACTTTATTTATAGACCAATGTGTTTTGGTTTATGGCCTTCATCAGGGTCATTCAGCCAAAACTTATTGGTCTACAAATTAAATGATTTCTTAGCACTTCAAGTGCTACTGTAGTCTTCACCACAACAGCTTACACACACATATCTCACCTCTCCCTAACCCATCCCTAACCCCAAAACACACACCTCACCAACAACCTCATTTCAGATCATAAATAGATATTCCTTTATTTAACCAGGTAAACCCCGTTGAGATCTAGATCTCATGTTCAAGAGAGACCTGGGCAAAAAAATTGCAATACATAGCAAATACAGTAAAGAACATCACTGCTGCTAAACATAGCAAGTATAGTAAAAATAAATCTTAAGCTCCTGTTGCTTAAGCAGCTCTGTTAGGGCAGCCACATTACACAGAGGTATTAGTTGTTATGTACTGGTGGTAAAGACGTATTCAGCCTGTGATCCAGAATCAAACTCTACAAGCCAAGGAATAATTAGTCAAAGCTGGGCTTTGCTGTCTCTTTTCAACTATTGCTTGAGGTGAGAATCTAAAGACTATTCTACAACATAGGCAATAATGGCACAGAGAGGTGTAGTGAGCAGTGACCTACGCTGGTCACTTATTCAGATTTAGATAAACTATGAGCTTTATCAAAGTATCCAACAGTTCAGTAAGTCGAGTAACGTTTGTGATGGCCAAACCTATGGCCACACTCTTAAGTCGGTAACTCATTTTTTTGCACAACCTTTTTCATACAAACACAAAACACTTTAGTTTCAATAAAACATTTATTTGGATACGTTTGTTCTATTTGTTGGCGTGCACATTTAGTTAACACGTGTATTTAAATCAACTTAAAGTTAAGTTTGTTTGCCTAATATTAACTTCTGTTTTCTTGCCTGTTACCTGCCATGGAGGAGCCAGACAAAAGAAGGGCCAGCGCTCAGCAGGCTTAAATGCTGATTGAACTGCACCACTGGTTCCTGCTGGCAGTATAAATACCCTGGTATTTATACTGGTCATTTCTTTGCTAGGTCAGTTATTTTTGTTTGTGCAGCCAGTTTGTTTGCATTTTTTTTTGCCTGAGTTCAGTCTTGTTTCTTTGACCTCTTTTATGAGCTCAGTTGTTTTTTATCATCTAATACTTTGGGTTAAAATAATAAAAAAGATATATATTTTTTTCTAATATTTTCTATAACTCCTCCTGTTTTCAACTCGGTTCAGCACGCATTTATAGAATTATATTTTCACTCATTTTAATAAATAAAATTATTTCTTATTTTAAAGTAATTGAAATATTTAATAAATAGTTTTCAGTATATATGAAATTTGATTCAAGTTTTCTATTTTAGTTTTTATGAAAATGTTATGACAATGGACTGAGAACATTACAGAGTGAAAAATGGCAGAGAAAAGAGGATCTATACAGAATACTTGGAGAGTTTTGGTCTTGGTTACTTGGTTACTTTAAAAAAGTAACCAAGAACTTTTTTAAGTTCTTAACTTAAGAACTACTTAATAGCCTTGTGAAACAGTTTGATATGAATTTGAATCATAACTTATGATGTCCTTCTGAGCTCTAATCTATTATGGGGACACATACATAACTATAGATGAACTAATAGTTCTGGTGGATTTGAACTGAGTACACATTTAAAATAAGCAGCTTCTGTTCAGTCTGGGTCTGCAAGGTTCTGTGGGGCTCCTCTGAGTTTAAAACTTTACCTGTGATGTGTGTCATGTGCCAGTTTGATGCTATGAAACTTACCGGAAATTACCTGCACTGTAAACAACCAACTTCCACTGTGAAGCGAGAACCTCAGAGCCGAATGAAGCGGCTGTTAATGTTAATTCAATATTTGGAAGTGTGGTCAACAAGGACTCAGTGGCTTTGTTCACCTCCTCTGCTGCCATCGCTAAAACTAATTCTAGCGCACTATAATTCTAGAACAGTGCAGAAAATTTACGTCAACGTTCACAACTTCTCTTTCTGTTCGTTGATTGGCCCAGTCAAAAATCGACCACAGACAATCCGAGTGAAGGGGAAAAATCCCAGACTGTCGGTGGATTTTAAGGCAGCTATAGTGGAGTCAAGTTTTTTTGTTGCCATAAGGAATAAGATTAATATCCAGTCATTTATTTTTAACAAGAAGTATATTTTCTAAAAATGCTAGTAATTATTGCATGTGTTTCAATGTTGACTTCATTGGCACTTTAATTTTAGACATTAAATATTGCTGTTTGTGAGATGCAATCCAGTTAAAACTGCTGTTAAATAAGTTAAATAAGCGTAACACTGCTAAAAACATACTTGACACATATTTTGACATCTTACAGTGAGAAACAATTCAGGTCATCACATTTATAATAACGCAGTATATGTGTCAGACTATTATATGAAGACATGGGTTGTAGTTTCATTAGCGTTTACATTTGCTCAATTATGAGCTTGTATTAATCTCACTTGGACTCTGACTTTGTGGAATGGTGATGTTGTCCAATCAGATCCCTGCTTTTATTGTTCATGTATTAATAATTCAGATTTTGCTGGGGTTTTTTTTTTTCCACTGATTTAACAGAAACAAAAAGTTTATTAAACATAGCTGCTGCTATATAACACCATAGTGGCCATTACGTGTTGTGGAGAAATAAGAGGATAGCAGAGTGAATGTGCAATTAATCCTATTTTTGCAATAATTTGTTACTTTTGTTGAATACTTTGAAACTATAACATATTTAATTGCTACAGCAATAGAATTTAAGTTGCCAATGATCTCATCAATCCAGATACCTACCGTGATAGCGCTTCTTCTCATCCTTGGCCAGCATCACAGCCATCCGTAGGCCAATCCCAGAGGAGCAGCCAGTGATCAGGACCACTTTCTGTTCAGGACTCACCATAATTCAGCTGCTGGTCCTGCTCTTTTTGCAGACCAGAAGACAGACACCAGTGCAGAGTCAGTGCTAATCTGAAGTGAGAAGAAGAGCTGCAGTAAGAGGATAAAACACAGAGAGGGAGTCACATGGACAGGGTGAAAATCTACAACAATCCTAGGATTATCTAAGGGGATGTCCCTTCATAACAGACAGTGTGGCAAATGTGTTTATTGGTGAAATACGGGGATGGTGCTTAAAGGGGGGGGGAGTTAGAAATGTGTGGATGGCAGCGCCTTAGATTTGCCGCCATCTAGTGGCCAGTATGCTCATTCCAGGAACAGGTCTTTCTAAAGTTATGTTACGGATTTTTTCGTGGTAATTCTTCAGTGAATCAGCAGACCTTGTTCTGCTGCTACACACACAGTCAACCATCATGCTTTTACTTTAGATTGAGATAACCTCCAAATACAAAATGCATACAGAAATTATAAACTACATAAATAAAAAAAGCACACCCCTTCTCTTTCATATGTATACATGCACCCCCCCCCCCCCGCACGCCCACATACAACCCCCCCCCCCCCCCCCCCCCCTCACACACACCCTTCTTGATTATGGCTGGCAGTCATGATTTCACTGCACTTATAGCAGGAGTAAAGGAGCTGGAAAAATGCCTGGAATCCATGTTTCCTTCAGTCACTGTCTGCAGTGTACAGCTGAAACTAAACCACTCTGATCCAAAAACATGAACTCCTAATAGTTATTCAGCACATTAACAGTATCTTTATTTTTGATCTTGTAAAGACAAGAGATCTGGCCAGGTGTCTCCAAATGTGAAACCACTTCTTTCTGCATAATGGCACAAAACACAATCCATATTACAGCTACAATGGAAGCTACTTTTCACTTATTACTAAAAGCATTCAATTGACAGCATTTATTACATATTACTTTAAAAACAAATTATAGAACAAACCAAATCAAGATGTAATACAAATATATAAGTACATCTTAACCATTGGGGATTTTTAACAGTACAAAATGGGACATCCTACTTAAGTATATATGCAGTATATATATATATATATATAATATATATAATATATATATTATATATATATTATATATATATAATAGTGGGTAGATCCCATGAGATCTACCCACTAGCTCATGGGTAGATCGATATATATATATATATATATATATATATATATATATATATATATATATATATATATATATATATATATAATACTTATACATATAATTGATACAAATGGTTGCACAAAACAAGCATTGTGATGGCCAAAGGGGGAGCCGACACGTTTGTGTATGATCTAATTTAGTGCCAGCCTCTTTTTTCTCTGAACTTATCCTAAAAGCTTATAAAGATTGTCGTAATGGTCTCTTCTGGACTTTCCATTTTGTGGGCAGAGCAGCATAAGCTCCTGAAACAAGTGGTTATTCTTTCTACAGCCAACTGCATGTACATATCTTAGGAGCACTTCTCTGTTTGTGAAAAAAGTTTGGGTCGGGCAAAGACAGACAGGTGGTGGAATTTGGAATCTGCAGCAGCATATTTTTATTAGTTGGGCAGCAACGCTGTCCTGTTCCAGCATGTTGCACTAGCTCATGGGCTTGTACGCATATTCAAAGACAAAAACAGACAAAAAAAGGAAAAAAAAGAATGAAATCCAGTGTGGAACAAGCTCCTGCTGTTTCAGGTCCTTTGGTAAACTGTGGTTTCTGAAGATTGCACCTGACTGAAACAGATGAGTGTAACACCATCCACTGCAGGACGTTTTAGACAGGAAGTCTTAAAGAAGTAAAATAAGATCATTCTGCTTTGTTTTTTTTGGCTCATTGACATTGCAAGAGGATGAATTAATCATGATAAAATATAGGTTTCTAAATTACTTGAAATTTTATGACAGATTTTTGCTGGAATTCAAATGTCTTTTTTCATAAAACAAAACGTACAGTGTCTATAACTCATTTCAGAAAGCTCATACTCACACAGACATATTTCAAAGCTTTATATCTTGTAATTTTTATGATCTGAGCTTACATATAATAGCAACCCAAAATTAAATTATGACATTGTGAAAAAGCCATAAATTTAGATGTCTACACATGTATTTTTAATTGACAGAAATCTTACCCCATTCATAACTCCTTGTGTTTCCATAGCAACTAAAACAAACAAGACCAGGACAGGTTTTGACATCATAATGTAGATGAGAATCTCTATGTTCTCATCAGTGATGTCATAAATGTTCAGAGAGATACAAGAATTCTCAGTTTGCTTCTCAACTTGGTTGGAGGTAGATCGATCCCAGAGAGACGACTTCAAACTGACTTTACAAACCATTTTAACTGAACACCAAGTCAAGAGGATTTTTGCCTGTGATGGGACCTTGGATTTCTTGTTACGAAGGGAGTTGAAAAGTTGTTAGGATATAGCACAAGAGGCAACAATGTCCTTGTAGAGAGCTCTGAGGACGAGAGATGAAAATACTTTGCTTTTGACATTGAACCCTGAAGACCAAAAGACATGGAAGATTCCTCTAAGGATGAGAAAGTTACCATCAAAACATGGAGAAAGAAGGAGACCATCTCTGGTTCATCAAGTCTGATCATGATGAGTTTCATTTTATCTGTGCTGCAAACTAAGAGCTGTGACTCAGTTTGTGTCTCAGTTTGTGAGTTATGGTAACCTTCATCAGGTGAAAACTTCACATCTTGTCTAGTATTGCTTTGCTCACAGAAAACCTTCTTTTTGACAATTTGAAATATTTAAAACATTTTTCTTTTCTTTTTCTTGTGTATTGTAGAAGTTTGCTGTAATTTCTGACACATTTGTGATTAGTGTAAATTTGACTCACAGCTTTAAATGTTTAACTAATGGAGTGTTTTATATGTTTTTTAATAATGCAAATTAATTTTTTTGTTTCTTCTATAATATATTACATATATTTTACTTTCATTGAAAGGTAAAAAATTAAAGTAAAAGCTGTTTTCAGCCTCTGATTATAAGTGTTTAAAGTTAGTCATATTGCTGTTGCAGAAAAACAAACATTGCTAGTTTTCATTAGATCTCATTAACTGAACCAAGCAACATAAAACATTGTCAACACTCTGCCTCTTAGCATGGTACTTTGTTTGCTTTTCAACTTGGTTGGAGGTAGATCGATCCCAGAGAGACGACTTCAAACTGACTTTACAAACCATTTTAACTGAACACCAAGTTAAGAGGATTTTTGCCTGTGATGGGACCTTGGATTTCTTGTTACGAAGGGAGTTGAAAAGTTGTTAGGATATAGCACAAGAGGCAATGACATTTTTGTAGAGAGCTCTGAGGACGAGAGATCAAACTACTTTGATCCCTGAAGACCAAAAGGACATGGAAGATTCCTCTAAGGATGAGAAAGTTACCATCAAAACCACAACTACGGATTTGACAGTAAAGGCATCAGAAAACTTTGTTGCTTTTGAAAGTGTCAATGTTCCTCATGACCAAATGGACCTGGATGTGTTTGCTTGCTCACAGTTTGAGTGAGTTATCTTTACAACCACACTACTCCAACATAAAGAGAAAATGCTTTTTCAGTGACACCGATGTGTTGACCCTGATACTCCCATGGTCAGTCAGTCCAGACGATTTAAGATATCCTTCAATTCCTGACCCAATCATTGAAATTCCTGTAAAAAGTGGACCTCAGTGGTACCATCTGTCCTCAGTCATTTGCTGCTTGTACTTACCTGACAAACAGCAGGTTAGATTACCCACCTTTTTTCCAATTGTTGAAGAGCTGCTGTTGAGTGGCCCTCCTGGGGACTTCCTTATGCTGCTTTGAGATTTCAACGCTCGCGTGGGCAATGACAGTGAGACCTGGAGGGGTGTGGTTGGGAGGATCGGCCACCCTGATCTAAACCAGAGTGGTGTTCTGTTATTGGATCTCTGTGCTCTTCATGGATTGTCCATAACTATATAAATTTGTTCATGAGTATCCTCATATGTACAATATCCCATTTTTACATGCATGTATGAGTTGGAAAACAAGACAAATACAAAACTTAAATTTCTGCACATTTATTGACTAACATTTACTAATTTAGATGTCTACGCATGCATTTTTAATTGACAATAATCTTACGCCAGTCATAACTCCTTGTGTTTCCATAGCAACTAAAACAAACAAAACCCTGACACAGGTTGTTTGACATCATCGTATCCATGAGAACCTCTGTGTGATGTCAGTGATGTCATAAATGTTCAGAGAGATACAAGAATTCTCAGTTTGCTTCTCAACTTGGTTGGAGGTAGATCGATTCCAGAGAGACGACTTCAAACTGACTTTACAAACCATTTTAACTGAACACCAAGTCAAGAGGATTTTTGCCTGTGATGGGACCTTGGATTTCTTGTTACGAAGGGAGTTGAAAAGTTGTTAGGATATATCACAAGAGGCAACAATGTCCTTGTAGAGAGCTCTGAGGACGAGAGATGAAAAAACTTTGCTTTTGACATTGAAACCTGAAGACCAAAAGGACATGGAAGATTCCTCTAAGGATGAGAAAGTTACCATCAAAACCACAACTATGGATTTGACAGTAAAGGCATCAGAAAACTTTGTTGCTTTTGAAAGTGTCAATGTTCCTCATGACCAAATGGACCTGGATGTGTTTGCTTGCTCACAGTTTGAGTGAGTTACATTTACAACCACACTTAACTCTTTGCCAACACAGATATTACAAAATAAATGTCTTTACCAGTCTTCCCAAAAACATAATGGACCTGGATGTGACTCCAAGCTGTAACAGCGAGGAAATTGTGACAAATATTGAAGAAATCTATGAGGATTCATCATGAGGAGAATCCTCTTCAGCAGAAGAAAACTCAGAAGATGAAATTCAAAAGGACAGATGATTTTGACAGTGTCGATGCTAATCTTGAGCCAACCACGTACTTTTGCAAATTTTCCAACTCAATCTTCAACTGTTGGATGAATGCCACAACACATAGCATTATGAACTTGAGTATTACCTGAAGGTTTGTAGCGCAGTATCTGGACTTTTTACAGAGACGTCATTGTTTCCAAGGTTTTTCTTTACAACAATCCACCATTCAGGAAGATATTTTCCCCCAGATGAAGTCTTTGCAGTTCAGAATGAAATAATTGAAACACTGAAGATAAATAATGTAGTACATTGGGACAAGCCAGGAGTCTTTTTGCTTTATATGTTACACTATCTGACCCAATATGTCATTAACAGACTGTGAGCTGTACACAACTGACTATTGTGAACGATGTCAGAAGTCTTCACATATTATTTGTAACCTTGGTCCTGTCATCCTGTCAATGAGAGTACAATACAACTACTTTTCTAAACTGTTATATGTGTGAAATTGCAGAATGTTGTGACACCTGAAACCCTAACATGAAGACAAAATGCTTTTTCAAAGTCACTGATGTGTTGACCCTGATACTCCCATGGTCAGTCAGTCCAGATGATTTAAGATATTCTGTGATTCCTGACCCAGTCCTTGAAATTCCTGTAGAAACTGGAACTCAGTTGTACCATCTGTCCTCAGTCATTTGCTGGAGACAAACAACAACTTCTGACACTAGCAGCCTTTAAACATTTCTGATGTGTGGACTACTGATGTATATGGCTGAGGATGACCTGGTATCACTTACAAATATGCACCGTGAAGCTGACATTTGCCATCATGGGTACATCTACTGTACATTTATGAAACTACCACAGAAGGACAGGACAAATTTACTGTTGGACTCAAAACGACCCCTGACCAACTACAAAGTTAATGCTTCAGACAGATTTTGTATTAAGTGGGTGGAACATGTCCTTCACAGAGTCAGCCACGTTCCCCGCCTCCATTGTTGAGGCGACTTATCGGAGTTGTGGCTACAAGGTTGTCTGTGCCTGTTTTGGGGGCAACCCTAGAATCAGCTTGTGGGCTCCAGAAGGGAGGGAAACTGTCAAGCTGAAGATAAAGACCTATCAGGTCTTTTTGGTCTGTGGGATCCCAGAAGCAGCTGATGGGTACTGGCAGTCCAAGCGGCATGCAGCTCGGGTGGTTGATGAGGTAAGAACGAGGATGTGGGAGAAGTTCACAGAGGCCATAGAGAATGACTTGGACAAAGTACTTCGAAAACGTCCTCAATCCCACCATCACATCTTCCACTGAGGAAGTGGAACCTGGGGACTTTGGATCAGGCTCTGCTGAGTTGACCATGGTGTGAGGAGCAAAGAAGGAGTGGGCATACTTTCGGGCTCCTATCTTGGTCCCTGTGTGTTGTTAAATTTTTTGGTCAGTCTATGTACCCTCTTTTATGGGCACAAGTTTTGAATAGTGACCGAAAGAATGAGATTGCGGATACAAGCGGCTGGAGTGAGTTTGTGTGTTTTTCTGGGCTCTTTCATATAGACAGGGTGATCTGACCCCGGATAAATGGAAGAAAATGGACAGATGGATAATCCCAGATTTTACACATCATTTTGCAATTTGTTTATCTAATTCCATCCTTTTAAAACATAATTCAAATGTTATGATCAGTTATTTAGTTCTTGGCCATTTGATCAAATACTTAAAAAAAATAATTCTTACTTGAGTAATGTTTCTGATGCCCATATTTTACTTACCTTTGAGAAAAAAATATGCTGAGGTGGTAACACCCTGTTCACAATTTTTGGGTACTCTACCCATTGCTGATCTAAAGTGAGTTAATGATATTACTATAGTCTAGTAAGTATATCTAAGCAACCCAGTAATTATTTAAACAATCACACCGTTCGTAATTATTATTGTGTCCTCCAGCCCCACTAGTCCAAAACGTCTCAGTGAGGGAGGGGTGGCCAAGTGGAAGGAGGAAGGGAAAGTGAGTATGAAAGAGAAAACACCTTCTTGGACTTTGTTTTTATTTTCATGCTCTCAAGAGCAGCAAAAAATGAGTTCGAGGTTGATGTGACGTAATTCCACATTTGTCTTGATGCGCGCGCGCTCTCTCTCAGCTGCCAGCTGTCGGAACGCGCGCACACACAGACGCACTTCTGAACTGCTGCGGCTCAGAGCGTCTCACCGCACGTGTCCCGCCTGGAGAGAGTTATTGTTAGTGAACAATATCGCTGCAGAATGGTGAGACGATGGAGAATAAAGAGCCGCACAAGGATGTCGCCGCCTCTGCTGCTGCTGCTGCTACTACTGATTGTCACTTTCTTCTGTATCTCAGACGCAGGTAGGTGGGATTGTTTCTTTTATGTGTGTCTGAAACTGTTTTTTGTCCAAATTAATTTGCCTTGTCAGACATACATTAAGCGTAACTGGTTCCCCGTTTCTGTTATTTTCTCTCCTGATCTCTCCGTCTGCCAGTCTATTTTTTGCAACAAGTCCACTTGAGTATCAGCCAATCAAGTTTATTTGTTTAACACATTTCAGCAACAAGGAAGCTCAAAGTGCTTCACATAATAAAAACACAAAAATACAAAGTCATGAAAGAGTCCACACAGTAAACCAGTAAACATTACATTTTGTCGAATGCCGTCGGCACACATAAAAATGTTGGTCAACGTTTCATTTATGATCGCTCAAAAGCAGGTGGGTTTTTAGTCTAGATTTAAAGGAACTCTGTGTTTTCAGCTCTTTTGCATTTTTCTGGAGGTTTGATCCATAGATGGATATAATCTTTGATTTGTTATCTGTATCAAATAAACAATACATTCGAGAGACACTGTTTAATTTTGCTTTGTTTATTGTTTAAGGTCAGGTGATTATCATGAATATCTTCCAGTTAATCAAAGCTCTCCATGTGGGGATTTGAGTTTTTCTGTGTTTATTTTAGGTTTCTGTGTCTATTGAGTCTCCGTGTTGTCCTGTCTACCCTTGATTGTTCCCAGGTGTGTCTCGTTTCCTGATTACCCTCTGTGTATTTATACCCACCTGTGTCTCTGTGTCTTTGTGTTTCTGTCTAATCCTGTCCAGCTGTCCTATCGCTCTTGCTGCGTCTTATGTTTGTCCATAGTTACCAGTCGCTGCCAGTTTTGAGCCTTAGCCTTCTGCTCATCTGTGCTGCCTAGATTTTGGATTTCGTTACCATGAAATCATCATCATCATTTCTTCCTCACCACCTCACTAAGCATTTCATGACACTCCAGGGTAAAGGAGGCTTTTGTTTTAGGGTTTATGTCATCACACCGGGTCGTGCTTCCTTCAAAACGTTATACACTGATCTGCCCATTTCTGGGCTCCAAAGCCTGGTGCACAAGACAGTCTGGAGAGGTGCAGGCCTTTTATGTGTCTGGGCTTGTTCTACCATACCTGCTGCTGTATCTTTATACTGCAGCACTTGAGGATATTTAACCTCCTCAGCTGGGTAATGCAGAACAGACTCGGGCAAACCAAAGTGTGCTGTGGGCTGAGCTGCAGTTGGAGTTCTTTGTTTTCTGCTGCAGCGCCTGGAGCTGCACAGGAACCAGATGGGGAGGACTTTATTCTGCAGTAGTTAGAGGCATCACTGATGATTTAATAAAGAGGGCATTGGTGAGCTCCTCATTTTAAACACTGATAGATGATTTTCAGGAATCATTTATTTTAATGTCCTAATTAAAATAAAGACTTTAGGGAAAAGTTGATCTTAAATGCATCTCAATGCCTAGTCCTTGGATAACTTCTCAAAGGCAAATTTGATGAAAATATGAACGGTAAAGAACTGTCAGGATTAAAGTTTGGTTTTGATGCCACTGGTTTACAATCATTGCTCGTTTCATTTTTTTTATTCTCATTGTAGCTGGAGTCAATGGCAATCTTCCTAAAAACAATGCACTGGACTGTTGTGGATTTATTGCTTTGCTTTGCAGACAGTTACAATAAAACACATTAAAGTTTTACTTTAATGTGTTAAAGTTTTACACAATAAAGTAAAACTTTTTCTATTGAAAATGTGTGTAGTTAAACCAAGACATAAATGCTTAATTGTGAAGTGAAATTAAATCAATAATTAATTTTTCAGGCTTTTACAAATGAAAATCTTTACATTTTGGCATGCGTTTTTATTCACCCACCTTCATATTTTCATTTATAAAGGATTTTGAAAATCAAGTATTAGTCTGATACTTTTAAGTACAATCGGGTATAACTAATGAATTTACATTGTGCATCATGGCAGTGGGGAACTTGTCAACATTTGTCAACATTTATGGGGAAATGTGTGGCGCTAAATACAGGTTTGTCTTTGAAGAAAAAGAGAAAAAAGCTGCTAAAGACTTGAATGACTGTGGGGAGGTTTTCCTCCCAGTGAGACAATGGTTCAGAATGTGTTAGAACAGAATAATCAAATCTAACTCTGAAATCCAGTGAGCAGTCAATGACAAAATGGGGAAACAGATGTTGTCTACTAAGGTTCACCACCCTGCCATGTTTTCTCCGTTTATGGATAATGGTTCTCACTCGTTTGCTGCAGCCTCAAAGCCTTGGTAACTCTTTTCAAAGTTAATGTTAATGGATTTGTTTTTCATCTGTTCTTAATTTCTTCAGATGATGTGTTCATTTCCAAGATCTTTTTGCTTAGTCAATGTTGTCAGCAATCTCTTCTAAAATTATGTGTTGGCTCTACTCTGGCAGGCCATGGTTAGGCTTGTGAAATCATACTTTGCCCATCTTGCCTGCTGCTGGTGCTCAGAGGGCCAGTGCATGGCAGCCTGGCCTGTCAGCTGTGGCTACTGCCCAGTAGCTCACCACCATCAGCATGTGAACGTGTGAAGGACTGAATGTAGTGTAATGCACTTTAGGTTCCTATGGAATTGATAAAGCACTGTACAAGTATAAACCATTTACTATTTAGAATAGAATACACTTTATTGATCCCAATGAGAAATTGCTTGTTGGTTGACAAGGTATTAAATATTACTAATACAAATAACCATAAGAGATAAAATGAATAATATAAATGTGTATACCTAAGAGTTATGTAAGTTATTCAATATGACTGAATATAAATAAATAAATAAATAAGTGCAGAGAAAAGTAGATTTAAGTTGCTCAGATGTGGGCATTGAAAAGTCTGATGTCTACAGCTAAAAATGATTTCCTGTGTCGCTCTGTGGTGCATTTAGTTAAAATGAGTCCGTGGCTGAAGCGGCTCCTGTAGCCTGCCAGCACGTCATGAAGAGGATGAGACTTGTTGTCCTCCTTCGCCTTAACAGGATCCTTATCTATGACATCACTACCAGAGAATCTAACTCCACAGCATAGAGGATGCCAGTACCAGACTTATAGTCTGTGGTTGCCAGACCACAGACTATGGTCTGGCAACCTTGCTCAGGGCCAGCAGATGTTGAAGGACCTCAGCTGCCTCAGAAAGTTGAGGCGACTTTGGCTCTTCCTGTGTGGAGCGTCAGTGTTTTTGACCCAGTCCAGTTTATTGTCAACGTGGAATTCCAGATATTTATAATTCTCCACAATGTCCACACTGACTCTGTGAATGGTAACAGGTCACCAACATCCTGGTCCTCCTCCTCAGATCCACCAGTTCCTTGCTTTTTGTCACATTGAGCTGCAGGTGGTTCAGCCCACACCATGTGACAAAGTCACCTGCAGCAGCCCTGTACTCAACCTCATCATCCTCACTGATAGAACCAACAACAGCGGAGTCATCTGAGAACCTCTGTAAAGACAGTCTCAGTGCAACAGCTCTGAAGTTGGTTGTATAGAGGGTGAAGAGGAAAGGAAAAAAGACATAAAGGACATTTAATTTATTCCTTTAAAAAAATAAATAATTGTCATCATTTGTATTTGATGTTCACTCAGCTTTTCTTTGTCCTGTATGAGAATTTGCTTAATGATATGAAATATTTAAATGTGACAAAATAAGTAAAGTCAGAAGGAATCTTTTTGCTACAGCACTGTAGTAATATATACATGTTCAAACACCTCTCTGTGTGTGTAGGTTATTACCCTGGGGTCACATTTGGGGTAAGTTTCAGAGTGTGAACCAATCAATGGCTCTGTAGATGTCTGTGTTAATCACAATTCTTTAGAAAAAAAACCTTGTTTGTTTTGACATTTTCATTCTTTGTTCCTCAGTTACTGGGCAAAAGCTTTTATACTTGTCTTTATTTTATTGTCTGTTTTATATCAGTCTTACTGCCATCTGCATCCATTCATTTGCCTTTCAGAAATTCTGGTCGGGTGTGAAATCAGATCGTAAACCTTCAAGCAATGTGGTCAGGTTACGGTCAAGCGTGTCATGATCTGACGTGAGGTGTGTCATAAACTTTACATTACTGGATTATTGTATCAAGAACTGCTTATTCATAACTGTGGTGTTAAAAGCAGCTACATTTGAGTATTTTTTTCCTTTCCCAGATCAAAGATGGCCCAGCAGTAAAAGAATTGAATTTATATGGCACTTTTGTAGTCAAACCGACAACGCAAACCACTTTTCTAGCTACATTCGCCCAATCAACCTCACATTCATTGATAGTTAGACCGGCGTTTCCTAACCCTGATCCTCGAGGCATAAACATAACCACAAACCACAACCACAAATCTGGAGCAAACGGCAAAATAGCTGAAACTGAGTTCATTTAAATCAATGCTAGAAACGTACCTGTTTAGAGTTGCCTTTGATTAATAGTAAGGGACACACTGATGAACATAATTGATGTCTATTAGATGATATTCATGACATTTGATAAACTGTAACATTTACTGCTTATTTAATAATTGATGACTGTATCAATTATTAAATGTAAAGCAGTTTAAACTGCCTTGTTGCTGAAATGTGTTGTAAATAAACTTGACTTGACTTGAACATGGTGGACGATAGAAAAGGAGCCCTTTCAGTTCATTCTTGAACTCAGTTGTGTAACAATGTTTTACAAAGTGTTTGGTTAGAACTGCTTAACTTTAATCCCAGCAGTGTAAATTCAGCATTGGGGTAAAATAAATAACCTGTAATAATCAGCTTTGACTACTGACTCTCTAGATAGTTTTCTGGTCAAACTGTGAATGTTGAACATAGGTAGCTTGTGCTGACTACTTTAATAATAACTAATCAATATCCATATAATCAATAATAGAACTATTTAAAAAAAAAAAAAACTCTTTTGGATCAAATTTGATAGAATAAATGAGTCAATTTCGGCAAATGTGAGGGTCAGTTCCTGTCCAGCCATAGCGGTCTGGACAGGAATAACAAACACTCAGACCCTCCAGGCACTCACCTGTTGAGTGCATGAGTACATCCAGAAAAAAAACCCATCCTCTTCAGCAAACAAGACAAACTAAAGCGTTGCTTGGAGGGTGCCGAAGGGTACCGCTAGCTGCGCTAATGCTGCAAGGTAATGCTCCAACATTGATGTACGAGAGCAACTTGAACTGTGTGTTTTTTTTAGCCTCATAGACCCAATGACTGACAGACCGCAAGTTCAAATCATGGCAGTGGCAGCATCTGACTTTTATGGCAGCTGACAAGGATTCCATGGCAGGTTGAATGTTGAATATGAATACATTTATTTTGAATAAATCAATTAAAAGAAAAAAAAAAAACAGTACAAAAAGAAATCATTAAAAAAAAAAAAATCAAGAATATGGATATGTCTAAAGTCTGATCAGGTTGTTGAGAAATAATCATTTATGAAGAATGAGGAAACTCCTTCTATAGCCTAACTAACTGGGCAACAATATTTAGTTATAACTTGTTTAACTTCTTTCCCGGCAGGTTAAACCCAGATGTTTGGTAAACAAAATATCCCAGCAGTTTTTTGTGTGTTGTAGACAGATTAATGTGAATCACTGATGACCTCATGCTGAAATGTAATTTGTCTTTCGTAACTGTTCATCTATCAGCAGGTCTGATTTTTTTAAAGACGAGAACAAAAATGCCTTTTCTACCTGCATACTCTGCACCTTGTGTGTCAGTTACTTGTATCACCAGCAGACTACTTGCCTAGCTAAGAGCTGGCACTGCACTTTTCTACCCTAATGAACAATTAGACAGCATACATAATATGCCTACGTTGGAGGATCTGAAATGAAGTGGGTGCACTGGCTCGCTGAGAGGAAAATCTCTTGCAGGAGTGATTGATGACAGAGATCTTTGAACTGATAGTTTGAGTCGTTTTGTTGAAGTGAGGTTTTTAGGTCAGCTCCAGCAGAATGCTGTTTCTAGAGGCGTTTTTTGCAGCCGAGTTATAGGGTGATAACTAAGTTCCTCATTAACTCATTCTTTCCTGGGACATCTTGGTTTTGGGTCTTGTTTTTCCCATAAAAAGTGTCAAAGGTGCCACATGCCTTTTCTTAAACCCGTGACTATCTAATATGACTGAAAAAAAAATGTAGTTTTTTTCTTCTGGCGTTTTGTGAAGTATTTTCCTATTGAGTGTATTGGCAGAGTTTTAAACATAGTGCAGGGTTAAGCTCTTTTAAAACAACATCTAAAAGGTTTTATATGTCAGTTCTCTGATTTGTTAGCTACATTCCTACATTAAATCTCTAACATGTTCATGTTCACATGTAATCTATATTACATGTGAACATCTTTGCTAAAGAGTTTCTTTAGCAAAAGATGAATAAAATTGCTGTCTTACGAAGACCCTAGAGCATCAATGCATAGAATGTGCCTTCTAGTTGATCATTTTCCAGGTTGGCAGATTATCAAACCTAATATTTAAGGTTTGATGATCTGTCACTCACTCCTGCTTTATTCCAGAGGCTCAAGACTGCACCCAAAAGAGGACCTTTGGGGTGTGTTAGAAGGAGAATTTCAGGATTGTTAGTTTGTTTTGGGTTTTGTCATTATTTGTGTTCCTTAGTTTCTGCCTTGTTTCTACTTTTACTTTATTTCCTACTTAGTAATTCTAGTTATGATTATTTATTCTGTCTAGTCCTTTCTTAGTCAGTCTAGTTCAATTATGTTTTTTAGGTCTAGTTATTCTATAGTTAGATTTATGTCCTAGTTCCCTGTGTGCTCTCGCTCACCCCCTGTGCCAGTTTCTATTGCTCTCTCTTCAGTCTGCCTTCTGCTCTCTCCCTTCCCACCTGCAAACCATTTCTAATTAGCCTCTATTCCTTGTCCCCAGTACAACTCATTCTCAGTTCCTCCTTCTTCTTCTTCTTCTTTTTGTTTTTAATGGCGGTTGGCAAGCAACTTAATGGTGTGCATTACCGCCACCTACTGGTATGGAGTGTGGATCAGAACGCAACTTAAAACAAAACAAAACAAAAAAAAAAACACTAAATCCTTTCTATCAGTTTAGTTTTCTTAAGAAATTTTATGAAATAACATAAATATTCAGAGGAAGAAGAATATCCCAAAATATCTGATATTTTTAACTGTAACTTATTCTTTAGAAGCCTATATTCTAATTTCCTTCTCTCCTCGGAGTACTTTGGACATAACAATAAAACATGTTCTACTGTCTCTTCTTGAAGACAAAGATCACAATTACCTGATGGATGTTTCCCCATTTTAAATAGTGTACTGTTTAAACCTGTATGACCAAAATGTAATCTGGATATAATGTTTTCTTCTTTCCTACTTCTTTCTGTTGCCCTCATTGCACCAACTGTCCTTTGAATACAATAAAGCCATCTACCAGTTCTTTCTTCTTCCCACTGCTTCTGCCATCTTCCCTTAACCTTTTGTTTTATAATAGATTTTATTTCCTCTTTACTAAAAGGAATCAGTATCTCAATGGAACTGTTTTTTGAAGCTTGTTTTGCATATTTGTCTGCCAACTCATTTCCTTTTATTCCTATATGCGATGGAACCCATGTAAAAATGACAATTAAACCCATGGCCTGAATTCTATAAAGTATTAACTGAATCTCAAATAAAAGGTCTGGCCTACCTCAGTTCCTCCTTGCTTGTTATTCCCGTTATATCCTATCAATATGGACCAAAATCTCAAAAAAAATTTTATTGTAGACAATTTTGGCCATTCTTCCAGAAGCAATTATTTCTAGGTCAGATACTGAGCCACTGAGTGTGTGAACTGTCTGATCTGTGATGCAGTAGGAATGGCTCAAATACTCTGGTAAAATGCCAGACCTCCACAGAACTTGCCGGAGATGCTTGGTGAACCAGAATCGAGTGGCTTGACTTCTTGACTCAGTGATGAAGAGTGGATCTGGAGGTGAAGTGTGTGCAGGTAGTCTGGAGTGAACATAGTTTGAGATTGGTCCACAGGGGCTCAGAAATAAGTTACAACAGCAGAGATTATTTGAAAAAGACACAGGAAATTAGTCATTTTTTCCAATTTCCTGGTAAGAATGGAGATCCTTATGACTGTGAATGGAGATCTCTGAAAGAAATGGATGAATAGATGAAAACGGGCCGTACTTAGTACTGAAGGAGGCCAAACAGGTGTAGCAGAAACATGAATTCCGATGTCTGGTAAATGGAGGGAAATGGATATCTGGAGCGCAGCATAAGGATGAAATGACTGAGGATGGCTGAATGTTACTGCTTTTAACATCCTTTAAGAAGCCTGGTAGATGGCCACGAGAAATAGATGAACAGCTGTTACCTGACACCAGCTTGAAGAAAAATGTAGTGCCAGAGAGGTAAGTCTGGATGGTGCAAGGACATATTTTGAAGACTGAATGAGTGTATGTAAAGAGACAGATTGATGTGGTGTCAGCAGAAGGGAAATACAGTTGATTATCTGCATGGAAAGATTTGAATCAGTTCCAATGTAACAAACGGGCTGACAGCGTTTGAGGAGTGAGGCTGTTAAGAATGGCTTCCTGAGAAGCATTGATGAGGTTGAATAACTGGGGAATTATGTGAAGATCATTGAAGAAAACGGAGGGATTGGACTTGGATGAGTTTCTAACTCTGGAGCCAAGAGTCGGAATCTTTGAAAAGAGAATCGGGACAGCGCATCAGTAATTATGTTCTGTGTTCCTGGAACATGTGATTCACATGGAAACAATCGGAGCAGTGCAGATACCAGTGTACGTCCACAATGCGGTTTGGAGCAAGTTGCCTTCTGCTTCTAAGAGCTGCGTGGCCACGGGCCTTGGATGTTGTTGGAGGTGAAGAGATCACCTTGGATTGATGCTGAACTGCAGGTATGGTGGTGTGAGACTGAGATCGAGATGTTTACGACGAGAAGTCTGTCTCATCACCGGAGGAGGAGATATTTCAGCAGCAGCTGGATCGGTTAGAAGATCACCTCTGGATAGAGCTGAATTGCTCTATCTAGAATAGCTCTATTCTAGCTGAATAGCTCTATCCAATCGAGCAAATAGTGATTGCTGTGGTGAGTCAAGTCATTCCAGAAGCACGGACATCTGACAGTCTGACGGTTACATAAAATGTAACAGACTGAAATGTTGGTGAGTATAAATGGGCTGCTTGGGGAAATTACGAGGTTTTGGGCGTGGCCCTGCTCTCAAACCTAAGTTAACATTAACTTTATGTTACTACTAACTTGTCATTTAGAACAAAATTGCAAAGTCGGAACCCCACATGAAATAGCCAAATAGTTTTCAGTCTCAACTATTGTTCTAGTACCATGACTGGTGGTGAGGCATGGTATTATAAAATAGATGAAGAGTTTAGTTTACATGCTGACATGAGCCTGATTGAAGGGAAGGAGAGTTAAAGGTAAACGGAGCAGGCAGATGGGCCAAAGTCATTATAGATTTATTAACAAAAATACTACAACTTGCAGTTAAAATAATTTTCTCAGCAAACAAGCTGCTTGGAACAGTCAACTAAATTAATAAGTTTAAATTAAAGGAATAATGAAAAGGAAGAAAAATAGTAAAAAGAAACAGTTCAGTGTGAATTTTGAAGAATTTGGACTAAGGCCAAATTAGCTTTTGGCTAATTAAGATTTGCAAATATAAATAAAAATACAATCTGTCAAACGATATATGGACTCTCTTGAATGTTACTGGAGGTCAAAAAAACAATTATTTTACAAACCATCAGTAGCTATGCTGCTGTGGTAAAGTCATTCCATTAACTAAATGAAACCTAGAGATGCTGATATTATTAATTTAGTTCAGTGCGCCAAAGCAAAGTGGAAAATAACGCTGTAAAGCCGTTGAAGAACAACTTAAAACCACTTTTTTTCTCGCTGTGTGTTGGCTGCTACACACAGGCTTGTTGCCATAGCAACTGACAACAACGCCGCTGTATGTTTAAGGACTCAACACCAAAAGACACTTAAACATTTCCCACATGAAGATCAGCCAGACCAAAAAAACGTTTTCAGTTCACAAAAAGTTTATGCTTGAAATCTTAGGCAAATTTTTGGTCTTACTGGATGCAAGTAGCACTTAGCATATGTTACTGGAGAGTTATGCTTTTAAATGTGTAAATTGTGATAAAATAGTGATTTTGACTGTACCATAAACAATCTGGAGATATCTTCACCTTACTGTTCACCCATAGGCATGAACAAAGCTATGGCCTGATGAACTGCTAAATCTTTGAGTACCAGATTTTTAATAATCCAATAAAAAAGCTCATTTCTTTTGAGCTTGTAAAACTGTGGCAGCCTGTGAACATTAATCAAGACATCAGGTTATGAATAAATTAAGTCCTCTCTGTTTATGTTAGTTTTTGGGAAACCTTGGTAGGCTTCAAGGCAAAGACAATGTTTATAGAGCTTGAACGCTACAAATTTTTCAAATGTTCACTCTTTGTTCTCTAAAAATCAAAACCACCATGAGATGGAACATCCAAGAATAACAGAGGCCAGAGCCACCTGGTGCTGAATCCTGTGATGGATAAATATTGATGCAGTCTTTGAAGGAAGCCCGGCCAAAGAAACCCTGCATTTTCGATGACTCAAACTGAAAAGCTTGCATTAGAAGTGAGCAATGATTGTTGCTCAGACTCCTCTAATCTTTTAAGATAACTGTATTGTTCTCCGTCTGGTCCATCCTTCTTTCTAACTCCATAATTGAAAACTGATTCAGGGAAAATTCACATGTTTGACAATTCAGTATATATATCTCTGATCAAATCCATCTAAGAGAAGGGAAAATGAAGCATGTGGTCCCTTTATTTCATTCATTGCTGTTCTCTATGTCTTTCCTTTGTATATTGCAATCCATCTGGTTTTTATCATTGGTGGTCTTGGAGTGGAATCAAGTCAAGTTATTCAGAGGAATATCTGAAGCAAGCTGCAGGGAAAGAAGATGACAAATCATGGCAGTGCCAGGCTGCTGCCACAAGCATTTTCGGAGTCTTAAAACCTGTTTTGGGTGATTTGATGTTTTGGTGCAGTCGGTGTGGGAGGCTCAGTCAGCCCAGATTCCTGTTTCTGCAGCAAACTATGTTAATGCATTCCCTGCCATTACTGAGATAATGAATGGCTAATTAAAAACACACATCTACAATATACACCAACACATGCACACAATAAAGAGTCTCACCTGGTGTTCAGTCACACAACACAAATACGTACACCCCCACACGCATGCACACGCACACACACACCCCGACATGTATACGCAGACACATCTGGTTTCCAGACAATCTCTGTTGTCTTTTAATCCCGCGCCTGTTTGGTCTGTGTGTCTATCTGCATCCCTGATTTAGTCAGATTTTCTACCAACACAAGAGTTGAGGTTCAGGTTTGGTAATGTTGTTCGCTACCAAACCAAATACATGAAAAGTTCTCAGGTTTTGCTGGCCTGGCGCATGGCGTAATGCTGTGGTGTATAGAAGGACGGCAAACACTTCTGTTGGCAATCAATGGATTCTCTGTTCACGAATAGTTTGGAGTCAGTGACATGATAAAATAAAGTCATAAAGGATTAATAAAATATTCACAGGCTGCTAAATCAGGGTTGTAATCTACACAATCTATTGTTTTGCTCTTATACAGATTCATCAATTTTATTGTCTTCCTTTTTATTTATATTTCTAAACTAACTTTTACATAAGAAAATTGCACTTTTCCCAAATTTACCTTATGTATTAAGATATATTTTAAGTGATGGAAAATAGTTTGATGCTCAACGTGTTTCAAATGTTTCAATGCATTTATCATATGAGGTTATGACATTAAGCTGAAACTCGATGACTACAATGGACTTTTGTTTCTCATTGTGGAACACTAAGTCAGACCTGCAAACCTGTCCTGTTTTAGATTTTAGGTAAGTTACCTAAAACTTGCCTAAAAGTAAGTTAAAATTATTTCAGTTTAAAGAATGCATGAACAATGAGACAGAATTTTAAAGCAAGTAAGTGTATTTGTGCAGCACATTTCAGTAGAAAGGCAGATCAAAGTGCTTTACATGACGAAAATATAAAACAATAAACAAACAAGAACCACTACTTTGCAGTGGCCAAATAAAGGAAAGTAATGAAGTGTTGGAATAATGTTGGAATAATTTTTTATTCAGTTCTCCATCTGGGATTTATTCCTCTGAGCTGGATTTTGATCTTTATGTCCAAAAATAATTTCTTCAGTTTTGTTTCTAGTCAAGTGAAGAAAGGTATGGCACATCCATGCACTGGTTCAGTACGTGAATATGTTCAAACTCACCAGGTGACATTGTGAGTTTTGTATTATTTGCATAATTAGTGTAACTAAACGTATGTTATAATCTGAGCTAGGGTGACATCAGTTACAGACTGATGTCACTTAGAAATATTAAGACCTTGCAGATGATCAAATCCAGAGTATGTTCCCTTTTGTGTGTTGGCTGTTTAACATGTTGAGTCAAACCAAAATTTTAAATCACATAGTTATTTTGCCCCCCTGTTTTTAGGGTTATCATCACAGGTGTTGAGGTCTTCTACAACAATGAAACACCCATAATAAACCCCAACCATAGATGGAAGGTCATTAAAATTATTGAAGAAGTTTGGTTTATATTTGTGCAGCTTACACATGTTTAGAAACTTGACTCTGGTGGGGTCCTTTACCTGGACAGACATGCAAAAGATTTCCCCAGGAATACATTTTTACACTTCAGTGAATCATCAAATAAGCTAGCAATGCCCTCTTTGTCTTATGTGTCATACATAAAAGAGAGTTTATGCTCTAACTTACAAAATATTAGAAGGCATTGACTCTTGGCAGAGCTTCTATTTTGCTGTTCAGAATAAAATATGTTTGATGTCAAAAGTTGTCTTCCAGATTCATTTAGTCAAAAATCAATCTGCCTTAAAGCTATGCTTATGTTCCCAAGAAATGTTTGAGTTATTGATAAATTTCGCTGAATTATTGATCAGAAAGGTCTGCTGAATGTTTTGTCTTCATTCTGAACTGTACGCTGAGAAATGCTTTGATATTCAGATCTTGAACTTTGTTCAGCAGGTGGATAAAATCCTGTCAGGATTTCAGATTTTGCTGTTTAGCAACATGCAGGGATCCTGTGTGTATGAAAAGGTTTCCTGTTGGATGCTCATTCATAATTTTATTATAGTGTGACATAAGCATTTTATCTCTCTTAGATCTCAGGCATCATATCATTGGCAACACTAAGTACTCTGGTATGTTTTGTGACTGAAATTCTATTTACTGTGCCATCAAAAACGACCAGCTCTCTGTCTTATCTAGCTCCTTCTGGATTTATTTATATTAATAGTGCTTAGAGTTTGATTTTGCCCCATGTCTCTTGTTTTAAATTGAGCTGTCCTTCAGGGACTCATATTCGTATAGAAGAACAGCAAATCTGTTTTTTAAAAAAAGTATTTCCTGTCCTTCCAGTTGGATTTGTGTTATGACTTGTTTTGACCACAGTTCGCTGATGCTTTCTCCTTGATTGGAAACACATTAATCAGTATATTTTTAGACTTAGACTTAGACTTAGACTGACTTTATTGTCATTTTGCATGCACAGGGTGTATACAGAACGAAATTTCGTTGCATACGGCTCAGGACAGTGTTTTGAGCTTCCAATGTTGTGAGGTTACTCCAGAATAAAATAAAATACAGTATAAAATATGAATATAAATCTAAATATAAAATATAAAGTGCAGGACTGACAGTAAAAAGGAAGTTATTTAGCTCTGTACATGTGCAAGGTATAAAGTGGAGACCAGATTTTAAGTGCAGTCCAGTTAAGAGTTCAGCAGTCTGATGGCAAGTGGGAAAAAGCTGTTTCAGAACCTGGTGGACCTGCACCGGATGCTGCGGAACCTCTTTCCAGAGGGCAGCAGGGAGAACAGTCCATGGTGGGGGTGTGAGGGGTGTCCGTTATCCTGCAATAGCTAGCCCCGCCCACTTCGTCACAACCCTCCGGGGCTGACTACTGACCAGTTCTCTGTCTAACAGGTCCGGAAAATCTCTAAGACCTGGGTATTACCCTAAAAGAGATCTATAAGAGATAATCTATTTAAACTGGTGTCGAAAGCGATTCGTCTAGCTCTAACTACCTCCAATCCAGAAGTTACGACCCTTTTCAGTTAAGAAACAATCAGCTGAGTAGCCCTCACAGCTGCATAATTCCAATAACCACTTCTGTTAACGGTAGCTCGCTTTCTAAAATATAACTAGCTCTTGGAACCGACTAGACTAGATTTAGTGACTTGGATGTAAGTCCCTGGGTCATTATTTTACTCTCGCCAAAGGAAATCATGAAGCCCCCTCTTTACTAGAACCTTGTACATTAGTTTTACCCTTATTAAAAGAACTGAAAAATGAATAAATGACTCAATTAATTCCAATGTCCACCAACCTCATTAGAATTTTAGAGTATGAATTTATTAAGCAAGCTTAAGCAGGGATATGTGACATACAAATCAATAATCAATTGTATATAATTCAAGAGCAGTGTAATAAAATCAACATGTATAATCATACCCTACTGTCTCTTTTCCCTAACCTATGTCGCAGATTCTGAGATAGCTTTTTAGGAAGCAAGTTCAACTCATACCCAGTTTGTGGTGGATCTTTAGCAACAGGAACGTCCAAGAACCTTGGTCTGAATCTTTGTCCTTTGTGTGGAAAAATCCTCTTTAGAATAGAAGCAAAGTAGAGAGGGCTCAATTGCTTTTGAAAACCCAACTCTTTATCCCTCCGGAACCTTTGTCTTTTCTCCAAGTCTGTTGCAATGTTTGGGTTGAGGTAAGACCGACGATCGAATCAGGAACCCGGGTTGGATGATTGGAACTTGTCTCCCTTTGGCGGCACGAAGCTTCAGCTTTTCCCGTGGCTCCAGGGTGTGGTCCGCTGTTGTTTCCTTGATCTGCTTCTTCGTGTTAGCTCTACTTCGGTGCCGCAGACAAAGAACAAGAACTTCTCCTTTTCCGTCTGCCTTTATACAGTTCTCTGCCATGTATGTGTATGGGGAGTGTTAGTTTACGTGGTTTCCTGAACATCTGCTGATTTCACGGAAACCCCCGTCGGCCCCTCCTGTCTGCTGGCTGGGACGGAAAGTCCCGTCCTTCCCTCAGCGTGTTGATCTTAGCCAACCATACCGCTCCACCCATCCTGTGCGTCTGGCCATCTGTTCAGAACTGCTTGCGACAGCAGGAACTCACAAGTTCCCCTTCTCCTTTTTCCCCTCTTCCTTTTAACATTAAAATTTCCTTTTAACATTAAAAACTATGTGCTTTTCTCTGATTAACTTTTAAACACAGTCAAATATTAAAAACTATGTGCTGATTTCCATTAAGCATTAATCATAAGCATTGGTCACCTCTTTCACTTATTGTAAATCATCAACCCCCAATCATTTCATTGTTGTTATGTCATTACCGATCATGATTCGTACACTTCAGAATCATTCAGTGATTACTTACACACAGTCATTTTACCTATTGTATTCATACATGTCCAACTTAATCATTATAAATCAAAACATTCAATCATTATAAATCAAAACACAAGATTGCTTTATTTCTCTCAGGCTTTCATGCACCTGTTTCTGCGTGTACCTGGATAGATCTCAAACCCCCTACCAGTTTTCTTGACAGGGGTCACTGATGATGTTTCGGCCTTGGGACACGCAGCGCTGGGATGAAATGTCCTGAATGGACATTTCAAGTCTAAGTGCAGCATTTTTCCTGTTAACCACCTTCCCTGAACTAAAGGATGGATTTATTCTTCGGCTTTGCACCGGGGAGTTCCAGGGAGAACTGTTTGTCGAGGTGCTGAGGAGCTCTGTTAGACCTTCCATTGTTTCGACTCATTGGTAAGGTTGAGATTTTCAGATCCGGCATTCATTTCCACATTCACTTGATTTGGATAATTGTTGATTTCCCTCACTTCTATTTTCTGGAGGTGTTTGTCGCAGTCCTCTATGGGGAAAGGAGCCATTGTGTATTGATACAACTTGTAAATCTGAAAATAAAAATCCCCAGAATTCTAAAATTTAAAGCAATCCAGCTGTGAGCGCAGAGAACGTGGAATACGTATCAAGGAAGGATATAAAAACGAACTACCAAAAAGCAATAAAACTGAGTCAATTCACCAAGAAAAGCTGCTCTTCCTTAGCACATTGTCAGAGTTGTTTACACCAATTTTGTGCAAGAGAATAGGTTTGGTTTGGCTATAAATAACTATTAATTAGTTCAATAAGGCCATAAGGTCTTCAAATGGAAAATAACCGTAAGCATCCTGCCAAAGTGGTTACAAAGTAACTTTTGGTGTGGCCATGACTAAGTCCTGATCCCCGTCTTATGAAGAAGTTGTGGGTTGGCGTAGGGTGACCATATTTTACTTTGGGAAAACCCGGACAACGTGCAGCGGGGGGGGGGGGTTCTGGGAAAGCCAGAAGAACCTGCAGCGGAGGGGTGGGGGGTTGTTGGGGAAACCAGAACACCTTAGAGCGGGGGGGTGCTGGCCGGGGGGGCGGGGGGGGGGGGGTGCTCAGTGATTACGTGACACGCAGCGCCGTGCGCAGTGCCCTACAATGCACTGTAAGCTATGTAATGTGTTTTGAGGCAGTTGACCAAAATCCCGGACGATTTTGAAATTCCCCCCGGACATCTTTTTAGGTCTGAAAAGTAGGACATGTCCGGGAAAAAGAGGACGTCTGGTCACCCTAGGTTGGCGTGAACAGGTGTGTGTGAGTGAGGCGGCCTACAAAATGGACTCAGTCCCACCGGTTCTGTCAGGAATGGACCAGAACTCCAGCAAACTGCCGTGAGAAACTTGTGGAAAAAACCCCAAAGGTTTTGACCCAATTACACAGTCTGATAGACAGTTAACTCTGATTCTGACCAAATGTATGTACACTTTAGAGTTTGAGAAAACTTACAAAAAAAATTCTAAAAAGAAATGTCATCCTTAAGTTTTCTAGCATTTAGCAAATAGAAATAATTTTTGGTAATTCTAACTGAGAAAAAATTAAAAAAAAATGTTCGGTCTGATTTAACTTCAATGAGTGAGAAAAAAATGTTTGTGTCTTTTTATTCAGTGTATGTAAATATCTGGTTTCAAGTGTTTTCAGTTCAGACCTCCATGGCTGTGACCCAAACAACCTTCTTCAAATTCAAGATTTTACATAATAATGCTTTGTCATCAAACTGTTTGAGAAAATTTCAAGGATGATATAATATGTCAACATTTGAATTACTTCAATTCCAGGCTCACTTGTGGATATATTTTAGACCACAAACATGCTGCTACTCTGTGTGACATCATGTTAAAAACATACGGGGAAATTTGCAAAAAAATATGTATGTTATATCCCATAATCCATAAATTATTCCATGTACTCCCTTTAACTGATGCACTCCTGTTTACTATGCACTAAAAACGTGACATGTTTTCTCTACCTACAGTATTAAAGGTTTAGTTGCAATATTTGATTATGAATGCAAACATCTAGAGAATGCAAATTTAATTTTGTAGTATTTTCCTGATGCAATTCAAGAGAATACAGTACAATGCAATAAAAACTTTAAGCTAAAATGGTTAAAACATTTTCCAAAAGGTGACAGAGCAACTTTTCAAGAAACCAGTCTGTCTATAACTGTCTTAGATAAATATCAGGTCTACAAAATACAGTATTTTTGTTTTGTTCTCTCTCAATCAGACCCACATCGATACTAGAGCCAAAATTGTTAAAATGAAGACTTTATGCTGATTACTGTGATGCACCTCATGGACTTACACCACATTTTTACAGACAGCAGAGAGAGAAAAGGACCAACAGAGTGTGGAATACTAATTTACTACTGAGGATACATTTCAGATATGTTCATTTTGTTAAATATGTTACATCAGTGTTTTAGCTACATTTATCACACATTACTTAGCTTTATATGTCATGTTTAGATAGTGACTCATCCAGTCCCACAAAGGAAAATCTGTATGTTTTTTTCCCCTCCAAAAGACAGTTTTTCTACTTTTAGTTGAGACTCACAACATACTATGCATGTGTGTGCATGTTGATCATAATCCGCTCACACAACCCTGCAGAGCCTCAGGACAACAGCAGCAGCTGACAAAGACCAGAATGCCTTATTTGATGCACATGACCAAAACATACAGTATTTACTTGTGTACATTACATGGAAGTTGCTTTAAGCCTATTTTTTATTTTATCAATGAGCAACAAAGGCAGCCCAAAGTTTTTATTGTACATATATAGAAAAAAGGGGCCCATGTCTTGTCTTGCCTTCTAGTGTATTCAGATGTCAGCAGCCGTTCACGTTCAGTAAAAAACTGCAAGGAAATTAGAAGTAGTGTGCCTGGCATGTGTGCATGCCAGGATCTACTGTGGAGAAAAGTTATATCTGTAACAAAAGGCCTTTACATCTGGTTATATTAATACCTGCAATGCATATTTTTGTTATTACTTCTTATCAAAGTGAAAGTTCTCCATACGTTCATTTGCTTTAAAATGTTTTTCTGCGACTCTGATTTTTGCCTTTGTGATAGTGTTTTACAACATTCACACCAACTGAACTTGTTTTTGTTTTACATTTTGCAAACATGAATGTAATTTATTGGATCTCATGTGGTAGGTCAACACAAAGTGATGAATAAATGCTACGTGTTTAAGTCGTTCCCGACTAAATGTAGGATATGGAGAGGTCATCGTTGTGGAATCAATTGGTGATAAAAGGTTTGCAGGCATGCTAAGGTAATACAATCACTTAAATCAGCGGCGCTGCAGTGGGGTGCACACTTTTTGTTAAATTTAAAAGAATGCTGTTAAGCAGATCAAAACTACATCGGATTTAGTTTGATTTGCTGTAAATTGCAGTTATTGTTAAAAGAAGACAGATAATCTAAGAGGTGTCAAGTAACGTAGTGGGAAAAAAATGGTCTTAATAAGGGAGAGACGTGAAAATCTGAGATTTTTGTCGTCTATGAGAACTGTAGCTGGAGAACTGTGTTCAACAGGCTGAGCACAAAACTCTGAGCAAATAATTCAAATTCCAATAGTTGTTTATCAGCTTATAAAGTCACAAGACTCACCGAAAAAATTTTACTGCATCAATGATAACTGCTAATGATATGATTCCAGGCTGATGATGACTCTATTAGCTGATAGATGTTGTCAAGAAAATCCGAGCTCATCCCACTTCCCCATGCTGGAGATTTTAGTTTAACAGTAATAATAAATAAAGTTATCTTTAAAATGAATCACTCAAGTGACATCAAGGCCCAGCAGTAGACTTAAGTGTCAATAAAGTTAGTTTAACAGTAATAATAAATAAAGTTATCTTTAAAATGAATCACTCAAGTGACATCAAGGCCCAACATTAGACTTAAGTGTCAATAAAATAAATCTAGTTGTGTGTGTTGTTTTTGTCTCATGCAAACTTTGCTTTAATTCTACTTTTTTCTATCTAATCATAAGAAATCATAGTCAGTCAGAGAGATTCATTAAACAGGAAAAGCAGGTTTCCTGGAAAAAGAGGAAGTTTCCAGCCTGCAGATTTATAAAAATAGCTGAGACTATTTCTTAGTTTAAAGCATGAAAGTTTTAAAGAATGAAATCTAAACATTATTAGTAATTGGATAAGATTCAAAGTAAAATACTTATATTAATATTGGTTTAATTGTAATAATACTTACACTTACATTTGTGAGAACACTTACAAGAAAAACAAGTAACTGTAACTTTAGTAGTAAATAATTAGAATCATGTATTATTCTTGGTTTCTTTTCAGAAAAACATCTGTAATAACTCACATTAAGATTATAATAAATATAATTAATAAGTTATAGTTATAAAATTATAAATGAATGCTAAATCAGAGAAGCTAAAGAAAATAAATGTGATATAAATGTGATTTTGACATTGAACTTGAAATGGTGTAAAAGGTTGTAAAACTGCAATTAAACATCACTGATATGTTGGAGGTAGATGGTAGGTGAAAGGTGACAGGAAGGGAAAAAGGGGAACTAACAGGAGAGCAGAGATGATCAGCACCTTATAAGGAAACAGGAGGTTGAGCAGCCCTGAGACATTGGCACAGACATCATGACATGATGTCTCTTAAGACAGTGACGGATATGAGATCATCTGTCTAAGCAGACAGATAAACCCTATATAAGGTGGGTGCAAAAGAGGAACCTTTTGTTGGATCCTCCGGGCAGCTTCGAGCCAAGATCGAGATGGACAAAAAACTCTGCAGCTGAAGAAGAGCCGGGGCCACGGAGCCGGAGACTGTCCTGCACATGGAGACCAACCCGTCTGGCCCACAATCTGTGGCTTCGAATCGCACTTCTCTCATCGGCTGGGTTCTGACCCCAAAGACAAAGATGAAGACAAAGACAAGGAAGAAGAACTGGTGCCTTTTTTCCTGCCAGCACCAAGTCCTGTGTGACCTCAGCATCCATGCGGAGAGGAGGCTCATCAGACCTGCGGAGATCCTGGCCTTCATCGATCAACATCTTCCTCCTGCTGCCACACCTTCTTCATCATCAAGCCAGGTCTGGGGTTCGAAACGCCAAACTCCGTCCGTCTCTCTCAAAGGTTCCCTTTTTTAGTTCTCAGTGTCAGCAGTAGGGAAAGATAGACTAGATGATTGATTTTACTTATTTGATTATTTCTGCTACTGAATTAAGCTGTACTGACCCTTGCAAAAATGCCTTACTAATAAAATATTTAGCATAAAGAAAATCTAAAAGATGTTGTGGACATTCAGTTAATGAGTCACCTTAAAGTTCTTTGATGGTTGTAAAATAGCTGTGATGTTTGATTCTGGAGAGGAAGAGGTGGAAAATGTTTTTAGGTTGCTGGTAGCCCATATTTAAAACCTCATCCTTGGGACTCGCCCGAGTCACTAAAACCTACCTGGTTCAATAACAAATGCAAGTTGCAAAATAGAGAACGAGCGACCGTTAACAGGTGTGCTCTGTGAAACTAGTTGGCTGTAGGCTGCTCAGTCTGGCTAATTCACAGGGGGAAGAAGGGTGGGACACCTGGATGTAGGCCGTCAGATAACCAGGCGAATCGTTTCTCGAAACCAGCTTAAACAGAGTTTACTTCGGTTCTGGACAGGGTAAATCCCAGCAGATTTAGGAAACTCAACGGACCCGTTAGACGGAGAGCTGGTAGCACATCTCCCCTCTCAGAAGAGGAAGTACGAGAGTGAGAGAGTAGAGACAGAAAGGAGGGGGGGGGGTGTTGCGCAACAACAAGTGGCGCCCAACGTGGGGCTCAATCCAACGGAGTAGGAGGGCCCCATAAACCAAGTCAGTAAAAACAGATGTGTGATTCTGAATAGCTCACTTGGATGGTTAACTCTTAGGGAATAGAGTTAACGGTGACTGATAAGGCCGTCAGTCACAACCCTTGCAGTAACTGTATAGCATACAGGTGAGGGAAGGCTTCTACTGAGGATAAATGACCGGATCCAGACAGTGAAGCTAGTAGCCAACATAGTCTAGACCCATCCCTGCTCGAAGGCTAAAGAGAGGCTTTGGGGGATAGACAACTCGAACCGACAGAGAGACGGAGTGATGGATGATCACTTCGAGGAGGAAAATCTGGGGAAGAAACCGGAGGAAGCCGGTCGTCCAGATCGTTTGGAAAAGGAGGAGACCTCAACAGAACTGCATCAGCTTCTACACAGCTACTGTGACTCAGACCTGAAGCAAGTGGGGAAGTTGGTTCCAAGAATGAGGAACTGAAACATCAACCCCTGACAAAGGAAAGCTGGCTCACTCTTGCTGGAGTGGTTCGTGATGTAATGCTGACCAGACCAGCCAGCAACCATGCAGAGGAGACGGAGAAAGGTGTCATCAGCCGACGATGGATGAGCAAGCACACCGCGTCCTCCACTGCAGCCATCGAGAAGACATCCGGCAACAGAGGAACAAACACCAGCAGCTGACATCATCACACAGACGCAGACATGGTTAAAGACATCCTGCTGGCTCTGGAGCTTGAAATTGGGCCAGCACAACCCACCAGTAAGAAACGACCGCAAGAGACATCTGAGAAGCCAGAACAACCGGAATGGACAATCTACACCGATGGATCCAGAAAGGGGTCCGACCAGTCGGCATACTGGGGATTTATTCTGAAGCAAGACGGCAAAGAGAGATGCCGTCAGAAAGGAAAAGCTCCCGGTAGTGCTCAAGCCGGAGAAGTAACGGCAGTACTGGAAGGATTGCTGGAGCTGGTGAAAAGGAAAATCAAGAGTGCCAGGTTAGTAACTGACAGTTACTACTGTGCTCAGGCCCTTAGAGAGGACTTGGCCATTTGGGAAGAAAATGGTTTCGAGACTGCAAAGGGCAAGCCCGTGGCACACAAAGATTTGTGGAAAAAGATTGCTGAGCTAAAAATGCAGTTGGAGATAGAAGTTGAGCATCAAAGAGCACACACGCATGAGGGAGCTCATTGGCGTGGGAATGATGAAGTGGACTGTTATGTCCAACAAAGGAAGATCGTCTTTGTCGGTACCGAGAAGTGGGACAGTACTCCCAGAGGACGGGAGGTCCCAGAAGAGTACGTGGTCGAGGTCGTGCGGAGCGTGCATGAGGCCCTTGGACATGCAGGCGTGCGACCTACCCGTAAGGAGCTGGAGGAGCAAGATCTTTGGATCCCAGTGAAACAAGTCCAACGCGTGCTGAGGGACTGTGAAGTGTGTGGTCAATACAACGCAGGTCGCCGAGGGCAGCGGATGGAAGGTTTGTTCATCAAGAGCACAGTCCCATGGGGTTCAGTCTGCATGGATGTAGCAGAGCCAATGGGGACAACAGGAAAGAGAGGTGAGAAGTACCTCTTGGTGCTGATGGACACAGTGACAACTGCTAGAAGAGCAGGTCTTCCCCTGCAGAGGAACTCCGTTCACGTCACAGAAAGCAGGGAGGCGAAGACACTTCTCCTTTTTGCTTAGGAAGGAAAAGGGAAGTTGCAGCTTGAAGTGTCACTGAAAACAGGGCAGAGAGTTTGGATTAAAGCTCAAGATCGGCCTGCAGCTACGGGGATCAAGCTGAGATTCAACGCCCAAGATTTTGTAAAGTAAGTACTGAACTTCAACACAGTACTACTGATGAAGAAAGGGGTCCATGAGGAAGCAGTGCTCAAGCCAGTTCTTAGCTACAGCGAACCAGAACATTACGAGAAGATGGCCAGAGAATCAAGCACCATGCCATCCTACATTAGACTGGCCACTATTACAGGAAGGTTGCCGTTCAAAGAACAACTTCAAGGCTTTGGACTGGGAGGGCCGTGAAGAAATTGGACTATGCTAAAGAAGAACTCCTGTCACAACCTGATGGATTAAACTGGAAAAGGGGCTGAAGTCGTGAGGAAGAAGCGGCGTCATAGAAAATCACCAAGATCAATTCTGTAACAAGGCATTGAAGTCAGACCCAACACCTGGAAGGTATGGATGGAAATCTGTTTTTTAAAGAAAAGAAGATGCCACTTGTACACTGTGAAACATTTGAAGGTGGTTTAATTTGAAAATGAGAGTCCACCTGCTGCCTTGAAAATGTAGTTCAAGTCCACAAAATTGTTTTGGTTTTATCTCAGAAGTTAGTTTATGAAGTTGATTTAACAACAAGAGACAAGTTATCTAGAATTTTTTTGTCTTGAATTCTGCGTTTTACTTAATGCCTTAAATTTAAACAAAATAGTTATTTCACAATAGGAGGGAGAAAACTATTGTCACCTAGTAAAGGAGCAGACATTTCTCTGTTAGTTTCATTCACAATATTGAGTTAAAGTAAATGCCTATTTTACTTTAGAATTATTTAGATTTTTGTTTCAAATTGCATTAATAAAATTTCTGATCTGATAAAATTTTTTGTACATCACAATGAATTCTGCTCAGAAACATCTAGTATGAACAGGGTTTTTTTTTTTTTTTTTTGATGACCTAGGAACTCTAGTTTATTCGACTCTTAGAGGATTGCAGAATGAATAAATGCTTAAAACAACTTACGATTAAATTTATCTTTAATGGACTCACACATTTAGATTTAAAATCTAAAACTTGCTGAATCTATTTGACTTAACAAATAGAAGATAGTAGAAACAATTGAAGACGGCTCAAATGTTTTACAGTCTATGTGTGTTATCAAACCAAACGCAAGCTGAATTCACCCCTCAATGCATGGCATCAGAAGCTTATTTTACAAGCCTACAAGCAACCGGAGGACTTAATTGTGTCCCACACGATGGATTGCATCCACAGAAGGAACTGTTTTGTTTTTGTGTTTTTTCCACCTTCATCACACTTCAACCTGGCTGTAAGTTTTGATGAACGGGTCCAAAGACTGCAGTTTTTTAATTGGACAATTCCTGATGCCTCTGACAACTCCAGTACCCCTTAACGACCCCAGCTATGGAATAGGATCATGATTACGGATAAAGCGTCATGATGCTTATGCTTTTTGCTTTGCTCTGCTGAACAGCCAGAATATTTTTTTTTTTTTTGAGGCCTTCTGTCTCAGCCCATCTTCCCTAAAGAACCATTCCACATCCTGAAGAACCGACAGTTCATCCAGCGAAGGTTCCTGTAGAAGAATCAGAGCGATCCAAGTTTTCTTCGACATTCATCACCTCATGGGGGAAATCAAAACTCCAAAGAGGGGGTGTCAAGAGAAGTGGAGTTTTGATGACTACACTGAGCCCTCTGTGAAAACTGAGGATGAAGAATCTGCATCTTCACATCCCAGACGAACCTCTTCTCTTTCTAGTGGATGAGGACGGCGAACTGCAGGAGGGTGATGGACTCCCAGCATGTGAAAGGTCTGACCTCGTGGAGGGGGTGTCAAGAAAATCCGAGCTCATCCCACTTCCCCATGCTGGAGATTTTAGTTTAACAGTAATAATAAATAAAGTTATCTTTAAAATGAATCACTCAAGTGACATCAAGGCCCAGCAGTAGACTTAAGTGTCAATAAAGTTAGTTTAACAGTAATAATAAATAAAGTTATCTTTAAAATGAATCACTCAAGTGACATCAAGGCCCAACATTAGACTTAAGTGTCAATAAAATAAATCTAGTTGTGTGTGTTGTTTTTGTCTCATGCAAACTTTGCTTTAATTCTACTTTTTTCTATCTAATCATAAGAAATCATAGTCAGTCAGAGAGATTCATTAAACAGGAAAAGCAGGTTTCCTGGAAAAAGAGGAAGTTTCCAGCCTGCAGATTTATAAAAATAGCTGAGACTATTTCTTAGTTTAAAGCATGAAAGTTTTAAAGAATGAAATCTAAACATTATTAGTAATTGGATAAGATTCAAAGTAAAATACTTATATTAATATTGGTTTAATTGTAATGATACTTACACTTACATTTGTGAGAACACTTACAAGAAAAACAAGTAACTGTAACTTTAGTAGTAAATAATTAGAATCATGTATTATTCTTGGTTTCTTTTCAGAAAAACATCTGTAATAACTCACATTAAGATTATAATAAATATAATTAATAAGTTATAGTTATAAAATTATAAATGAATGCTAAATCAGAGAAGCTAAAGAAAATAAATGTGATATAAATGTGATTTTGACATTGAACTTGAAATGGTGTAAAAGGTTGTAAAACTGCAATTAAACATCACTGATATGTTGGAGGTAGATGGTAGGTGAAAGGTGACAGGAAGGGAAAAAGGGGAACTAACAGGAGAGCAGAGATGATCAGCACCTTATAAGGAAACAGGAGGTTGAGCAGCCCTGAGACATTGGCACAGACATCATGACATGATGTCTCTTAAGACAGTGACGGATATGAGATCATCTGTCTAAGCAGACAGATAAACCCTATATAAGGTGGGTGCAAAAGAGGAACCTTTTGTTGGATCCTCCGGGCAGCTTCGAGCCAAGATCGAGATGGACAAAAAACTCTGCAGCTGAAGAAGAGCCGGGGCCACGGAGCCGGAGACTGTCCTGCACATGGAGACCAACCCGTCTGGCCCACAATCTGTGGCTTCGAATCGCACTTCTCTCATCGGCTGGGTTCTGACCCCAAAGACAAAGATGAAGACAAAGACAAGGAAGAAGAACTGGTGCCTTTTTTCCTGCCAGCACCAAGTCCTGTGTGACCTCAGCATCCATGCGGAGAGGAGGCTCATCAGACCTGCGGAGATCCTGGCCTTCATCGATCAACATCTTCCTCCTGCTGCCACACCTTCTTCATCATCAAGCCAGGTCTGGGGTTCGAGACGCCAAACTCCGTCCGTCTCTCTCAAAGGTTCCCTTTTTTAGTTCTCAGTGTCAGCAGTAGGGAAAGATAGACTAGATGATTGATTTTACTTATTTGATTATTTCTGCTACTGAATTAAGCTGTACTGACCCTTGCAAAAATGCCTTACTAATAAAATATTTAGCATAAAGAAAATCTAAAAGATGTTGTGGACATTCAGTTAATGAGTCACCTTAAAGTTCTTTGATGGTTGTAAAATAGCTGTGATGTTTGATTCTGGAGAGGAAGAAGTGGAAAATGTTTTTAGGTTGCTGGTAGCCCATATTTAAAACCTCATCCTTGGGACTCGCCCGAGTCACTAAAACCTACCTGGTTCAATAACAAATGCAAGTTGCAAAATAGAGAACGAGCGACCGTTAACAGGTGTGCTCTGTGAAACTAGTTGGCTGTAGGCTGCTCAGTCTGGCTAATTCACAGGGGGAAGAAGGGTGGGACACCTGGATGTAGGCCGTCAGATAACCAGGCGAATCGTTTCTCGAAACCAGCTTAAACAGAGTTTACTTCGGTTCTGGACAGGGTAAATCCCAGCAGATTTAGGAAACTCAACGGACCCGTTAGACGGAGAGCTGGTAGCACATCTCCCCTCTCAGAAGAGGAAGTACGAGAGTGAGAGAGTAGAGACAGAAAGGAGGGGGGGGGTGTTGCGCAACAACAATGTGCAGACACATGGTCAAATAGACGAGTAAACTCAAAATAAAAGGGCAAAACTACATCTGGCACTCAGACTCTAACATCTTTCGAGCGTGATGTGTGCCTACACATGCACACCAGTCTGTGGGTGTTTAACGGTGTGGAACAGATGGAGATGGAGGGATTACGTAAGCCTCTGAACTACGTGTAAAAAGAAGCCACACCAGTAGAAGCATGTCCTCCCGTCCCATGATATATATTATTTCTTCTAAGTGCTCTCTGATCCCATTTCTCTCCATTTTCAATATGTAGCAGATTTCTCCCTGTTTTAAGACAACTTTCATGGCTCATTTTTACTTTGTTTATTCTATCAAAGCACTGCTCTGATCATTGAGTCTATTTGTTTGCATATGAAGTGTTCCAAGATAAGAGTCGTTGGAATATTGTACAGTTTGACAAAAAAAAAAAAATGTTCTGGACATCAATATGAAAGCATGTTGCTGTTTCTCCTACGTTTTTACTTGCAGTCGTTTTGTTGCAGAAAACACTGATTTGTGCAATGAGTCCATTTCAAATTTTATCAGCTTGCTCTATATACAGTAGATCTGATTTACAATGCAATCTCACAGCACAGAGTTTTGTGTTCAGACTTCCTGGTATGAGTTTGAATGGTCTCGGAGCTTTTTTCCTAGGTACTTTTGTCAATGAACCTGTGTGGTGGTTCATTGTGCCAAAATAAAAGCAGAGATTTGTAATACACAGTCTAATTCAACAACAAAGTAGAAACAAACTAAAAGTATTTCTTTAAAAATAACAACCGTTAAGCATGTACTAAAATATATTTTTCATTAACTCCATCCACGTTTCTGTATTAAAACTGTTTTCCCCCGTTGGTCTGACGTTTTATTCTACTCCTAAAAGTCACATTTTCATTAGGTGAATGAAAAAATTAAGTAGAAATAAATGTAGTAGTAGTAGTAGAAAGAAAGACTAAGGAGGATTGGGGATTGAAAAAAACCCCAATCCATTGGTTACTGAAACAAATGAATTTTTCAATGATATTCAAATGTATTGAAGATGAATCTAAGCTGCTGCAGAAACTGAGGTTTTACTGTTGGGCCAAAGTTCGGATTACAGTGGAGGAAAACTGTAAGCCCAGACACTCACTCTCACATTTTCTACTTTGACTAGAGGTTAATAGTTGGACAAAGCCAGATCCTGCTTGTGCTAACTGCTTAGCAGCCAAAAGACGAATGTTAGCTAAAGTGAACAGTCTTACTCTGTAGTGAGAACTTAAGTCCATAACTAAACCTCTGAGATTACTATCACTATATAACCTCATTTTAGCATCTAAACCTTTTTCATCAGTCTGTGGATCAGGTTCAGTCTGATCACATCCTTTGTAAAGGTAAAAATGCTGCATTGTGAAGAGTGACAATGCCTTACCCTAACCTTAGGTCAAAACTACCAGTCAACTTCTGTTGCAACAGCTTTAACTCTGCAGTTATGATGTGTTCCTTTATTTTTGGTAGTCATCTTTGGATGATATATTATTTAACTTTTCATAAATAAGTCAAAACACTCAACCACTGATAGTTGATGTGAATGATACTGATCATCTTATTGAGGTCAAAACAATTAGCCCCCCCATGAAATTTTAAGTTTCTGTTTTTCAAAAAAAAAAAAAAAGTATTGTTAAACAGATCAATATTTTTTAATACACATTTCCCATACACCTTACCCAGTTAAAATTATTAGCCCCTCTGATGCTAACAGTCCCTTGAGTGTGCTTTTGCTGGATGATGCAGTTGTTTATCATAGATTGTAAGACGTCTTTGGCAAAGTTTTCAAGCTTCTCCAGATTTGATGGTTTTCTCTCTGGACCCAGATTTTCAATGGGATAGAGGTCAGGGCTTTGTGTAGGACAGTTAATAACACTCCCCTTTGTTTTCTAGCAGTAACTCTTCACCGGCTTTGATTGAATGTTTTGGGTTATTGTCATGTTGGATGGCAAAGTCTCAACCCAGACCCAGTTTTGCTGCTAACTGCTTGAAATCTACTTTCAAACTCTTGACATATCTTTATTTCGTCATTTCTTCAACCTTGATAAGATTCCCAGTTCCAGATCCACTGAAGCATCACCACAGCATGAAACTCCACCACCATGTCTAACAGTGGGGACAGTGTTCTTTGGGTCATACACCTCTCCCTTCTTTCTCCAAACTCAAAATCTCTACCTTGGTCCAGTATGCATAATGTTTCTCCAGATTGTCCTTAGGTTTGAAGGTGTCTTTTCTGTAGAAGTGGAGTTTTTCTTGGCCTGCATCCTTGCAGTCTACTTCTATTCAGGGTTCTAGCGACTGTCTTATTGGACACTACAGTTCCTGACTTGACTGGATCAGTAACTAGTGTTCTGGGAGCCTTTCTAGGTCTGTGGTCTCAAACTGCATTCCTCTAGGGCTAGAGTTCTGCAGCTTTTAGATGTGCTCCTTCTCCTACACTCTTGAATTAAATGATGAAACCGCTTCACTATCACGCAGTACAGCTCTACATAGCTCTGCTAATTAGCTAATATTGGAGCCAGGTGTGCAGAAGCAGTGAGACATCTAAATGTTGCAGGAGACCGGCTCTTGAGGACAGGAGTTTGAGACCCCTGTTCTAGGGTCTTTGGACTCTAGCTTTCTTTCCAGAGACTTTGAAACCTTTCACTTCCTATCTCTGCCACACTGTTTGCTGCACTGTGCAGTTCTCTTTGAACTTCTTGATGGTATTTCTCACTCCACTTCTTGACACTTGGAAGTGCTGTGATAGCGTATATTCACTGTGATATGTATATCTTTCTCCTTCTTTGTGAGCTTCAACAATTTATTTTCTCAAGTCTAAACTGAATTCTTTTATTTTTGGTATGATGCTTTCTCAAGTCAGAACTCAAACCCTGAATGAGGATTTTATACTGTGTGTAAAGTGTAGGACAACCCTTAGTTTTACCTCAATAAAAACTAATGCTTGGAAACGCTGTATTGAAAAATCATTGTTCAAGAGCACTTGAGAAATTTTTGAACAACAAAAAAACAACAACTTAAGATTCCACAAGAGGGCTAATAATTGTGACTTAATTCAGAACCATTTTATATTTGCTATAGATATAAAAAAAATTACTTTACAATAACTCCAAAAGTCATGAACATCAAACTGTTGGATGTTTTACTTAAAATCTGTATTACTAATATGGCTCTTCTAGCTTTCATCCATCCATCCATCCATTTTCTTACACCCTTGTCCCTAGTGGGGTCATGAGTGGTGCTGGTGCCTATCTCCAGCGAGACATTTTGGGCGAGAGGCAGGGTTCACCCTGGACAGGTCGCCAGTCCATTGCAGTCTTCTAGCTTGATAAATCATAAAAAAAATTATAATCACATCCACAAATACCACTCAGTTACAAGGATGTTGCTTTATCTATCTTTGTAGCTACTCCTATCGACCTCATAAAGACACTTGCGCTTTCGGAGGACATGGAGGGCGTGTCACTGGAGGCAGGGCTGTGCACCAGCAGGAAGGGCCGAGCAGAGACTGACCTTTCCTTTAAGATCAACAAGAAGATTCAGCTGAGCGCGCCCACCAAGCAACTCTTTCCAGGTTAAGTTTTGATAAAACTCAATGCGATTCTTTTATTGATGTAAAAATAAAACCATTTACATAATTGTGTTTTTTCCCTTTCCCGCCCACCAGACTTGCCGTTTCCTGTGGATTTCTCACTCATGACGACGGTCAAAGCTGTGAAAGGCTCACAAGTCTTTCTTCTCTCCCTGTATGACACGCAGGTATGAACTGGAAATGCTAATGCAAAATTTATACTGAAACATAGTTAATTACCAGTTCTAGATAGATGCAGTTAGAACTGTTTGAGTCTTTAATCCAATAGCACTCTGATTTGACAAAAGTACTAAATTTTGTATAGAACCATATGTAGAAGTTAAGACAAATCTCGTTCTAGCAAAACTTTTAACAGCTAATAACAACAGATTAGATATATTTCATTAAAAGTGTTATTTCTCAGGGCACACAGCAGCTGGGTTTGGAGCTTGCTCGTTCTCCTGTTTTTCTGTATGAGGATCACGAGGGTCAGCCAACTCCTGAACTTTATCCCACCTTCAGAAAAATCAACTTGGCTGATGGCAAGTGGGTAACTACACAGACACCTTCATACAAACACTTTTGTTTTTGCTTGTGTTTGATTTCTGTGTACATCAACACAATAACAAGAAATATTCAAATCAATTAAAACAAATGCCAGAGTTAGCCAGCAGATTATTACAGAAAGGGAAAAAAATCACAAAAAAACAGTAAAAAGAAACAGTACAAATGAATTTTTTGCATGCAAGGTATAAGATGGCGAGACATCCTTCTTATGTTTGTCTTCAGGTGGCACAGAATTGCCTACAGTGTGGAGGGCCAGTCAGTGACTCTATACTTAGACTGTGAAAAGGTGGAGACTCTGGACCTGCTCAGAGGTCCTGATCCCCACGTCAGCACTGATGGAGTCATTGTGTTTGGAACCCGTCTGCTGGACGAGGAGGTGTTTGAGGTGAGTCTCCACTGCTTTTTCCAGATGTTAAAAATAGAAATGTTAAAATTGTGGTGAACTACGTTGTCATCTCTCAATGATTTCCCCATAAAACGACCTAAACCCAGAAGGTCGGGGTGCCTGGACAGTATGTTAACAGCCCAACATATTTTGGTATTAAAAATGTTAAGTTGGCAACAAATGTAAAAATATTACTGGATAATTATTTTACTGGAAAACATTGTTGACAAAACTTAAACATACAACTACTGTATATGTCATCTTCAAAAGGACAAAAAAATAATACAGTTGACGTAAATAATATCAATTTTTGCACTTCTGCTAAATCCGATTCAGTAATCAGTCAGTGGACCATAAAACACAATGTGATGCTGGTCACATTTAGAGTATAAAAGCACTAAGCAGCTCCTTTATTTGTTTATTTGTTGGGCCCCTGAGCCTTCAGGGGCCCAACAAATACTGACCACATTTCTAAAATTTAAAAATTTGTCTTAGCGCTTTATTCAACACAACATAGCAAAACTTTGCAACATAGGAGCAATGGTTCTGTCACCAAAAGTTCACAATCTTTCCGTCTCCTGCTGCTTCTTACTATTGTTAGTGAGCGAGACTTGAAGATGCTTGGACAGTTCTGCCTCAGGCTAAGAGAAGCTGACCTCAAAGAGCTCTGTGAAGGGAGACCATGATGAATGGCATACCTCACTCAATTTAGAGAGGCCAGGGCACCTTCCTGATGCAAGGCATGGGGGAAGGGTAGGAGAAGCTTGACTGGGTTCCACCATCTGCATGGAGAGAAGTCATCATGTCTATATTGTTTTGGGTTATTCCTCATTAACTTTGTTTCCAAGAACTCAAACTTTCTTGTTATCTTTTTAGTGGTCTTGAAACATTTGCTAAAATTATGTTAGAATGTTCTTTCCTGATCAAGAACATACCAGAAGTGTTGTATCCTTTCACACATGTTAGATAAATCTCCTGTAGCAGCCGTTCGGAGGAACCTATGCTTGCTCATACATGCGCCGTCTACCGTGTCTTAAGAAAGTATTCACCCCCCTGGCATTTTTGGTATTTTGTTACATTACAACCTGTATTAGATTTTTAAAAATTTATATTATACATGATGCATCTGCACAAAATATATTGTGTTGGTGAAGTGAATTAAGATAAAGTGCATATATCTAAGCACTTTTAAAGGTCCACTATTATACTACCTTGAACTAGCTAGGATAGGTCTGTGGCTTTACAGAACTGGTTCAGCACATTTAATACACAAAATCATTCTCAGATATTCAGTTGCGTTTTGAGATCTTTAAGGAATGCACTGTTTTAGGACTAAGTCACAGTTATGCAAATGAGCTGCTGTTGGTCAAGTTTTTTCAACTCAGTGTTTACTTTAGCACCTCAGACATGTGAAAATGGCTACAAACAGATGCACAGTGGTACAACCATACATCTTTGACCCAGAAGCAGAACAAGCGGAGCCTCCTGAATGATCATCAAACCACCACTAGTGAAGGATGAAACACTGCGGATCTGTTGGAGATTTGTTATTAATTCACACTCTGAGGATGCTTTGGGGTGTGAGCTATGATGTGAAGTCAAGCAGCTGACATCAGCACAATAATTCAGCACAAAGACCATTTTGTTTATCTGCAAATGCAACCTTTTTTTAAATATATATTTATAAAATTAAAGGAGTAACACCTCTCTCAACATGTAAGAAAAAAACCCCAAATCAAACAATATTGGTAATATCTGCGAGTCTGATGTTTTCACAAACATCTCGGTCTAGTCAAGTCTTTCTCAAACTGTGGTTCTGGGAGCAGTGGTGGTCTGCAGGTGCCCATATTTACGTTGGGCTATCTATAGTCTGAAAGAAAATGCCAAAGCAACTGAAGCCTACAATTCTGTTATTATGCTTCTAAAATACAAATAGCCCTAAAATGGTTTATTAGAGCACACAACACTTGTATTAATTAACTCTTTTGATTTCCAAGCTTAAAATCCATACTTTTAGATTTTGAAAATAACTCAAAACTCCCTGAGTAAACTTGTTTTATTGTGGCCAGTCACATTTACAAAGGAGCAACACCCTTTACATCAGGAGGAACGAAGACAGTGAGTTAAGAGACTAATATTTACAGTTCAGGTTATATATATTAAGATGTTGTGTTGTTTTGGGAGCAATTTTAAATTAGGTGGTTTGTAAGTGTTTGTTAAGTGGGGTAAGTTGTCTGGTTGTAACTGCATAATTAATTTATTTGTCAAATAATTTATTAAAAAAACAGACATAAAGACTCATCTCTACACCACCCTCCAGTGGTGGTAGGGATGAAATGCAGCTTCCCTAACCACCTGCTTTGCTTCCTGAAGGTGCAGCAACATTTTAATATGAATATTTACCTTTTGAGCTCATCAGCAGATATTTTAGACATTGACACAGTTGAACGTGAGAGACCTCTCAGCTGTTTATTCCTTTAGGATGTTTACGTATGGCGTTGGTGGTTTTTTATTGATTGCAGCCTGAAGTGATATTCACAGCCATGAGGTGCAGACGGTGACCTTGTGTGATGTCAGGTGGGACATCTGCAGTGCAGCTCTTTGCTGTATTTGGCCCGGGCTCCTCATGTATGTGCACGTGTAAAACAAAGAGCAGAGGAGATGTCTGTTCTGTGGAAGCATTGTGCTGGCGCCACCAGAGACTCCAGCTCTGGAGACGATTAACTGCAGAGCGACAATAAAAACAGCATGTTGTGCTACTTTGATCTGACTATATGAACACAACTAGTGATAAATACATGACGGACATGTGCATGTACCTTTTATTTTATTAATACCACGCTGCTTAGTGTGGACCACTATAGACATCTATTCTGTCTGCATTCCTTAAGTTTCTTTTCATCTGTTTTGTTTGCTTGTTTGTTTGTTTGTTTTGAACAGGGACAAATCCAGCAACTTCTTCTTGTGGCTGATCCTCGAGCAGCAGAGACCTACTGCAGAGACTACATCCCAGACTGCGACGCACCCTTACCCTATGACAGCATTTTCATCGAGACTGAAGAGGTAAGGTTATGCACTACATTCAAAAGGCACGCTAAGAAAATGTTGTTTTACATCGAAAATACTCAGAAACATTTGACCACATAAATAGTCTGAATTATCTCCCCCATCCTTTATCTATCTGGCTTTGTCTTGAATCAAAGCTCACAACCCGCCGACTCCTAGGAAAACTTTCTAATCATTTCCTTCTGCTGCTGTTTGATTCACCATCTGGCTTACAACTCAACACATATTTTTTATTTGGCTTAACGTTTTGTCTCAGGCTCTTCTAGAACTGAAGTTCACCAAAATAGTCACCGTAAGACATAAATCGGATGTGTTAATTTAACAAGATTTATCTGAATTTTTATTATTTTTTTTACAACGTTTTGTTTCCAGTCAGGTTTGGGCCTGTTGCTCACAACAGTTCTGTTTATTGTTCTGTCCAGAAAAGAAAAATATATAAAAATGTTGGGTAAACAAACAAACACAAGGCTGCTGAAAGTTGCCAAACAGTGTTAACGTTTTGTCTGGAATGCTTAACTCATGTTAGTGAACAGCATAAAGCCAACTTTATAACAGCGACATAATTAGCATAAATGTAAAATCATGAAGTTAGGTTTAGTTATAGAGATATAAAGAGTAGATTGGACATCGAACAAACAGGGATGGTTGAGCTTTGTGTCCTTTAGTTTCATTGTTATTTGGTCTTTAGGAAGAGGGAACACCAAAGAAACGAGTAGCAGAAGAATTTGACTACAGCGTCTTCTATGATGATATCTCAGTGTCCACCGTGACAGCAGGTCCTAATGTCACCGAGTACGAGGTGAGACTCGGTAACCGCCAGTGATTTCTGTTTCCATGGTTGACGTCTTCTTATCCTTCGTAATTTGTTCATCTGTCAATGTGTTGCACAGTTCATAGAGTACGAAGACTATGACAACACAACAAACTATTACCATGCCAACGAGTACGAGGAGTACGACGAAGAATACGACGAACGCTACGGACCTGCAGAGAGAGAACAGGAGTACCTGCTGAACACGCAGGTGGTGTAAAAGGCTTTATTCTTTTAAGCATAAAATAAAATAAAATAATTAATCATGTACAATTATGATGTTTGTATCTCTGTCACATATTTTAAATTAGAATTTACCAGAAAAAGGACAGAAAGGAGAGCCTGGCTATTTGGGGCTGGTAAGAAAACCACACAATCAAAAACAGGATTACTGATTCGCTTCTTAAACAATTTGATCAGTAGGTAAAAATGCTTCATTTACAAAAATATTATGATTTTCTGTTTAGATTGCTGAATTAGGATTTTATACAATCCAATAATATTAACCTGTTATAACCTCCAGCCATCACACAGACACAATGTGTTTCCATTCCTTGGAATTATGATCCAAGTCAAATATTAAATGTATCTATTTTTCATTTCTGAAATTGACAAAGGATTCCCATTCCCATATAACAGTCTAAACCTAACTCAATACTTTCTCAACTATTAGCAACTGCCAAACAATAATGCTTTTCACACTTTATATTGAAATGTATTTTCCACTTCCAGATTTCTTTTTTGCCACACAGAAATAGAGAGACTTCTCTCTGTCATGTTTTAACACTGGACAGAGAGAAACTGTAAATATAAGATGTGCTACTCATCTCACAGTTATGGTGTTACTAAAGAAAGAAAGTCATTCAAGCTCAAATTGGAAAGGTGTTGCCTTTAGCCTTTCATTTTCAAAACCTCTCCAATATGGGTGAGTTAAAACTACTCTGCAAAGAAGAGTTGGCCAAACTTCTTCCATAGTGAGGTAACAAACTATTGAGTTCCTGTAAATGGTGACAACAGTCGGTGCTTCAGACGGAGGCACAACTATTCAACAGGTTTAGATGGCAAATACTTTTTTACACAAATCCTAGTGGTCTGCAGAGGATTAGCTTTAATAAATGAAATTGTTATTTAATAACTGCAGTTTGGATAAATTTTGGACGTACTGGTCAGATATTACAATTGGTCTGATGACAGAATATTTTAGTGTGGCAAAAAAGCAAATTTTGTGAAGGGGAATCGTGTTTTACAGACGTTTATGTGGTGAATTGTACTGTAACCTAAAGAAACATAAAAAACCTTTTGTTTTGGTGATTTTTTTTTTCTTTTTTTACAGGGAACTCAGATTACAGGACCGTATGGACCTCCAGGACCTGAGGTTAGTGAAGCTAACTGGGCAACTTGGAACTAGAAACATGTTTTTTGTTTGGGTACAGTACCTCTTTATTCAGGTGCACATTTAACCTCAACAGCTGAAAATGTAGAATATATATTTTTAGAATAAACAGCATCATTTCAAACTGAGTGTTGTTTATGATGATGTGCAGGGAGCTCCGGGGCCTCCGGGAATCACTGGACCAGTGGGACCTCGAGGAGATCCTGGAGAGCTGGTTAGGTCTACCTTCTGTGTGCTCAAAGCCTGACTCGACAGACTGATGTCTCTTCAGATGTGACTTCATCTCTCTCTTTGCTGTTAGGGTCCTCCAGGGCGGCCGGGCCTTAGTGGTGCTGATGGGATCCCAGGTCCCCCAGGAAACATAATGCTCATACCGGTAACAGGCTGCGTTCCCAGAACGCTGCAGCCGAGCTGCTGCGACTCTGCTGCTATTAACTTACAGAAGAGCCTGAGGGCAAATGGAAAAGTTTCAGAGTTGTTACTGAAAAATGTGACTCTTGGAGATTTAAAGTAAACTAGCTGTTTGCTTTTTAGGCTTTACAACAACGGCGACTCATTATTTAATCATATTTAGTGGTATATGATTTCATTACGATAATCTGATTACATTTTTTATTATCAGGACAAGTTTAATAGTTCTAAATTTATGTAATCCTACCTTTTTCAATACTGTGTTAAGGCAGCGCATTGTGTTCCTTCCCTCATATATTCCTTTGTTTTGTTTTATTTTATTCCACTGTTGACAGTACGTACCTATCAAATCATGGCTGACAGTGGGATTAAATGGCCACTAGGAGGAGTGTTGATTTTTATTTTTTTTTCCTGATCTTCAGTTCCAGTCAGGTGGTGATCCGAGGACAGGAGCTGTCGTTTCTGCACAGGAGGCTCAGGCTCAGGCCATCCTGCAACAGACAAAGGTACACAAACATAGTATTATATTGCGTCAAGCACAACTAATTTAAATCAGTTATTTTCCAGGATTAATATAAATAAGTCTCTTTTCCAGCTGGCCATGAAGGGCCCTCCTGGCCCACTGGGTCTCAGAGGCAGACCCGGACCACTGGTAAGTTACCCTGCAAATGTTGATTTGTTGTAGTGCTTTCACTGTTAGCTTTATGAACAAGACATGTATTAAAGTCACTTTAGATGAATTTAGATATTTATACATTCATAAAGTAGAAGATCTACTGAAGGATGACTGACCCGTGTCACATTTTTTCCCTTTAATTCTACTTTAGTTTCTCAAGGTACATTCTTAGCCAAACTTTAAAAAGACTTTCAGAAAACTTGAAAAACTGTTGATAAACGGTAAAGGTATAAAATAATAGAGAAGAAAAATTAAAAAAATAGAATGAGTCCTTTTTATTCTGTAAGATTAAACATAGAATGCAATGTAGGACATGCAAACATTTATCTCCCCTTCAGCAAACAAGCATCCATGTGTTGGATACACATGACAACAACGTCATCACTCTGCATTTTGACAGGAGTTTGACCCGTTTACACCTCAGACATGTAGAATGGTTCTGTCAATGATGAACTGATCCAAAAAGCTGTGCATCAGAGAGTGTTTAGGGAAAATTAGAAATTTTATCTTTAATAAAAAAGGTGAGATTTGACACTGATACGTGAACATCTCTGATTATTTAATGGGTGACCAAATTTCTTCATATAAAAATATACACTTTATTTCTTGTGTGGATTTAAAAAAAAATGTTAGTAAATATTTGTAACTTGTAATACAACTTGCTTTTTGTGTTAAAAAATGTGATAAAAGAAAAACTTGAACTAGTTTTTGGAGGTGGCAGTGACTCAGGATGTAACAGGTGGGTTGCAGGTTTGAACCCCGCTCCATTATTTGCGTTGCTGCTAGTAGTGGTCAAAGGGCCCAGTGCTGCAGATAGTCTGATAGTCTGAGTGACTGTAGAGTAAAGTACTTTGGAGTCTTTGGACTTGGCAAAGCATAATGCAAATGTTGGCCAATTATCATTTTTGTGTTCTATAGGGTACATCAGGGCCTCCAGGGCTGAAAGGGAGCAGTGGTGAAATGGGACCACCTGTAAGTTTACCTTTGTTGTCATTTCAGTTGTACCAGCTACAGTTTTTTTATATCTCATATCATACTCTCTCATTTTCCTCTCTCAGGGTCCTGTAGGACTGCCAGGTATTCCAGGTCAGAATGGAAGACCTGGAAAACGGGTGAGGATATTTAATGTGCTGCATCTTTTGTTGTTATCAATATCATCTTCCAATGAGTTGTTGTAAAGTTTTGCCTCAAATTACATGTAGTTCATTGATATACATGATTCTTATTAGGGTCGGGGAGGTTCAGACGGGGGCCGTGGTGCGATAGGAGAAACTGGAGCAAAGGTAAATTAATGTCACAGACACACATTTCCTTTCCTTCTTGTTCTGCTTCCGCAAAGTATGGACTTACTCCTGTTCTTTTCCTGCCAGGGAGATCGAGGCTTTGATGGCTTACCTGGCCTGCCAGGAAATAAAGGACACAAGGTACGCAGACGGGGATGAACGAATTCGGGACATCAAATCCACAATTCAATTATCTTTCTATAATGTTTTGTCAGGGAGACAGGGGGAAGCCAGGACCCCTAGGTCCTCCAGGAGAGCTGGGAGAAAAGGTAGGTAGCCATGCCAGAAATAAGTATTTGTAATTTTGATGTTTTTGCTATGGGAGCAAGAATGAGTTTGTTTGTATTTATCTATATATTTACAGGGCTCTCAGGGGCCATCTGGGCCAAGAGGACAACCAGGTGATTCTGTGAGTGTTTATGTTTCAACTTTCAATTTTCATCAGTTTCATGAATAGTTTGATTATGGGACATTTGCATGGTCTTTATACTTGCATATAATTCTTTCAATGGATGAATCTGGCACTTTAGGTATGTGGAATATGTATCCATAGATAAACCAGACTTGTTGAGTTCCACAAGTCTCAAAATCTCTTCATGGTATCTTGACTGATTTATTTTTGTTTTCTGGTGTCACACAACGCATTCTGTTTGATGCACTGACTGAAATTTCATTCACAGATGTGCCTCCATCAGATAAAGCATCATCATCATGATCTGAGCTTTCCCACATTAAGGGAAGAGTCATCAAAGTGTAAACTTCTGCCTTTAGAGAAAACTATTAAGCAATTTTCTCTGCATTTAGTTAATAAAAAAAAATCGGCAAACCTAACTGACCTAAAAAACCCCGAAAACTTTTAGTCTAAATCTTTTCAAACGGTGGTCCTCAGACCACTGGTGGTTAATGGGCGCCCCCTAGTGATCCACGAGGTACTGCATGCAAACAACTTCATTTACCATTACGTGAGCTTAAAATGCGATGCTACAGATAGCTACCACATGACTGTGTTTAAAAATAATAATGGATAAATGGTCCGAAGATATCAATAGAAAGTTTCTCATGGTGAGTTCAGAAACTTTTGATTTTGAACACCATTATGATACACAGTATGCCACACAGGCATGCAGAATTGGGTCTGTGGCTGTGCTGAACGGGATGACTGTGACGCCCCACGCCGACTAGTCCTAAAATAAAATAATTTAGAAAATGTTTGCTTTTTCCAAGGCAACGCCAAGTCTGTTTTTCTTTTATTGTGCTTATAAATTACAAATAGCCCTAAAGCGTCGTTAGTACACACAACACTTGTAATAAAAAACTGTTTTGATTGGAAAACTTAGAATCTACACTTTCAGAATCTGTAAATAACTCAAAATGCTCCACATTAAGTCTGTTTTTCCGTTTAGCTATGGGAGGTAATCAATTTTCTTTCAGAAAAGCATAACACCTGTCTGCATTTCCCCACCTTGTGTAACTTCCATGTGTATTTCAAGGGTCCCAGAGGCCTGACTGGCCCTAGAGGTCGTCCTGGAAACTCAGGCTTGATGGTAAGTGTAAAATACTTGCATGCTAGTTTAGCATATGCTCTACATGAGATTTACTTTTACACACACTGAACTGTCTCACAAACAACAGGCCCTGGTTACTGGGATTACATGTTCAGCTTCAGTGAGTCTCTGCAGTCAAGCATCAATAATCTCTGGGCTGCACCTTCTAATCACAATGTTAAAGCAGTTCTTGGATTCTTAACAGCATATATGTACAATCCTTACCTCATTGAAAAAATGACTGCTTACTCGCCTGAAGTGGTTTCTTCAGTTGTGTGTGTCTGATTTGTGTGCTTGTTGCAACATGAGTTAAGCACTTGTCAGCATCAGTGAACATCTTTTCATTTGTATATTTTACAGACACAGTTTGGATTTTGATTTAGGAAGCGGTAATGAACTTAAGCTGGGAACAAGCACATCTAAACCAGAGGCTCTGATAAACATTTTTGGTTTAATTCTGTTCATTTTCAATTAGGGCTTGAAAGCCACCTATTAAAAAGTACCAGGCAATGCAGTAAAATCTTGTATGGGAAGGTTGATTATTCTGAAAACCCATCATCAGGAAATGGGCTCTCTGTGTTTCAGGATATTCAGCCGAAAATGTTTGTTTTTGTTTAAATCCCTTGCTGTGTCTCCTCAAAGGGCATTCGTGGAACTGATGGGGTCCAAGGTTCAAAAGGCAACATAGTAAGTAAAGTAAAATATGTGACCCTAAAGGTGCTGGATTAGTTCACGACTTTTACATGAATAATTGTCTGCCACAGGGACCACCAGGAGAAACTGGAGCACCCGGTCAGCAAGGCAACCCTGGAATTGTTGTATGTGCTAAAATGAAGCATGCTGAAAATGAACTCCATGGCTTAGTTTTAAGACTAACGTGATATTGCATCTGCAGGGTTTTCCTGGCCCTCAGGGGCTCGTAGGACTACCAGGAGAGAAGGTAAGTGAGCTTTAGCTGGTGATTTTTTTTCTTTAGGATAAGATCTCTTGATGGACAATTTCTCACTGTCTGGCAGGGACCTCAAGGGAAGAAAGGGATGCAGGGCTTACCTGGAAATGATGGGCCTCCAGTACGTACAGATTTCATGTTCCATATTTAGGGTCTGTCCCAGAAAACCTGCTCAGCCTGTAGGCGGGGCGGTTCTCCAGTGGCCCGCCGTGTTGTTGTTAAAGATGTTAAACGTTGAACGGAAATGTGAAAATATGGCCAAGAATGAATGTTTTTGCAAGACATTATAGGTAATACTTAAACATCAGCTACAGACTCTTCAAAAAATATAGCTAAAATAAATAAAAAAGTTTTTGCACTTCAGTTAAAACCTGATTAAGTAGTTAGCCAATGAGTGCTAAAACAAGCTGGTCACATTCAAGAGTTAAATAAAATGAAATAAATAATGATAGGTAAGTATTTGTAGGTTTAATAATATTCTTAGGGTACAAAATTCAAGTATTTGAATTTACAATATGTTTTACAATAAGTAAAAAAAAAAAAACAGGTTTACAATAAGTTTTGTTGTGTTTTCCTAAATCTTCCAGTTTTGTTTAGCAATGTCTGCTGCTGGTGCAGCATTTTAGTTGCTTCTTATCCAAGTGATTTAAGTATTTGCAGGAAGTATTCTGATTGGCTGTCGGGGTGGCTCATTTAGTTGCTGACACAGACAAAACGAAAAAAAAAAATTCTAAATGCAAACGAGACACATTTTCCTTTATACACAAAGACATGCTCAAGTTGGTGGCACAAACATAACATTATATGCAGAAGGTTGCTTTACAGCGTGCTGACATCCACCCATGCTAGCTAGTACTGCCTCATCTAGAAATCCACAGCTCCAGTAATGTAAACATCAGCTCAGTGGCGCCCTCTCCCTGCAGCGAGCAGGTGAACAAGCACGCTCATTTTCCCCTCTGCTGCTCAGTCTTCAGAAAAAGAAAGTGTCCAATGATTTTTGTGGCCTTTACCCATGACTTGTCGTTTTATTTGATTAAGTTGTTAGCATGTAGGTTGAAAAATGCAGCGGTTATGGAACTCAAATTATTAATAAAAGACTCCTGACTTCAAACTCCCTTCCTTAGTGTTTGCATGCATACCATAATATGTTGCCACTGCACTTTTAACCATTATACCAAAGACACTCTTTAACCCGCTTTTGCTATCATTGTTGCTGGTATATTTAGAATGAATAAGCAAACCAAGCTTAGCCTGGTGGGAAGCAAGTAAAGCCTAGCAGCCCTCCAGGCCTGCAATACTCTGGGACCGACCCTGTTTATTTCAGACCCTTGTTGCATTCCTGAGTCTCTACAACATAATAACCTCAGTTAAATGACTAAGTCTTTGTCTGCTTGTCTACAGGGTCATCCTGGGAGAGAAGGGACTCCAGGTGAAAAGGGATTGCCAGTAAGCATATACTAACTTTCTTTTGTACTTTGATGCTATTTGCAATATAGATTTTTTTTCAACATGAGTATATGTTTGTTGTTAGGGTCCTTCTGGTGTGCAGGGACCTGTAGGATACCCCGGACAACGGGGAGTTAAGGTAAGAAATGCACAGTCACTGTGCTTGCAAATGTATTAAAACACCTTCCACTTTTTTATATTTCTTCTCGTTACAACTGAGATCTGAAAAATGGGAATGCATTTGTTTTTCCAACTCCCCATCCCCCAATAATGGCAAACAAAATCCAACATGAATAAAAAGAGTCCACATGCCTGCCTTAGTTTAATCCTGTCTGTCGTATGTAGGCCTCAGAAGTGATTAGAGAACTTCTGGACAAGTCATTGAGAATGGAGAACCTGGAGTGGAGAACCTTAAAGCAGGGTTAGTTTTCTAACAATATCAATCTTAGAACAACTCATGAAACCACATCAGCTCAGCTGAAGGAATCTGTCAAGAGGGCAGCCCTGTCATTCATCCAATGAATCTAGCCTTTAAGGAAGACAAACAGGGTCAAAATAACTTACTTTTGCTTAATAATTGTCATCACCAAAATGTTTACATGTCCATAACTGTCCTCATGACAGTGAATGAGTTAACTCTAGAGAATATGGTTCCTCTGAAAACTGGATATTTCTTTCATCTCATCTCAAATGGACAAAAAACAAAGTAAAATATTAAAGATTTCAAAAGAAACAGGTTTAAGTTTTTCTTTCACTTTACAATTATGCTACTTGCTTAATCACATTAACAAACATCACAGGTTGTGGCTACAATTTCACAAAAAGGGGAAAATGTTGAAGGCGTATGAACAAGTTATGAAACTAAGAGTGTAATGTTTTTCAGCATGCAGGAGTTTTATGTTCCCTCTTACCAAATGCTGCAGTGAGAATCATCTCCTCATGTCTAATTTTTGTATGTTGTTTGACAGGGTGCAGATGGAATCAGAGGGTTGAAGGGAAGCAAAGGGGAAAAGGTAAAACGTAACAAAACTAAAATCATCTTCGTACGTTCAGAAAATCAAGCTGTCTAGAGCTGCTTTTTTAAACCTATAGATGAACTCAAGTGTCTCCTGTTTTCCTGCACGATTTTCAGTATTTTAGTTTGTCACACTGCTGTTCTCTGCAGGGAGAAGATGGTTTTCCCGGGGCAAAAGGGGAGATGGGAGCGAAGGGGGATGTTGGAGATAATGGACCTCTAGGGTCTCGAGGTGAAGATGGGCCTGAAGGTCTCAAAGGTCAGTTGGGTCCTCAGGGAGAGGCCGGGCCGGCTGGTATTTCTGGAGAAAAGGTACATGTTGTATAAGGCCATGTATAATTAACAAAACCGTCTTAACCTATCATTTTCTGCAAATTCACTCAACTAGCGTTGTGTTTCAGGGGAAACTGGGGGTTCCAGGTTTACCTGGGTATCCAGGACGACAGGGCCCCAAGGTAAAATAAACTGAGAATACAAAATTGGTTAATGATAGAGCAGCAGATGAAGTTTATGTTGATCTTTCTTCCTTTGCAGGGCTCTGATGGGTTTCCTGGTGCGCTGGGGGCTCCTGGAGAGAAAGGGAAGAAAGTAAGTGAAGCACTCAGAACACATGCTGTGAAATCCTTACTGTGTTTCATAAATGTCTGACATTTGTCTCATTTAACAGGGCCCTGCAGGACAAGCAGGAAGTGCAGGCCAAAGAGGTCCAAACGTGAGTCTTGACCATAAGATGTTCACTTTTAGTATAAGCAAGAAAATCACTCTGCTGTCATTACTGTCCAGTCAGAGATTTGTAAATTTCTTTGTGCCAGTAACTGTTTTTATCACATTTTTCCAATGCTGCAAATGTTATCATTTTGTTATGTCCAAGTCAGATGACTGCTGGCTTTGACGGTTTTAAAGGTTTCTGTTTACCTTTGCAGCAAAAAAAAAAGAAAGAAAACAAAACCATGTAGCATCCCATTGAACAAAAACTTTACACAGCCTTGGATAATGTGGAGCTTCTTTCTGCTTTTGAACCACAGCTTCCTTCTCATGTCAGGACATATTCTAAGCAGCTTTCACCTTTCAGCTGATTTCAAAGTGTTTTTTTTATGTTGTGTTTCTGGCAGGGTGCCCGAGGAGGCAGGGGGCTGAGAGGTCCTACAGGGAAACCAGGAGAAAAGGTTAGCTGACTCTCACCTGAACCTGCTGCAACATGTTTCTGTTCCCTGTGTTCCTGCTCTGCCTTCTGTCACTGCTCCTGTGATCTCCTTCCCTCTCGCATTCTCTCAGGGAGCCTCAGGACATGACGGGCCCCCAGGATCTCCCGGAGAGAGGGTAAAATATAAAAACATTATGCATGCAAACATCCGTATATTTTATTGATCATCTGCGAGAAGCTCGGATAAAATCCTAATAGAACAAATGTGATGAATTATTTTTTTTTTACTTATTTTCCATGAAAACCTTAAAAGTGTGGTTTATATTTGTCTTCAAACAAATATTATTTAAATATGTCCTAAATAATAACGAATAATGTCGAGGGTAGTGCAATAAGTAAAGGGCCGGTCCAAGATCAGGGGCCTCATGTGTAAAGCGTGCAAACGCACAAAAATATGCAGCGGCATATTTTACGCGCAAGTCGGCATGTATAAAAATGAACGTGGCGTGAAAGTTTGTGTAAACATACGCAAACTTTTGACCTACTGTGAAAATGTGCGGCACTTTAGCTGTGGACAATAAACTACAAAGTGTCAAAACTCACCTAAATACACTGAAATCTGACAATATTCAGTGTTATTTAGACCAAGAGGCATCAAACCCAATGATTTTTCATGATTTTAATATTTTATTGTTTAATTGTAAAGTATAAAACTGAACAACATTTATCCTCAGACAATAAGCTAACACGCACACAAAATAAAGACAATAAAATAAAAAGATGTGTAAACCTCACTCAAATGTAAATAGTACATTTCCTCAGGTTTTGTCTCATAAATATATAATTGTTCTGTGCGCTGAAGCGCATAAAATGCATCTGTGGAGTAATTTCATTTTCACTAAAAAAAGAAAGCAAGGTTGGATCAGCAGATTAACTCCCAACAGGTTTGATTATTTTTAAGGTGATTAAGGTGTGTATAATGACATGTATATAAGTAGCTGTGCAAAGGTGAGCTGTGTAATTGAAGAGCGCTTTGGCTCTGATGGGGAACATGACCAGTGGACGAATTCAGAGGGAGCCTGTGTTCAGAGATCATATTGATCTGCTGGGAAATGTTGATGATGATTTATTAGCATTTAGATTAACCCAGACTGATCATCCTGGAGCTCCGAGCAAAACTTAAAGAAAGAGCCGTGGGTTACTGGTGCAACTATGTACGGTTTTATACATCTGTCTGTCTGTCAACTCTACAAAATATTTACAATTATAGTTATATATACTAACTACAATTAGGTGCTCAGAGTCTGACAGGTCTATCTTTGTTGGCATTGAAATGCTGTGCAGATTTCTATGTAATTCCTATTATAGATCCTAAATTAAAACAGAAGAGGGAATTGAAGCACATTTATCTTAGATATCTATCGCCCGTATCTCCAGGACATAATCCCGTTAAGTGACACAGTCATTTCAGGTAGAAATTGGCTTTTCTCTGTGCAGGATCTGGGCTTTAACTGGTTTTTGGCAGAAACCCCCCCCAGCTAAATTTGGTATTTTTGGTATATTTTCGGTGTAACACAGAATGCCTTCTTCTACACAGTGCATAAGACTTCCTGTGCTTTAAAATTCTGAATTTAACAAAATTAACAGAACGCCACGGTAAAAAAAACAACAACCCCCCCTAAAAACCATCAAAAATCTTTATTATTATTTATTGAGTTATATCCATCACAGGGAAGTGGTCACACAGTGGTTCAAAATCTAATTTAGCTTAATGCAGATACCTCATGAAAAGTACACTTTTACTGTTATGTGCAGATTAGAAATGTAAGTAGGCAGATATCATGACAAATGACCAAACATGGACACTCTGTAGGGGAGAACATCCCAAATTATAGGGGGAGAAAAAGGTAAAAGAGACGAACTTCTGTCACAACCTTGAGAATACGACTACATCTGTGTTACTGGTGTGAACATAATTTGTATGAAAGAACTAAATGACAGAGAAAGTCACTCAAAACGACTCAACGAGACACTCAAGCTGAATGTGATTGGGTTTTGGCACAACACCAGGTTTATTCCCGCTGTCGGCATTAACTAACCTTGTGAGAACTGATTCCTAAGCTACTGCAGGCGGCAGATCTCATGAGTCTAGCAACTTAATTAGCCTGTGATCTTCATCATCCTTCACCATACTTCTGATGTCGTTCTCCTGGAGCTTAGTCTTACGTTTCTTCCCATACTCGTCCTGCTGTCTCTAATGTTAACTTTAACTTGCTTCTGACTCCAACTTCATTGTTCTTTTCTTTTTCATGTCACTGGTAAGTCAGGGTTTGCTTTTGATGAAGCATCTCACTGTGTTGGTGGGCATGTTTCAAACAGACGTCCATGTAGTCATATAGTCGGTCACCTGCTCAGTCGCGGCATCAATGTCATTCAAAGTCTGACTGAGCTTCAGTTGTTTTGCAACCAATAAGAGCTTAGAGTGAATTTCAGATCTGTCCTCAAGGCAAACTGCCACGCTGGCGTTAGATGTTTTCCTGCTTTACCTTCAATATGACCAAAACATTGCACTGAATGCTATTTATAAAAGCATCACTATATTAATCCCTTATCTATTTGGTTCATTTTGCATTTTTTTGTTTTCTAGGGGCCTTCAGGGCCACAAGGAAGGAATGGAGAACCAGGACCTAAAGGCTCAAGTGTAAGCAATTACAAAACACTATTTTTTTTTTTACAAAAGTTCAACAAATTTTGATATAAATCTGCGAAAACATAAAATATGCAAAATTGTTACAGGGTCCAGCTGGGAAGGATGGACTTCCGGGTCATCCGGGTCAAAGAGGAGAACCAGTGAGTGACATTATGAAAGGTTATGAGGAAAATCGTCATTTCCACACATTTACCCAGAAACCCTTGCTCAACCCGGATTGAGCCTCACAGTGTGTTTGAATCCCGGCCCAGTTTTAATTTAAATTCTGCTCAATGATGGTCTAAAAGACACACTGCTGGTATTTAATGTCCAACTTTTTTTCAGGGCTTTCAAGGAAAAACGGGCCCCCCAGGGCCTTCAGGTGTGGTCGGACCTCAGGTAGGCGCCTCTGTTTAAACCTGTCGTTTTGAGTTGAAGAATTTTCCAGTGTAATTACATATAACATAATATTCAGTTGAACAAATATCAATTTGGTAAAATTTTTATCTAACTTTCTGTATATTTTTATTTCAACTAATTTAGCTGAATTATTTTGATTACATTCAAAATATTTCAAGTCATTTCAGTTCAGTTTTTTATACAACTTAAAACAGAAGCATGACATCAAGGCCCTTTAAGAGTCAAAAAAATCCCATTGAAATCGCGCCACACTGAGTACATAGACATTATCCATCTGAGATCAGTTTTTTTTTTACTTAGTTTGGATTATTTCAGTAAGAAATCTCTCCTTACATTCAGTTTCATTTTCAAAGCCCTGCTGTCTCATTGGGTTGGATTGTAACACCCTGTTATTATTGAAGCCCACTGAAATGATGTGTGATGTTTGTTTCAGGGGAAATCAGGGGAACCTGGACCAACAGGAGACCGCGGTCACCCGGGAGCACCGGGCGTACCCGGAGAGCACGGTTTACCTGGGGCTGCTGGGAAAGAGGGCGGAAAGGTCAGATGCAGATTTATTATTTCTGTTTTCATCATTCCACTTATGCTGTAGGTAACATTTCTGTTGTTTTTAATTCTTAGGGGGATCCTGGTTTACCGGGGACATCAGGGAAGAACGGTCCAACTGGACTGAAGGGGTTCAGAGGGAGCAGAGGAGCTACTGGAGTTATGGTATAACTGCTGAAATACTGGACAGTACATCTGTGTTTGTGTTTTTGTGAAGATCTTTTAGTAGTTTAGTGCTTCAAAATGCTTTACTGACATTTAAAGGGACCTCCTGGTTTGAAAGGAGCAACAGGCCCCGGTGGATCCCCCGGATCTCTGGTGAGTAATGGCACAACGATTCTGATTTGCCTTAACTCCCCTGTCAGGCATTCTGCAGGTGTGTTTCCCCATATGTAACACTACCTTCCACAGTAATTTGGTACTTGAAGACATTTAAAGGGCTGATATGTTGTGTGTAGGGGCCATCAGGAGAACGGGGCCCTCCAGGACCAGCCGGGGCAATCGGACAGCCTGGTCGTGCCGGAGCGGTTGGAGGACCGGGACCAATGGGAGAGAAGGGGGAGCCTGTAAATATCAGCATGCTTTTTGTTTCTTTTAATCATTTCATCTGCTGACACAGGAGACTGCTTTAGAAAACATCCTCAGAGAATATGAAGAAAACACACAACCAAAAAAATACTTGTTTGTATGTAATTTCAATAAATGAGTTGTTCCTCGCAATTTTTCTCTGCATTGTTTGTATCCTAATTGCACTTTTTAAAATGAGCTCATTATTTGCCTCAGGGAGAGAAGGGCCCTATTGGACCTGCGGGTAAGGATGGGGATCTGGGTCTGGTAGGAATGCCTGGAGCAACAGGACCTGCAGGACCTTCGGGGGATGATGGGGATAAGGTAAAGCATGCACGATGTGTTAGAGCACAAGAGAAATAAATACAGGATCTGGGGCCAATATTTGATTTATGCTTTTAGTAAATCTGTGTTCCTATACAGATTATAGCTTATTCTGATTACTCTGTAACACCTCCAATTAACAATATTCCAAAAGCATTTTTTCTACCCATTTTTTTGGCTGCCATGGTTTTCTGTGGTTAGCATTATTTAGTATAAGCAGCAGTCTGACCTTCATCTCAACGCTGCCAACATTTCCACACCCAGCATCAAAACTCAGCTTGACAGCAACACACAAAAAAAATATCAGTCCACTTCTCTGTAATTCCTTCAGTCTTCCTGTTTTCTGCTGGATTCTCAGCCTGTTTGAAACTGAAGAAAATACAGATTCATTTTAAATAGATTCCTACAACTGTTCTGCAACACCTCAATGATACTGAAAGCCTGCAGATCTGAGTGTTCTTCCCTCAGTAACCACTTCCATATCAAAAACTGTTGTTGGTAGCTTGAGATGCTAGCTCTTGGCATGGTCTGTTCACGAATTGAAAGGAAGGTTGGATTTTTAAGTTCTTAGTCGGCCACTCACCATTCAGTGCTGGTCAAGCGGAAAGTTTCCAGATGTTTTGTGTTTTATGTCCACAGGGGGAGCAGGGAGGACCTGGACAGAAAGGCAGCAAAGGAGACAAGGGGGAAACGGTGAGTGGGGGGTTGGGTTGTGCTTCAGAAGGATCGGTTATGGTCACCTCATCTAGTTTCACATAATTCTTTGGTGATTTCTCAACAGGGCCCCTCGGGTCCTACTGGCACCCAGGGGCCAGTTGGTCAGCCTGGTCTTCCAGTGAGTCTTCTCTTTTCTTTTCTGTCTTGTTAGGACTGATTGTTGAATGTCTGTTGTGACATTTTTTAATGTAATATATCATAATATGATTCCATTTATGTTCTAAATACATGATCACAATGGATTGATCCCAGTCAATCCATCAATCTGTTGTCACTAATGTCGCGAGATGTTGTTGATCCTAAATGTGTTCACACCAGACTCCACCTGTCTAACAGGGTGTAGATGGGCTGTCTGGCCCTCGAGGGCAGCAGGGTATGTACGGCCCCAAAGGAGACGAGGGGCCCCGTGGTTTCAAGGGCTCCAGAGGGCCGAGAGGATTACAGGTTAGGTTTGTGAATGTGGGGATTGTTGAAGGATATTAATTTAGTTTTATTTCAGTTAAATAATTCTGTACATACTTTCCCAGGGTATGCCTGGCTTACCTGGAGAAAAGGGAGAGAGCGGACATGTTGGTTTGATGGTTAGTTTATATTCTCTTTATTCTATTTGTTTGCTTTCGCACCTTTTTTCTAATGTCACAAATGTTTGAAAAAAAGGTTGATTTATCCCGGTTACCTGGTTGTAGGGTCCACCTGGACTTCAAGGCCCCAATGGTGCTCAAGGACCTATGGGAGGACTGGTAAAGCCTTAGGCGTTTGTTTTTGAATCTTTAATCTTTCCAGAACTAAATTCTGCAGTAATAAACATCATTTGTGTGGCACAGGGCCAAACCGGCAGACCTGGGATGATTGGACAGCCGGGTGTTGTGGGGGAAAAGGTCAACAAAAATCTTCACTGTTTTCACTTGAATATCCTAATACTTCTCATATATATATTTTTTGCACTTAATATTTTTTTCCTCTTAGGGAGAGGATGGAGAAGCGGGTGACCCTGGACCAGTCGGTATTCCTGGAAGGCTAGTGAGTCTGTTTGGTTTTTAGCTAGCTAATCTTTGAAATAAAAATGTATTTTACAATTAATGTTATTGCCTTAAGAGTCTCCCACACTTTACATTCCCTCACTCCTCTCCTGTTGCTTACAGGGTGACAAAGGAGACCAAGGTGAAAAGGGAGATACCGGCCCTCCAGGAGCCGCCGGTCCCCCGGGGGCCAGAGGCATTCCAGGAGAGGATGGAGCAAAGGGCAATGGTGTAAGGGCCACTCACAGTGTACTGTATGATGTGTAATGACACACATTACTGTAGCATACACAAACAACTTTAGTTGTAAATAGAAATGTAGAATCGATTCCTAAAGAATTGAACAGATGTAGTAAATAAATGAGTATTATATAAATTTGTGGTTTTAAAGTAAAACACAAATACTGTTAAGTATTTACCATTTAGACATTTCCTAGTCTTTTAGTGTTTGTCACATGTAAATGTTTCAGATCATTAAACAAATTTTAATATCAGACAGAGATAAACATGACTATAACAAGAAGCAGTTTTCAAATAATTATTTCATTTATTTATCACATAAAGCTATGTGATAAAGTAATTGCCCTGTTAGGGGCAACAATTACCCATCAAATGTTTGTGGGAACTGCAGTCAGTCTTCTTGTTGAGAAAGTTTGGCCCCTTCCAATTAAACTATGAATTAATTATAATTAGGTACAAAAGAGCTTCATCTTACTTGCCACAGCCAGTCTTGATTCTTGCCTGACCTGTAGAATCAAGAAATTACATAAACAGAACCAGTCTGAGAACAGGAAGTTGACAAAATGAACTCATATCAGTGCATCAGGCACAGAAGGAAAAAAAATTCAAGGACAGACTAGAACTACAGTCAGTAACATCCAAATGGTTACAGAGTCTTTTCTCAGCCTCTGAGACTTAAGGAAAGCCAGAATCCACAAACAGATTAAAGCAGCAGTGAACCTTCCCAGGAATAACCTAAATTATTCCAATATTGAGGAGGAGTAACCCAGGACAACCAGGACCAATCATCTGAAAGGCTTGTCATACGTCAGCCTACAAAAGCTTTTATTGCTTGTGTCTTTAGTTCAGGGGAATAACTGCATTATACAGTTTTAGCTACAGACTGAAAGGCCGACCTCCAGAAGTCCTGGTTCTGTCATCCATGGCCTCCAGACTCTCGGCTCCTTCGTAACCGGCCACCTTCCTGTGGCCTTCCTGAACTGATTCAGAACTCTAGCTCGTTTTTCTTTCGGACCCTTTATTTTAATTTGTGTTTCCTCTGTTGTGAAGAGTTCTGATCGTAAATAAAATACTGAGTCTGTGGCTGCAGCTAAAGATTGAGGTGAAGACACAGAGGCCTTCCAATATCACAGACTTTGATCACATCCCTAAAATCACATTTTCAAACACGAGAAAAGCTGGTTAGCGAATATAAGGGTGTGATTGTTGTAATGCAAAAAAAGATTTTTTATATTGGTTTTTAACATAGGTATACATATTGTTTGACCAATAATAGTTTTTTTCTCAAAATATTTTCTCACATGTTTTAAGAGATGCCTGCCATATTCTCTATTGGAAACAAACTTTTAGCCGAATGACTCACTTTAGATTCAGTCAAACATTTGAAACCTTTTAGCAATAGCAAATTCACATTGTTGAAAATGAACAACATACTGTATGTGCTTTGATTGTAAGGTTTAATGCGTTGTATTTTTGAATTTTCTTCTTTCCACAGGGTCCTATAGGTCTGACTGGTGACCTTGGTCAGCAGGGAGAGGCAGGACCCAATGTGAGTGCCTGCTTGAAATTCACTTTTTTTTTTTGTCTTTTAAATAACAGAAAGTGCTGACTGTTCATCTGTTTACTTCACTGCAGTAAGTCAGCAACATATGACACATTTCTCAGAAGCTTGCGTTGTATGTGTGGGAACGTTTGATGTGCATCACATTCTAAGAACATACACACTACGAAAACTATTCACACCCCTTGACCTTTCCATATTTTGACACATTACAACCAAAAATATAAATATATTTCATTGAAATTTTATCTGACATACCAACACAAAGTGGTATACAATTGTGAAGTAGAAAGAAAATTATACGTGATTCAAAACGCATTTTACAAATAAACTAAAAAGTGCGGTGTGCAGAAGTATTCAGCCCCCTTTTCTTTGAGTGCGACCAATTGCCTTCAGAAGTTACCTGATGGCTTCCTGTGATTAGACAGAGTCCAGCTGTGTGTAATCTGATGTCGGTAGAGACCCAGCTGCTCTGTGACGCCTCAGAGGGTCAGAGAATATTGGAGAGAAAACAGCATCATGAAGTCCAAGGAACACAGCAGACAGGTCAGGGAGAAGCTGTGGAGAAGTTTAAAGCAGGCTTAGACTGTAAAAAGATTTCCCACGCTCTGAACATCTCACTGTTGAATCCATCATCCGGAGATGGAAACAGTCTGGTCCAACTGTAGACCTACAAGACGAGGCCGTCCACCTAGACGTCCAGCTGAACATGCAGAGCTCTGATCAGAGATGCAGCCAAGAGGCCCATGGTAACTCTGGACCAGATGCAGAGATCCACAGCTCGGGTGGGGGAATCTGTCCACAGGACAACTATTAGTCATCACTGCACAAATGTCTTTCTGGAAGAGTGGCAAGAAGAAAGTCATTGTTAGAGAAGCATAAGAAGTCCTGTTTACAGTTTGTCAGAAGTCACGTTGGACACAGCAGACACATGGCAGGAGGAGCTTCGGTCAGACGAGAACAAAACTGAAGTGAACAAAATGCTGTTCACAAACGCTCTTCATCTGATCTGACTGGGCTGGAGCTGTTTGGAAAAGAAGAAAGGGCAAAAAATGTTATCACCAGATGATCACAGCTGATGGACAAAAACCCTAAAGACTAGCAGCTGGAATCACAGAAGGCGGTTTCACAAAGTATCGACTCAGGGGAGTTGAATACTTTGCACACCACACTTTTTAGTTTTTATTTTTAAAAAATGTTTTGAGGAATGTATAATTTTCTTTTTACTTCACAGTTGTATACCACTTTGTGTTGGTCTTTAACAATAAATCCCAATGATATTCATTTATGCTTCTGGTTGGAAAATGACAAAATATGGAAAAGTTCAAGGGTTATGAATATTTTTGCAAATGACTGAATGAAAGCTAAACATTTATTTTGTAAAAAAACAATAGAAAAGTCAGTATGATCACAGTTAAACTTTGATGAAACCACATATTTCATTTAAATATTAAATATAGAAGGAAAGGAAACACCTCCTAACCACAACTGTTTATTTATATTTATGTTTAAATATTACATATTTTATATTAACATTGTAAAAAAACCACAATATCACATCGATATAAAATTTCCTTAATGTATGTATGTGATGTATATTTTATTTATTAATGTTGCATGTTTGTAGTGAAAGATAGTAATCTGTTCCAGAAGGACAAAATCAATAAGTAAATAAAAAACTAAATAAATACTACAGCACTCCAGAAGTCTTAAACCTGCTATTTGTGTATAAAACTAACATTGCATATTTGCAGTTTACTCACTGTTTTACACAAAGTTTTTGTAAATTCTCAGCTGTGTTTTTCACAATATTTTTTCCATGCTACTTTTTAATAGAGCTATGCATGTTTTGTAGTTTAGTTTTCCTCTGCCCACAATGTTCCTTCCTCATTAGGGTGTAGATGGCCTCCTTGGATCTAAAGGCGACACCGGAGAATCTGGTAAATCTGTAAGTCTCACTTTGTAAACTGTGACCTTTGACATCCTTAATGTCATTATTTAAGATGATGTTATCATACAAGGGGACCTCATTCTTTGAATTCCTCAGGGACCCCCAGGGGCAACAGGGGAGCCTGGACCACCGGGGCCTCCTGGACGAAGGGTTTGTATCTCTGATTGTGTTTTTTTTTGTTTTTTTTTTTTCCTCTCAGTATCAAGTTTCATTATTTGAATAATGTCCTGCCACTTTCAACTCACCTGTAAACATTCAGGGACACTTGGGGAAACCCGGAAAGGAAGGAAAAGAAGGCCTGAAAGGAACAAAGGTAAACATTTGAAGCATCTCTAAAAAAAAACTTTTGAAATGAACCATGTCTCTGAGTGTCCCATGTTTCTGTCATTCTAGGGGACCCCTGGACTGGAGGGTCCCATTGGAAAGACGGGACCCAGAGGTTCTCAAGGGCATCCAGGAAAAAATGGTCCACAGGGCCTGAGAGGAATCCCTGGACCAGCAGTGAGTCTGTTTGTGCCAATAGGAAGAAAGCAGACTAAAGACCACTATCAATAAGTTTCTCTTTTGGTGTGTGTGTGTGTGTTTTTAGGGTGAGCAGGGTTTAAATGGGCCACCGGGTCAAACTGGACCTCCAGGTCCCATGGTAAGTTCTTAAATTGAAACATTTAGGCTAATGTGCATCAGGCTAATTAGTAACATGCACTTTTACAAATAAAGTGTACCGTTTCTAGACATGAGACAACAACTATCGCCAAGTTGGAGCGTCCAGTTACCTTTCATTTGTTTCCCTCAGTAAGCACAAGGCCAGCTGGATGGGTGGGATTCATTCAAAGCGGGGGTCTCCCCGCTGCACTCCTCAACTACCAGTGTCCTGTAGCTTTTAGCTGTGTCTCAGTTTAAGCACACCCCACCTTAGTTTGTTAGGCTGACTCTGCAGAGCCTGAATGAATTCTAAAGAAGCAGTTTAGGAAAACATCTAAAGGTTCAAGGACACTGACCTTGTTGGACTTCAGGTTGAGAGCCACTAAATAGTTAACCTGAAGTTTTCTGTTTGGGACAATGTATGAATTTAGCTAAAATGTTAATTAACTTTAAATAAAATTGCAAACATTAATAATAATGATCTCTAGCTATCAAAAATAAATTACATTTCTTCCATTGAGTAGAGAGAATGTATCAACGAAATTCTATGAATACTAGTGTTTTATGACTGATCTGATCAGGTTAATGGAAAAAAAAAACAAACAACAACAAAACAAACAAACATGATTTTAACTATGTAAACTTTAACTCTTTAGGGTCCACCAGGTTTACCAGGCCTCAAGGGAGATTCTGGCAGGAAGGGAGACAAGGTTCATCAAAAACACACAACTATTATTTTACAGTAATGTTGTCACTGTTGTGTTTGTAACCTCATTCATGATGTGGACACAGGGTCACGGTGGACTAATCGGACTCATAGGACCTCCAGGAGACATCGGAGAGAAAGGTGACAGAGGACTACCAGGAAGCCAAGGCCTTCAAGGTCCAAAAGGAGATGAGGTACTGAAACACCCAGAGTCAGAACTTAATCAGAAACACAATGAAATTATATACTTGAGAGTCACTTGGTGAAATAATTCAGACTGCATGTAGGTAGACATTAATAAGGAAAATTTACATTGATAACAATATTTCTTAAACATGTTTTTATATGTTTTACATTTTCGTGTCCACATCTGAGCGGGCAGCACCTCCATGGGTCAGTCCCTGCTGTTTTATTAAAGGGTGACAGAAACTGAAACTTTTCTGTAAATCCAGATTTGTTGATTATAATACAGTTTTGTAAAGCATCCACATGAAAATAGATTGTGATTTCTTAATAATTAGCTTAAAATCAAATCAAATTTTATTTGTATAGCACATTTCAGCAGCAAGGCATTTCAAAGTGCTTTATATCATATCAAACACAGAAACACAATGCAATATAGAATCAACAATCAAAACACGACATTAAATCAGGTTCCATCAATAAATTTGTAATTGATTACGTTTCAAATACAATCCTAAACAGGTGGGTTTTTAGTGGAGTTTAGAAGGTTTACCAGTTACACTCCTACTGTGTTATATGGAACAAAATACCTGTTGCTATTTTTATTCCCACTCACAATCACACAGTTTAAAACCATGTAAACAGCATTTTAATGGGCTTCTGACACAAGGCTCCGATCACCTCTTTCACGGAATTTCGAGCTGGGACTCCGCCGTCCCTCCTTAACAATATACTTGCAGAAACTATGGGTGCAGCTGACATAAAATCACAGTGTACTAATAGTGGGTTTCAAGAGTTGAGTTTTATGGCAACTTCAAAAACCAACCGTAACTCAGACTTGATCAGGAAATTTCCAGCAGCAAGTAGACGTTGAGCAACAAGAACAGTTTTTAAGATGGCAGCTATTTCTTTGTTTTTGTTTCTGTTGAAGCTTGTCTTGTTTACTTATAGTTTTGTTTCCTTGTATAAAAATTAGGGTCCAGTCGGCCCACCAGGCCCACCTGGACCTCCTGGTCCCACAGGACTGTCTGTGAGTAAACTATAGGCCGTTACTCAGCTTGTAAAGAGGCTAAACAATTGCTAACCTGCTAGTTTTGTGGAAAACTACCAATCCTAGTTTTATGATTCTCTCTTTTCAACACCTCACCTTTTCTAATAGGGTGCTATTGGTCAAAAAGGCTCCAAAGGGAACCAGGTACAGTTGATACTGATTTTTATGTTTTAACTATTCCCTGTTATGACACATTGTTAGCAGCTCCACAGTACAACCTAAAGTACATTGTATTATTTACTATTTAGGGTCCGATAGGTCCCAGAGGAGACACCGGCCCTGTGGGGCCTGCAGGACCACCTGTGAGTTCTGCCCATAGCAAAAGTTGTGCCATCAAAGTGTCTGTATTCATTAAGACTCTGCCTTAACTTCTTCTTTGTTCTTTTGGTGCGTTTCCTCTCCCTAGGGACGGGCCGCTGTTGGTTTTTCGCCTCTTCCAGAGCGAGGAAGAAGAAGAAGAACTCACCCTGTGGTGGATGGTGCTGCAGTTGAGGACGAGGAGAAGACCATGGACAGAGGAGAGGACGACGGTTGGGTGCAAAGCGACCAGGCCACACTGGATGGTTTGGCAAAAGATAATGAGGCTCAGGACATGGAAGAAGTGTTTGCTTCAATTTCATCTATGAAAGTTGAGGTGGAGGGTCTGCGTAACCCAATGGGAACTTACCACAGCCCAGCACGCACCTGCAAGGAGCTGTGGCTCCTCCATCCAGAGCTCCCCAGTGGTACTTTATCACTTTATGAACTTTTTTAATCGGAACAACTGGACCTCTTCGGTTTACATGTCTAAAACATTTGTGTCCTTGTGTACATTTCTTTGTTTTTTTGTCTCTCCAGGGGAGTACTGGATAGACCCCAACCAGGGCTGCCACAGAGACGCCTTCAAAGCTTTCTGTAACTTTACTGCACAGGGAGAAACGTGTCTGTACCCAGACAAAAAGTTCCAGTCGGTTAGTTTATACAGCTTGGAGTAAGAGATCACTAAATCTTCTTTTGTTTTGACAGCAGTACAAGATAACTTCATGTTCTTTTGTTTCCATCAGGTGAAATTAGCAGTATGGAAAGGGGAAAAACCTAACACCTGGTACAGTAAATTCAGGAAAGGAAAACAGGTACAATGTGATAAATAAATCTGCATCAGTTTCATTCTGACTTTATGGGGAGATTTATGTGATTTGAAAGATAATTTTATGACTCTTGCAACAGAGATCCATTTCTGGTGATCAATAGAAAATGATCTAAACGTCTGTCCATGTCATAACAAACGAGTCTGTCCACTGAGTTTACATACAACGTGTTCTTGTATGCTTTCGACTTTTGTGCCCACAAGTTAATTTTCCAGGCTTTTTAAATGTTCAGTGATCAAAAGCACCATCGATGGTAATGGAGCTGAGGTGACGCTCTTTTCCACAACAACAGAGAGAAAAGTTGTCTGCACAGATTGGTTTGTTTCCATGGAGAAAATTGGTTGAGTGAATAGATAGGAAGTCTGCACTGATTGGTACGCTCTCTGCAGGCCTGGGGATGCTTTTAAAGAAAGTGTTGGTTTAGTTAGAGCCACAAATGACCAGAATAACAGCTTCAATTATTTTACCTAAGAAAACAAAACACGGGCTGTCAGTTTCATTTTGACAGGCAACAGTATAATCAGGAAGTTTGAGGGTTGAAGACAGAGATTTGTTCATGGAGACAAAATGAGGCTGCTGTGAGGTACAGAGAAATTAACTGGCTCTGCCGAAAGTTTGAATACAAGATGGAATTTGTGCTTCTATGTTTGTCAAAATTAACACATACACACACGCCCGCACAGATATACTATATATATATACATATATATATATATATATATATATATATATATATACATACAGTATATATATGATGTGATGATGTGCACAGAGCTACTCTTTGTTTCCATTGTGTCTTCACTGTATTTGACCATGAAATGATTCTTTTAGCTTGAACGTGTCGTTCTGTGGCTTTTTTCCAGTTCTCCTACACAGGGTCAGATGGTGTCTCGATACACATCGTTCAGCTGACCTTCCTGAAGCTTCTCAGTGCCACAGCCAAGCAGACGTTCACCTATCACTGCCTCAACTCTGCTGCCTGGCTACACGCGGCCAGCTACAGTCATGAACATGCACTGCGCTTCAGAGGCAGCAACGGGGAGGAGCTGACTCACGAGAATGCACATTACATCAGTCCGCTATACGACGGCTGCCAAGTAAGTGTTGCAGACGCCTGACATTAAAGCAAATGTGCAGAAATGTGCTTAACGTTTTTGTTGTTTGATATTGTGCAGGTACGCTCAGGACAGGAGAGGACGGTTTTGGAAATTGAGGCACCGACATCCCAGACTCTCCCCATCATCGACATAGCTGTGTCCGATTTCGGCAATGGGAACCAGAAATTTGGTTTCCAAGTTGGCCCGGTTTGCTTCAATGGTTAACAATCTCAGGAAGGCACAAGAATGGGATTAATTTAATAGAAAAGAGCCTTGGACACTTTTTACATGCAGGGAGAACAAAACTTTCAAGATCACATATTTAATTTGTACAGTAAACAATGTTTCATGGCTCAAACTAGCACTCTTGCTCAAATGTTCATTCAGTTTGTATGTTACTGGTTCATTGTTGTTGTATGCTACAATGCCTCACTGTGGATTCACATCCTGTTATAAAGAGAAGGACACCTTTGTTGATGTCCTCACGGTTTTTGTTTTCTTTTTTTCTTCAACATGTTTTCTCTGCTTCTGTTTCAGTAATGACTTTAAAAAACAAATGGTTTTTGTCACACACATGTATCTCCAGTCACCTGTAAGGGAATTAGTGTGGAGGAATTAATATTCTTAAACCTGACAGATGCAGACCATCCAGCATAATCCAATGAAATAACTGAAACTTTCAGCATTCACAAATAGGTTCATATTAGTTTATTGTGTTCATCGCAAATATCTGATTGAGAAATCATAAAGAAGAAGCTGACTTTTAATTAGTGACACACAGAGAATAATTCTGGTTACTGGAATCGGGTTTGATGATAATTCTTAGTGTTCCTAAGCACTACCAGGAAGGAGGAACATCTTTCATTTGTGTGGATACTGTAACTGAGGAAAAACACTCATTGTTACAGTTTGATGTTTAAAGTCAAAGGACAAACAGTGATATTTAAGCTATTCAAAAGGAAAATAGTTGCTGTTAATTTAGGCTGCAGTAGAGTAAGACAGAGGCAGAATGATGAACATTTAGCAACAAACCTGATCTTTTTTACTCTTTACTGCCTGCAACCACTGAAAGTCCGAATCCAACAAAGAAAATAGACTTTAGCCTACATTCAAATTCTCTTAACACTGCTACAGATATTCTCTACTCTACTTTCTTAGTGATGAAAAACAGAGATGTTTTAACAATTTTTCCAAGAAGGACATCAATAAGAGTTAATGTGTTTTATATAAAATGTATTTCAATACAATTCAAATCTCATATTTGTGACTGTGTACAGTTTCAGATATTTTTTGTTGTCATCAAACCTCAATTTTTTGTTTTCTTTTGTTCTTTGTTTTGTTGTAGTTGCGTGGTTGTGATCATGAGTTAAACACATTGCATTGATGAGCCACAACATTAAAACCACTTTCATAATGAATAATACAAACATTGATTCATAATTAGTCAATGTTTTATCTTTGAGAATATCTTCTATCTTAAACCATCCATGTTAATCCTCTTTGATGTCAAACACCATGTCTGGTATGTCCTGATCAAGGATGTTTTCATTATAAGAATTGAAGTCTGAACTAAAAGTGAACTAAATTCAACTTCAGGTCCATGTTGTTAGTTCATCACAGGTCAGCAGTGTTAGCTACTAAATAACAGACTAGTCATTCATTTTCTTAAATTTACAAGTATATGTAAAACAGTTTAGATGTTTTTTCACCTTTTATAATAATTACTGTGAAAGAGACTACAAAATATAACTTCCTGTTTATCTGTGTGATGTCACCTGCTCTGTTCCTTAAGAAATCCTTAGATCACAGTCTATATGAGGAAAATAATAGTAAATTTCACGACCAAAAAAATGCTAAGTTTATTGATGTTACAAAACACGTCCTACAACTCACTCAATCATAGTAACAATATAGAAAAATGAAAGCCCAAGTTATTCCAGTCAACACCATTCATAAACTAAGTCACAGGAGACCCTGACATAAATCTTTTGTGAGTTTATTTAAGACTGTAACTTCAGGTGTTGAGTAAGATATATCTATAGAAATAAAGGATGTATTTTCAAATCATTATAATAGCTTCCTACAGCTAACTAACCTCATATTGCTGCAGCAGCTATGGAAAAAAATGTCTGTCACTGTCAAAAGAATATGATCAGAATGTCTTGGACATACAGGGTCTATAAAAACCACTCGTTACCTTGGATGTTTTACCCTTTGTATTAGTTTAACTAATTAATCATAAGCAACAAAATTAGCTTTTTGTGTTGAAAATGTTTAACAACCCCTCACTCCATGTATAACATCAAAGTGGGAACCGATTTCAATGTATGATAAATATATTCACCTCTTTCAAATTAGTATTTAATGAAAGCATCTTCGGCTGCAATCGCAGTCAGTGCTGATAGATCTCAGTCAGGCTTCCACATCTGGATTCTGCAATTTTACTCTGTTCCTTCTTGCTAATCTCTTCAAGCTGTGTCAGGTTGTGTGGGGATTGGTTGTGAACACCCTTTTTTCCAGTCCTGGCACAAACTCTCTATTGGATTGAGGTCTAGGCTTTGACTTGGCCACTGCAGAACATCCGCTGTGTCTTCCAACCATTTCTGTGGAGCTATATTTTATTGTTTTCATTTTACCTTGTACCTTTAAAAGCCTTCAAGGGCCTGCTGCCAAGAAGCCTCCCCACCAACAGGATTTCACAGTGGGGATACAGGGTGTGTAGTGATTTGCAGTGTTTTGTGTCTGCCAAACATATAATCTTGTCAGATGGCCAAAAAGCTGCATTTGGTTTCTTCTGACCAAAGAACTTTCTTCCACTTGATCATGGAGTCTCACGTGCCTTTTGGAAAGCTCTTGTCAAGCTTTTATATTGAGTTTTCGTCAGCAGTGGCTTTCTCATATCTGCTCTGCCATAAACGTTTGAAAGGTGAAGAAGATAGGCAACAGTGCAAAGTCTCTCCCATCTCAGCTGCTAAAGCTCTTAGCTCTTTCAGTGTAGTCATAGTGACCCGGTGACTGCTCTCACTAGTCTAGTTTTTGCACATTCAGTCAGCTTGTGAGGATGGCCTGATCTGGTCTCAGATTTAATGTGTAAAATATTCCTTCCAATTCTTGAGGATGGATTTAGCTGAACGCCAGGGGCGGTTTGGTATCTTAGAGAATTTGTTTCCTCTGATTTGCTTGGAATGCGCTTTTGTCTTCATGCTGTCATGGCAACCAGAAATACCAATTAACAGGTGAATGGACCTTCTAGACACAGGTGCCTTTCTACTACAATCCCTGTACTCAGGTGATCTCCACTCCACTCATTGTGAAACTACTAGCACCAACTGGCTGGACCACTGTTGAATTAGGTCAGTCGATTTAAAAGAGTTGAGTATTCATTTATTTTATGTTACATATTATTAGTTGTTTTCACTTTGACATTAAAGGATATTTTTGTATCTTAGTCAAAAAAAGACTAGTTTTGTTGATTAATTTAAAAAAATACACACAATAGTAATGGTAAAACATTTGAAACTCACTATTAACAAATGTCATTACCTTAAATCACTCAGATATTTGGGCAAAAAAAATATCTTGATTGGGACATCCCTGGCAAGGACTCAGCACAACACAAATTTCCTACATTCATTCCCTGAAAAGCTGGACCTCTGTTAAAAAAAAGACCTACAAATTATTAAGGCGGTGCTTTTAAAGTTGTGGCTGATCCACGGATTTTGGAGTGTAATATATAATGGTGTTATTATATAGGTCCCCCTGGAATACAGTTATATATATATATATATCGTTGTGACGAAACACTGATGTTTGTCAATACCCAACATTGTTCTTAGTATATTTGTTTGGAAAGTGATTGTGTTTTAATAAAGGTACATAATGTACATTTAAATTATTAAAATCACATTTTTATCAAATTTGACCAAAAAGCAAGCGATAACTTTTAAACAAATTGAGGAATCTGTTGCTCTTTGATATCCTGGGGAAAAAAGGTTTTATTCATGTTTATATTCTGGTGTTGTTCTGTGATGGACTGGTGACTGTCCAGGGTGACCCTGACCCTCACCGGTTGACCTCTGGAGATGGGCACCAGAACCCTTCCCGGCACCAGCAGGGATAAGCGTGTAAGATAATGACTGGATGGATAAATTTGTTTTTTAATTCCTTTTTTTCTTTTAGCAAAATCTCAGACATATGGCTATGTGATTGTGTATTATCTGTCTTGTATAGTTTAATTGCTATTGTTTTACATCAGACTTAATCATTTTTCAAGTTAGAAATCAGATTCACTGCCCCTTTGACAAGTAAATTCAATGCGACTAATCTTATTGTCATGTCATCCATACTTTAGTGCTAACAGTAGCCTCTAACCTGTTTACCTGCTCTATAAAATGAACATTTTATCACAGTTGTAAATATTCTTTGACCAAATCTGGTTCAGAACACAAGACCAGGGAGACGTGCTATGCAGTTTGGGGTGTCACCTGCAGTAGGTAAAACAAAAACGATATTTTCACTTTCTTCAGTGTTCATACTTGGAGCAATTCTAATTGCATTTTTTACCACTCTTTACATCAGTGCTGATAGGCTTCATTTTGATTGGACGATTTGCTGGTTTTTGAAGCATAATGCATTTTTCTTGGTCAAAGCCCTCTCCCTTAACTGCAATGTAACTTTTATTTTACTGTGCAGAGGTACTGTACATTGGTATTTCAGCAGTTTCAACTTTGACAGTTCTGGGGTTGGTCTTTCAAGTTCTGTCCAATTTCTTCTCATTTTAGAGCAATGACTCAGTTCAGATGGCCTCAGCCCAACTACACATCAAAAGGAGATTTAGAGTGGATAAAGCAGGACAACAATTAACCTGTGGGATGGTCTTCTCAAAAGCTGATATTCAAAAGCTCAGTCTGTCTGAAGAAATCAATCAATTCATCTGGACTCTATGAATTTAGCTGTGAAGAGTTGCAAACATCCAGAATGATGTTAGAAGCTTTTTGATGGTTACAAAAAGCATGTGGTCAAGATGCATTTAGTCAAATGTTTGGGAAAGATAATGCTTTAATATTTATAGAAATGTATAACAAAAAGTTTTCTTATTTATTGAAAAGAATGATCCTGGTTAGTTATAGATGGAGTCCTCTTCCGTCTTTTTAAAAATTCCCTGTGTTGTGCCTTCTTTTATTATTTTGCCATTGTCTGTACTTTAATATATTCTGTTATTAGTCACCATGACCGATAACACAACAAATGAAACAAGACACTGGCCTTCTCTAATCACAACAATGTCTTCAATTCCCCAGATGAACTCCTTCTACTTTGCATTAAAAGCCATTTATCTTTTCCCTGAATTTAATCTGAGATGATTGCCTCTGATAATTTATAGGAAAAAGAGGGAGCAGTTAGAGCAGCAGCTGAGAAGAATAAGCCAACACCCACACCCACACACACACACACACACACACACACACACACACTGCAGATGTAGGTGTGTGGAGCCTGGACTGACACGATGAATTGAATCAGTATATGCTTTCATCAAATATGACATTCTATTTTCTGTAATTGCCACAGCATGCATAACATAAAAAATGTTTTGCTCACACGTGACTGTTGATGTTTCAATCATCAGAGAATGGACTGATTGGAGACAAGACTTTAAACTGAGTTCAGAAGGTGAGATTTGTTGCTAAAAATCCAGATGTGAACAAATGAAGCACTAAAAAGTAAGACTACTTTTGTTTGTTTTGGAGCAAGATGAGGGAATGGTGACCTCTGGATGACCTCGACTCATTTTTAATATCTCAGAAACCAAAGCAGCACAGACAGAGCACTAAGAGCTCATTCTTCTATCTTCTGTTATTTTTCACATGGATGGAGTGTTGGCTTCATTCAACTGAAAATGTTCCACCATTAACAGAAGTTATTGCCTTTGAACCAAAGCATATGTAGAATAAACTATTTAGTCCATCACTTGATCTGGATGGCATTAAGTTGGCCACTGATAATAAAGTAAAACCCTCTTTTATTTTTGATCAGGATATGAAATTTAAATCCTGTTAGATTTGTATAAATTCTTTTTTTTCTTCATAATGGTGGATACTAGAATTTCTAAAAGTAGAATTTGATGCGGATTTTTTTAGTTACCTCAACTTTACCCTTTAACTAAATCAATAAAAAAATATCTCAACTAAGTATCATGTCTGAGCTGGACTCGTGGTGCAGCTGAACCAGATGTTTCCTGTCTGTAAAATCTGAAGGACGACTCTTCTATGTATCCCCCCTGTGGTCAGTGATACAACCAATGGCTGACTTCTAACCAGCCCTGCTTCCAAAAGGAACCACAACTCTCACTGCCCCAGGGAACAGGGTAGGACTGAGATCTAAGTGCTAATGCACAAACGCTGAACCCAGGTTTGAACCCAGGCCCGGCCTTCACCACGTCATCACAACAATTCTTAGAATTTGATTATGCCGTTAACCGGCATGCATTTAGCGTAGCACTGAGAAATAGTTTGTGTGATGATTCTGTCCACACATCAGGTATGTTTGAAGGCTGTTAGTGTTAGAAGTCGCTGCTTGTCACCAGCAAATGACTGAGGACAGATGATACGACTGAGTTTAAGTTTTCACAGGAATTTCAAAGACTGGGTCAGGAATCAGGATATCTTAAATCATCTGCACTGACTTACCATGGCAGTATCGGGGTCAACACATCAGTGTCTTTGAAAAAGCATTTTGTCTTTATGTTAGAGTTGCAAGTTTCACAACATTTTCCACAAATTTAACAGTTTACAATAGTAGTTGTATTGTCCTCTTGTTGTTCCTTTGGTAGGATAATGACAGGTGAATGTCACTTCTGACAATCACTTCAATATCAGAACATTGTTCACAATAGTCACCTCTGTACAGCTCACAGTCTGTGTTAATGACATAGTGGGTCAGATAGTGCAACATATAAAACAAAAAGAATACTGGCTTGTCCCGATGTACTACATCCATTACCTTCAGTGTTTCAATTATTTCATTCTGAACTTCAAAGACTTCATCTGGGGGGAAATATCTTCCTGAAAGGTGGATTGTTGTAAAGAAAAACCTTGTAAACTATGACGTCTCTATAAAAAGTCCAGATTCTGAGCCACAAACCTTCAGGTAATAGTCAAGTTCATAATGTTGTGGCATTCGTCCAACAGTTGAAGATTGAATTGGAAAATTTTCAAAAGTACATGGTTGGCTCAAGATTAACATCCACACTGTCAAAATCGTCTGTGTCATTTTGAATTTCTTTTCTTCTGCTGAAGAGGATTCTTCTGATGATGAATCTTCAGAGATTTCTTCAAAATTTGTCACAATTTCCTCACTGTTTCAGCTTGGAGTCACATCCAGGTCCATTATGTTTTTGGGAAGACTGGTAAAGACATTTTTTTGTAATATCTGTGTTGGCAAAGAGTTAAGTGTGGTTGTAAATGTAACAAGCAAATCTGTGAGCAAGCAAACACATCCAGGTCCATTTGGTCATGAGGAACATTGACACTTTCAAAAGCAACAAAGTTTTCTGATGCTTTTACTGTCAAATCCGTAGTTGTGGTTTTGATGGTAACTTTCTCATCCTTAGAGGAATCTTCCATGTCTTTTGGTCTTCAGGGTTCAATGTCAAAAGCAAAGTTTTTTCATCTCTTGTCCTCAGAGCTCTCTACAAGGACATTGTTGCCTCTTGTGATATATCCTAACAACTTTTCAACTCCCTTCGTAACAAGAAATCCAAGGTCCCATCACAGGCAAAAATCCTCTTAACTTGGTGTTCAGTTAAAATGGTTTGTAAAGTCAGTTTGAAGTCGTCTCTCTGGAATCGATCTACCTCCAACCAAGTTGAAAAGCAAACTGAGAATTCTTGTATCTCTCTGAACATTTATGACATCACTGACATCACACAGAGGTTCTCATGGATACGATGATGTCAAACAACCTGTGTCAGGGTTTTGTTTGTTTTAGTTGCTATGAAAACACAAGGAGTTATGACTGGCGTAAGATTATTGTCAATTAAAAATGCATGCGTAGACATCTAAATTAGTAAATGTTAGTCAACAAATGTGCAGAAATGTAAGTTTTGTATTTGTCTTGTTTTCCAACTCATACATGCATGTAAAAATGGGATATTGTACATATGAGGATACTCATGAACAAATTTATGTTGTTATGGACAATCCATGAAGAGCACAGAGATCCAATAACAGAACACCACTCTGGTTTAGATCAGGGTGGCCGATCCTCCCAACCACACCCCTCCAGGTCTCACTGTCATTGCCCACGCGAGCGTTGAAATCTCAAAGCAGCATAAGGAAGTCCCCAGGAGGGCCACTCAACAGCACCTCTTCAACAATTGGAAAAAAGGTGGGTAATCTAACCTGCTGTTTGTCAGGTAAGTACAAGCAGCAAATGACTGAGGACAGATGGTACCACTGAGGTCCACTTTTTACAGGAATTTCAAAGATTGGGTCAGGAATTGAAGGATATCTTAAATCGTCTGGACTGACTGACCATGGGAGTATTAGGGTCAACACATCGGTGTCACTGAAAAAGCATTTTCTCTTTATGTTGGAGTAGTGTGGTTGTAAAGGTAACTCACTCAAACTGTGAGCAAGCAAACACATCCAGGTCCATTTGGTCATGAGGAACATTGACACTTTCAAAAGCAACAAAGTTTTCTGATGCCTTTACTGTCAAATCCGTAGTTGTGGTTTTGATGGTAACTTTCTCATCCTTAGAGGAATCTTCCATGTCCTTTTGGTCTTCAGGGATCAAAGTAGTTTGATCTCTCGTCCTCAGAGCTCTCTACAAAAATGTCATTGCCTCTTGTGATATATCCTAACAACTTTTCAACTCCCTTCGTAACAAGAAATCCAAGGTCCCATCACAGGCAAAAATCCTCTTAACTTGGTGTTCAGTTAAAATGGTTTGTAAAGTCAGTTTGAAGTCGTCTCTCTGGAATCGATCTACCTCCAACCAAGTTGAAAAGCAAACAAAGTACCATGCTAAGAGGCAGAGTGTTGACAATGTTTTATGTTGCTTGGTTCAGTTAATGAGATCTAATGAAAACTAGCAATGTTTGTTTTTCTGCAACAGCAATATGACTAACTTTAAACACTTATAATCAGAGGCTGAAAACAGCTTTTACTTTTATTTTGTACCTTTCAATGAAAGTAAAATATATGTAATATACTATAGAAGAAACAAAAAATGTAATTTGCATTATTAAAAAACATATAAAACACTCCATTAGTTAAACATTTAAAGCTGTGAGTCAAATTTTCACTAATCACAAATGTGTCAGAAATTACAGCAAACTTCTACAATACACAAGAAAAAGAAAAGAGAAATGTTTTAAATATTTCAAATTGTCAAAAAGAAGGTTTTCTGTGAGCAAAGCAATACTAGACAAGATGTGAAGTTTTCACCTGATGAAGGTTACCATAACTCACAAACTGAGACACAAACTGAGTCACAGCTCTTAGTTTGCAGCACAGATAAAATGAAACTCATCATGATCAGACTTGATGAACCAGAGATGGTCTCCTTCTTTCTCCATGTTTTGATGGTAACTTTCTCATCATTAGAGGAATCTTCCATGTCTTTTGGTCTTCAGGGTTCAATGTCAAAAGCAAAGTTTTTTCATCTCTCGTCCTCAGAGCTCTCTACAAGGACATTGTTGCCTCTTGTGCTATATCCTAACAACTTTTCAACTCCCTTCGTAACAAGAAATCCAAGGTCCCATCACAGGCAAAAATCCTCTTAACTTGGTGTTCAGTTAAAATGGTTTGTAAAGTCAGTTTGAAGTCGTCTCTCTGGAATCGATCTACCTCCAACCAAGTTGAAAAGCAAACTGAGAATTCTTGTATCTCTCTGAACATTTATGACATCACTGACATCACACAGAGGTTCTCATGGATACGATGATGTCAAACAACCTGTGTCAGGGTTTTGTTTGTTTTAGTTGCTATGAAAACACAAGGAGTTATGACTGGCGTAAGATTATTGTCAATTAAAAATGCATGCGTAGACATCTAAATTAGTAAATGTTAGTCAACAAATGTGCAGAAATGTAAGTTTTGTATTTGTCTTGTTTTCCAACTCATACATGCATGTAAAAATGGGATATTGTACATATGAGGATACTCATGAACAAATTTATGTTGTTATGGACAATCCATGAAGAGCACAGAGATCCAATAACAGAACACCACTCTGGTTTAGATCAGGGTGGCCGATCCTCCCAACCACACCCCTCCAGGTCTCACTGTCATTGCCCACGCAAGCGTTGAAATGTCAAAGCAGCATAAGGAAGTCCCCAGGAGGGCCACTCAACAGCACCTCTTCAACAATTGGAAAAAAGGTGGGTAATCTAACCTGCTGTTTGTCAGGTAAGTACAAGCAGCAAATGACTGAGGACACATGGTACCACTGAGGTCCACTTTTTACAGGAATTTCAAAGATTGGGTCAGGAATTGAAGGATATCTTAAATCGTTTGGACTGACTGACCATGGGAGTATCAGGGTCAACACATCGGTGTCACTGAAAAAGCATTTTCTCTTTATGTTGGAGTAGTGTGGTTGTAAAGGTAACTCACTCAAACTGTGAGCAAGCAAACACATCTAGGTCCATTTGGTCATGAGGAACATTGACACTTTCAAAAGCAACAAAGTCTTCTGATGCCTTTACTGTCAAATCCGTAGTTGTGGTTTTGATGGTAACTTTCTCATCATTAGAGGAATCTTCCATGTACTTTTGGTCTTCAAGGTTCAATGTCAAAAGCAAAGTATTTTCATCTCTCGTCCTCAGAGCTCTCTACAAGGACATTGTTGCCTCTTGTGATATATCCTAACAAATTTTCAACTCCCTTCGTAACAAGAAATCCAAGGTCCCATCACAGGCAAAAATCCTCTTGACTTGGTGTTCAGTTAAAATGGTTTGTAAAGTCAGTTTGAAGTCGTCTCTCTGGAATCGATCTACCTCCAACCAAGTTGAAAAGCAAACTGAGAATTCTTGTATCTCTCTGAACATTTATGACATCACTGACATCACACAGAGGTTCTCATGGATACGATGATGTCAAACAACCTGTGTCAGGGTTTTTGTTTGTTTTAGTTGCTATGAAAACACAAGGAGTTATGACTGGCGTAAGATTATTGTCAATTAAAAATGCATGCGTAGACATCTAAATTAGTAAATGTTAGTCAACAAATGTGCAGAAATTTAAGTTTTGTATTTGTCTTGTTTTCCAACTCATACATGCATGTAAAAATGGGATATTGTACATATGAGGATACTCATGAACAAATTTATATTGTTATGGACAATCCATGAAGAGCACAGAGATCCAATAACAGAACACCACTCTGGTTTAGATCAGGGTGGCCGATCTTCCCAACCACACCCCTCCAGGTCTCACTGTCATTGCCCACGCGAGCGTTGAAATCTCAAAGCAGCATAAGGAAGTCCCCAGGAGGGCCACTCAACAGCACCTCTTCAACAATTGGAAAAAAGGTGGGTAATCTAACCTGCTGTTTGTCAGGTAAGTACAAGCAGCAAATGACTGAGGACAGATGGTACCACTGAGGTCCACTTTTTACAGGAATTTCAAAGATTGGGTCAGGAATTGAAGGATATCTTAAATCGTTTGGACTGACTGACCATGGGAGTATCAGGGTCAACACATCGGTGTCACTGAAAAAGCATTTTCTCTTTATGTTGGAGTAGTGTGGTTGTAAAGGTAACTCACTCAAACTGTGAGCAAGCAAACACATCCAGGTCCATTTGGTCATGAGGAACATTGACACTTTCAAAAGCAACAAAGTTTTCTGATGCCTTTACTGTCAAATCTGTAGTTGTGGTTTTGATGGTAACTTTCTCATCCTTAGAGGAATCTTCCATGTCCTTTTGGTCTTCAGGGTTCAATGTCAAAAGCAGAGAAGTTTGATCTCTCGTCGTCAGAGCTCTCTACAAAAATGTCATTGCCTTTTGTGATATATCCTAACAAATTTTCAACTCCCTTCGTAACAAGAAATCCAAGGTCCCATCACAGGCAAAAATCCTCTTGACTTGGTGTTCAGTTAAAATGGTTTGTAAAGTCAGTTTGAAGTCGTCTCTCTGGGATCGATCTACCTCCAACCAAGTTGAAAAGCAAAGCAAAGTACCATGCTAAGAGGCAGAGTGTTGACAATGTTTTATGTTGCTTGGTTCAGTTAATGAGATCTAATGAAAACTAGCAATGTTTGTTTTTCTGCAACAGCAATATGACTAACTTTAAACACTTATAATCAGAGGCTGAAAACAGCTTTTACTTTTATTTTTTACCTTTCAATGAAAGTAAAATATATGTAATATACTATAGAAGAAACAAAAAATGTAATTTGCATTATTAAAAAACATATAAAACACTCCATTAGTTAAAGATTTAAAGCTGTGAGTCAAATTTACATTAATCACAAATGTGTCAGAAATTACAGCAAACTTCTACAATACACAAGAAAAAGAAAAGAGAAATGTTTTAAATATTTCAAATTGTCAAAAAGAAGGTTTTCTGTGAGCAAAGCAATACTAGACAAGATGTGAAGTTTTCACCTGATGAAGGTTACCATAACTCACAAACTGAGACACAAACTGAGTCACAGCTCTTAGTTTGCAGCACAGATAAAATGAAACTCATCATGATCAGACTTGATGAACCAGAGATGGTCTCCTTCTTTCTCCATGTTTTGATGGTAACTTTCTCATCATTAGAGGAATCTTCCATGTCTTTTGGTCTTCAGGGTTCAATGTCAAAAGCAAAGTTTTTTCATCTCTTGTCCTCAGAGCTCTCTACAAGGACATTGTTGCCTCTTGTGATATATCCTAACAACTTTTCAACTCCCTTCGTAACAAGAAATCCAAGGTCCCATCACAGGCAAAAATCCTCTTAACTTGGTGTTCAGTTAAAATGGTTTGTAAAGTCAGTTTGAAGTCGTCTCTCTGGGATCGATCTACCTCCAACCAAGTTGAAAAGCAAACTGAGAATTCTTGTATCTCTCTGAACATTTATGACATCACTGACATCACACAGAGGTTCTCATGGATACGATGATGTCAAACAACCTGTGTCAGGGTTTTGTTTGTTTTAGTTGCTATGAAAACACAAGGAGTTATGACTGGCGTAAGATTATTGTCAATTAAAAATGCATGCGTAGACATCTAAATTAGTAAATGTTAGTCAACAAATGTGCAGAAATGTAAGTTTTGTATTTGTCTTGTTTTCCAACTCATACATGCATGTAAAAATGGGATATTGTACATATGAGGATACTCATGAACAAATTTATGTTGTTATGGACAATCCATGAAGAGCACAGAGATCCAATAACAGAACACCACTCTGGTTTAGATCAGGGTGGCCGATCCTCCCAACCACACCCCTCCAGGTCTCACTGTCATTGCCCACGCGAGCGTTGAAATCTCAAAGCAGCATAAGGAAGTCCCCAGGAGGGCCACTCAACAGCACCTCTTCAACAATTGGAAAAAAGGTGGGTAATCTAACCTGCTGTTTGTCAGGTAAGTACAAGCAGCAAATGACTGAGGACAGATGGTACCACTGAGGTCCACTTTTTACAGGAATTTCAAAGATTGGGTCAGGAATTGAAGGATATCTTAAATCGTCTGGACTGACTGACCATGGGAGTATTAGGGTCAACACATCGGTGTCACTGAAAAAGCATTTTCTCTTTATGTTGGAGTAGTGTGGTTGTAAAGGTAACTCACTCAAACTGTGAGCAAGCAAACACATCCAGGTCCATTTGGTCATGAGGAACATTGACACTTTCAAAAGCAACAAAGTTTTCTGATGCCTTTACTGTCAAATCCGTAGTTGTGGTTTTGATGGTAACTTTCTCATCCTTAGAGGAATCTTCCATGTCCTTTTGGTCTTCAGGGATCAAAGTAGTTTGATCTCTCGTCCTCAGAGCTCTCTACAAAAATGTCATTGCCTCTTGTGATATATCCTAACAACTTTTCAACTCCCTTCGTAACAAGAAATCCAAGGTCCCATCACAGGCAAAAATCCTCTTAACTTGGTGTTCAGTTAAAATGGTTTGTAAAGTCAGTTTGAAGTCGTCTCTCTGGAATCGATCTACCTCCAACCAAGTTGAAAAGCAAACAAAGTACCATGCTAAGAGGCAGAGTGTTGACAATGTTTTATGTTGCTTGGTTCAGTTAATGAGATCTAATGAAAACTAGCAATGTTTGTTTTTCTGCAACAGCAATATGACTAACTTTAAACACTTATAATCAGAGGCTGAAAACAGCTTTTACTTTTATTTTGTACCTTTCAATGAAAGTAAAATATATGTAATATACTATAGAAGAAACAAAAAATGTAATTTGCATTATTAAAAAACATATAAAACACTCCATTAGTTAAACATTTAAAGCTGTGAGTCAAATTTTCACTAATCACAAATGTGTCAGAAATTACAGCAAACTTCTACAATACACAAGAAAAAGAAAAGAGAAATGTTTTAAATATTTCAAATTGTCAAAAAGAAGGTTTTCTGTGAGCAAAGCAATACTAGACAAGATGTGAAGTTTTCACCTGATGAAGGTTACCATAACTCACAAACTGAGACACAAACTGAGTCACAGCTCTTAGTTTGCAGCACAGATAAAATGAAACTCATCATGATCAGACTTGATGAACCAGAGATGGTCTCCTTCTTTCTCCATGTTTTGATGGTAACTTTCTCATCATTAGAGGAATCTTCCATGTCTTTTGGTCTTCAGGGTTCAATGTCAAAAGCAAAGTTTTTTCATCTCTCGTCCTCAGAGCTCTCTACAAGGACATTGTTGCCTCTTGTGCTATATCCTAACAACTTTTCAACTCCCTTCGTAACAAGAAATCCAAGGTCCCATCACAGGCAAAAATCCTCTTAACTTGGTGTTCAGTTAAAATGGTTTGTAAAGTCAGTTTGAAGTCGTCTCTCTGGAATCGATCTACCTCCAACCAAGTTGAAAAGCAAACTGAGAATTCTTGTATCTCTCTGAACATTTATGACATCACTGACATCACACAGAGGTTCTCATGGATACGATGATGTCAAACAACCTGTGTCAGGGTTTTGTTTGTTTTAGTTGCTATGAAAACACAAGGAGTTATGACTGGCGTAAGATTATTGTCAATTAAAAATGCATGCGTAGACATCTAAATTAGTAAATGTTAGTCAACAAATGTGCAGAAATGTAAGTTTTGTATTTGTCTTGTTTTCCAACTCATACATGCATGTAAAAATGGGATATTGTACATATGAGGATACTCATGAACAAATTTATGTTGTTATGGACAATCCATGAAGAGCACAGAGATCCAATAACAGAACACCACTCTGGTTTAGATCAGGGTGGCCGATCCTCCCAACCACACCCCTCCAGGTCTCACTGTCATTGCCCACGCAAGCGTTGAAATGTCAAAGCAGCATAAGGAAGTCCCCAGGAGGGCCACTCAACAGCACCTCTTCAACAATTGGAAAAAAGGTGGGTAATCTAACCTGCTGTTTGTCAGGTAAGTACAAGCAGCAAATGACTGAGGACACATGGTACCACTGAGGTCCACTTTTTACAGGAATTTCAAAGATTGGGTCAGGAATTGAAGGATATCTTAAATCGTTTGGACTGACTGACCATGGGAGTATCAGGGTCAACACATCGGTGTCACTGAAAAAGCATTTTCTCTTTATGTTGGAGTAGTGTGGTTGTAAAGGTAACTCACTCAAACTGTGAGCAAGCAAACACATCTAGGTCCATTTGGTCATGAGGAACATTGACACTTTCAAAAGCAACAAAGTCTTCTGATGCCTTTACTGTCAAATCCGTAGTTGTGGTTTTGATGGTAACTTTCTCATCATTAGAGGAATCTTCCATGTACTTTTGGTCTTCAAGGTTCAATGTCAAAAGCAAAGTATTTTCATCTCTCGTCCTCAGAGCTCTCTACAAGGACATTGTTGCCTCTTGTGATATATCCTAACAAATTTTCAACTCCCTTCGTAACAAGAAATCCAAGGTCCCATCACAGGCAAAAATCCTCTTGACTTGGTGTTCAGTTAAAATGGTTTGTAAAGTCAGTTTGAAGTCGTCTCTCTGGAATCGATCTACCTCCAACCAAGTTGAAAAGCAAACTGAGAATTCTTGTATCTCTCTGAACATTTATGACATCACTGACATCACACAGAGGTTCTCATGGATACGATGATGTCAAACAACCTGTGTCAGGGTTTTTGTTTGTTTTAGTTGCTATGAAAACACAAGGAGTTATGACTGGCGTAAGATTATTGTCAATTAAAAATGCATGCGTAGACATCTAAATTAGTAAATGTTAGTCAACAAATGTGCAGAAATTTAAGTTTTGTATTTGTCTTGTTTTCCAACTCATACATGCATGTAAAAATGGGATATTGTACATATGAGGATACTCATGAACAAATTTATATTGTTATGGACAATCCATGAAGAGCACAGAGATCCAATAACAGAACACCACTCTGGTTTAGATCAGGGTGGCCGATCTTCCCAACCACACCCCTCCAGGTCTCACTGTCATTGCCCACGCGAGCGTTGAAATCTCAAAGCAGCATAAGGAAGTCCCCAGGAGGGCCACTCAACAGCACCTCTTCAACAATTGGAAAAAAGGTGGGTAATCTAACCTGCTGTTTGTCAGGTAAGTACAAGCAGCAAATGACTGAGGACAGATGGTACCACTGAGGTCCACTTTTTACAGGAATTTCAAAGATTGGGTCAGGAATTGAAGGATATCTTAAATCGTTTGGACTGACTGACCATGGGAGTATCAGGGTCAACACATCGGTGTCACTGAAAAAGCATTTTCTCTTTATGTTGGAGTAGTGTGGTTGTAAAGGTAACTCACTCAAACTGTGAGCAAGCAAACACATCCAGGTCCATTTGGTCATGAGGAACATTGACACTTTCAAAAGCAACAAAGTTTTCTGATGCCTTTACTGTCAAATCTGTAGTTGTGGTTTTGATGGTAACTTTCTCATCCTTAGAGGAATCTTCCATGTCCTTTTGGTCTTCAGGGTTCAATGTCAAAAGCAGAGAAGTTTGATCTCTCGTCGTCAGAGCTCTCTACAAAAATGTCATTGCCTTTTGTGATATATCCTAACAAATTTTCAACTCCCTTCGTAACAAGAAATCCAAGGTCCCATCACAGGCAAAAATCCTCTTGACTTGGTGTTCAGTTAAAATGGTTTGTAAAGTCAGTTTGAAGTCGTCTCTCTGGGATCGATCTACCTCCAACCAAGTTGAAAAGCAAAGCAAAGTACCATGCTAAGAGGCAGAGTGTTGACAATGTTTTATGTTGCTTGGTTCAGTTAATGAGATCTAATGAAAACTAGCAATGTTTGTTTTTCTGCAACAGCAATATGACTAACTTTAAACACTTATAATCAGAGGCTGAAAACAGCTTTTACTTTTATTTTTTACCTTTCAATGAAAGTAAAATATATGTAATATACTATAGAAGAAACAAAAAATGTAATTTGCATTATTAAAAAACATATAAAACACTCCATTAGTTAAAGATTTAAAGCTGTGAGTCAAATTTACATTAATCACAAATGTGTCAGAAATTACAGCAAACTTCTACAATACACAAGAAAAAGAAAAGAGAAATGTTTTAAATATTTCAAATTGTCAAAAAGAAGGTTTTCTGTGAGCAAAGCAATACTAGACAAGATGTGAAGTTTTCACCTGATGAAGGTTACCATAACTCACAAACTGAGACACAAACTGAGTCACAGCTCTTAGTTTGCAGCACAGATAAAATGAAACTCATCATGATCAGACTTGATGAACCAGAGATGGTCTCCTTCTTTCTCCATGTTTTGATGGTAACTTTCTCATCATTAGAGGAATCTTCCATGTCCTTTTGGTCTTCAGGTTTCAATGTCAAAAGCAAAGTTTTTTCATCTCTTGTCCTCAGAGCTCTCTACAAGGACATTGTTGCCTCTTGTGATATATCCTAACAACTTTTCAACTCCCTTCGTAACAAGAAATCCAAGGTCCCATCACAGGCAATAATCCTCTTGACTTGGTGTTCAGTTAAAATGGTTTGTAAAGTCAGTTTGAAGTCGTCTCTCTGGGATCGATCTACCTCCAACCAAGTTGAAAAGCAAACTGAGAATTCTTGTATCTCTATGAACATTTATGACATCACTGATGAGAACATAGAGGTTCTCATGGATACAATGATGTCAAAACCTGTCAGGTTCTTGTTTGTTTTAGTTACTATAGAAACACAAGTAGTTATGTATTTTTTAAGATTACTATCAATTAAAAATGCATGCATAGACATCTAAGTGTGTAAATATTAGTCAATGAATGTGCATAAATTTCAGTTTTGCATTTGTCCTGTTTTCCATCTCATGCATACAGGTAAAAATCAAAGACTTTATGAGAATACAAATAAATAAATGAAAGTATTTTTGACAGATGTTATAAAGAGAGTAAGTATTTTTCCAGAAGTTAGACTCATATCAGTCACCTTTAAAAACTGGCTCTGAACCATCTGCTTGATCTATTTTGAATTGAGGAGGATCCTCTTTTTTTTTTTCAATATCTTTGTAATTAAAAGTTTTCATCATTTCATATTCCAGGTATTCTCCAAAAAACATGTTGCTGATATCATGCAATTAAAATTGTTATTTCACCTTTTATACATTTTAAGAAGTAGCCATTTTTAAATTACTATCTCCTGCAATGGACTGGCGACCTGTCCAGTGTGTTTCCCTCCTCTGGCCTGTTGACAGGTGGAGATAGGCACCAGCATTAAGTTTGGCTCATTATTCAAATTAGTTTCAAAAGTTGTCGCTCTAAAGAAACCCAATAACTGGGTAATCTAGTAATATTTCTGTCATGTACAAATCCACCTTTCTGAGAAACTGAATACATGAATTTTATTAGCTGAATTTTATTGGCTGTAAAATCAACAAAAAATAATCAATGAAGTATCAGTGTGTTCAATAAATATGTATGAGGTTGAATCTTTTAACTGATTTACAGAAATGTTAATGTTAATGTACTGAAATTCAGCAGTACAATAAAGACTGAAAGGAAAATGTTTTTTCAAAATTCACTGAAAATAGTAGATTTAGTCAAATTGTAATAATGAATGAACAAAATGTGATAAAAATTCTCAGACAGCATGCCTGAAATAATGATTTTTCTTTAACTGCCAAGCAAACTCAATCTTAATAACTTTCATGTTTACATAAGCAATGCTTTGACTTCACATCCAGCTTAAAATGTATTCCTTACATTTCCATAGAACTAGTCAAGTATAAAAAAAAATTACAAATGCAGGTTTGCAGAGAAGAAAACATCTTTTGGTTTCTGTCAATAAACCTCGAACAAACTCAGCTCTCAACCTGCTTCACAGTCATAATGTCTCCGTCTCTTGTCATCCCGCGTGTTGGTGTGTGGGCATTCGCTTTTACAAGACCGCTTGTACTTTGCTGAACTTCCAAAGTGCTGCCACCAGCAAACGAGGAACACAAGACTAGACTAGGTGTTTGCTAATTGCTGCTGCGGCTAGTGTAAAGGAGCTGTATTGGGGAAGGGTGGGGGTGGGTGCTCTGTGAACAAAATGTTTAGCTTGAAGACTATAGCTCTAAGGAGGAGCTTTATGGAAATAAGCAACAGTTTGTATGAGCAAGCAAATGGAGATTCAAGGATCAAGGAATCACAGGTCTGCTTTTTTTGTGGGGAAACATTTTAACATGATATAAATCTCAAAAAATTTAACCCACTGTTAGCTAAATTATATGGATAAATGGTGTAAATCTTATTGTCTAGATGTTTATTAGCAATAAAGTTGTTTCCTTGTACATCAAGCATTGCTTGAGTCTTCACTCCACAAGATCTTTGCCTCTCTAAACAACTTGGGAGGTGGTGAAGTCATGCCAGGAACTTTTGGATTTCAGTGGTAAACATAATCCATCTGGCTCATTAATATAACAAAGATTCATCCTTTTTCCCAATTATTTCCTCTCTGCATTTCTTCTCCAGCTCTGAGACACCTTCTGTCTGCAGTCAATGCTTGAGTGACATCATTATGCAGCCATGTCCTGGACTCTGCCTGAGGCAATTCACAGTTAGTCTATAACGCCTGGATTTTTAGTCTGCAAAGGACAGAAATGGACAGTGATTGATCCGTATGACATTCTGCAGCCAGGGTTGATTCTTTGGGATTCTTCCAATGTTGATTCTTCACCTCAGTTGTTATGCATGTTTTGATCAAACGTCATTTTATCTTAACTGTGATGTTCATGAATAATAAACGTTAAACACTGGAGATCTTGAACATTAATCACTGGAGGTTTTGTGATTGTGTAAGTCAGGATGTAAGCAAGACATTTGTTCAAAATGTTTGTTCATTATTAAAGTACATGTTCTTTTGTTCCACGTTTCTTTTCTTCTAAAATCAAGAACACAACATTAACTATTATAAATTCATATTTATAAAATATGGGTGTTATAAATATATTCCCCTAGATTTTTTAATCCATGTTTGTAAACTACTAGCCTGGTAAAAACCAGCCCCATGTTCTATGCTTTGCTTTGTTCAGAGGGTCTGGGCTCTTGGCTATTGAGAAACAATATCGATATAAATATAATTTCTCAACATCATTTCTGGAGGCGTGGCCTCTGTTTAAATTTTACTCAACAGTAAACATTTGTCCACGACATAATAATGTGTCAGTTCAACACTATGACGATTAATGGAAATGGCCTGAGCTTTAAAATCCCATCATCCACTGCAAAGAGAGAAAAGCCGAGCTGAACAGATGAATATTAATTCAATATTTGAAAGCGTGACCAACATAGACTGAGCAGCTTCATTTACTTCCTCCACTGTCATTGCTAAAACAGGCAGACCACAATTCTAAAACATCACAGAAAATCAACGTCATCGTTCACAACTCAAAAATTGACTGGAGACAGACGAAGTGAAGGGGAGAAATCCCAGACTGTGCTGGAAGCAAGAATTTTTTTGAGAGGAATTGGACAGGAAGGCAATGGCCAGGCTACCAAAATACATTGAAAAGGAACCACTAAATGTGACATGATCAATAAACCCTTCCCAGACTGGCTATTGCTGCTTGGCAGAACAAACTGTTAGTCAGCTGACTAGTGGGCGTTGGTGTTTCTTTGGCATCATTTTGGCTCCTGCTGTGGCTGCTGGATGAAGAATTGGCATTGTAAACAGAACTGACCAGCAATGTCTCTTCAAAATCCATTGCAACATGTAGCCATATCTTTGACTCAGCAGTAAACTTTGTATATTTGTTTGTTTGTAGCAGTATTTGACTTAGCGTAGCTATTTAAAATCGTTGGTTTTGCCTCCCAGACAAAACGGAGGTTTTGAAAAGAAAGAAAACCACAAGGTACTTTGGAAACAAATATGACCACAAAACACTCTGAAACAAAGTGTTGAACAAACATTTGAACTGAAATCTGGGACTGCAGATGAAGTGCTCTGAACATTTATTATTTGGAATTATTTAATCAAATATCTTTGTTAATGTGCAAATCAAGGGTCAAGTTATTATTTCCCCCACCCTCTGTCTCCACTCCAGTAATCATGGCCATTCTTTGGATCTAAGCTTTAAATTAAAATTCAATTCAAAATACTTTATTGATGCCAAAGAAAAATTAAATGTTGTTGTAACTTGTTTAATTAAATATGTATTAAGTGCCACTAAGTTATCAGAAATTGTACAGTTACTTCTATTGTTGAATGGTAAATACTGCATTTGTGTATTTTGTGAAAAGGTTGAATAAGTATTATATTTTAACTTCAAATAAAAAAAGGAAAACATATAGACTTTTTCAAAAATATTATTTAAATTTGAATAATTCTCAATTTAACTGAAAAAATATATTTTTTTGTTTACTTGTGATGGTGTTATTTTTTAAACTTATCCAGTTATTAACCAGTTATTTCACTATTGTGGGATGGTGCAGTCACAGGTTCTGCAGGTTACTGCGCTTTAAAAACTCAAGCAATAATAGCATCTGCTTTATTCTATTCTGTTCTTTGTAGATTCGTTATCTCATCAAAATGCAAATGTTGAGTTACAAGAATTGGTGACCATAAATACTCTGAAGGTGTTTGAACTGTGTTGAACTCAGCTGTCTTGATAGTCATCTAAGTGTGTCTAGTTGAAATATTCATGTTGGTTCTTATTTACTGAAGGACAAAGTATTTATAATCCATGTGTCTCCTAAAGAGTTTATTGTTTTACTGAGATCAGTGTTGTGGTGTTCTATATTGAAATAGTGGAAAATAAGCAGCATCAGTCGTAGTTAAGCTTCAGTTTTCTCTTTACTCTCTCCTTCTCTATTCTTCTCCACATACAGCATATTTTGTCACATGCATATTCAGAGCTCCCCTTTCTGTCCTTTTCATGCAATAACAGAACATAACAATCAGACACAGCAATCTTGTTTCTGCTGAAGAAAACAAAGGCTTTATGAAGTACTAATAGTGAGTTAGTTGAATTGTCAACAGGTAAAAGATACATTCAAACATAAAACCTGGAGCAAATAATAAAATGGCAATGATAAGATGTTAAGATGCACCGGCTAAAGTAAGGTTGATCAGCTGTTCACTTCTGTCTGTCATCTTTACTTCTTTCTTCTGGTAGCAAAATATTAAATATTCAGCAATTGCCTCACTGATATGATTATATTACAGCGGTTTAAAGCATGTACCCCACACATGGTTATCCCAGGGATGAGCGGGAGACTTTTGCCCAGTGGTCACTGGGATAGAGGAAGTCACCATGGACAGGTTTCCAGTCCATCACTGCATGAGGAAGAGAGGGAATATAATAAAATGATTTCAAGTTATTTAAAAAATATATATATTTCAGCAAATTTGATCTATTTTAACTTAAGGATATGTTTTCTGCCAAATTTACTTTATTTATATATACTTCACAAGGAGATTTTTTTTTTCATTATCAGTGAAAATCAAAATCACTTTTTCTAGAATTAAACTTTTTCCCCTTTTTTTCTAAATTGAAACCTTAGATTAATTATAGAGTCATTAACTCAACAGAAATTGCACACTTTTATTATTGTTGTTATTATTGTTAGTTTTGAGGAATTGTGTTGCCCATAGTAACTAAGGAGAGCCACAGTTGATTATAGGCGTGTTTTACAGCTTTTTCTACAAATATGACCACATGGTGGCAGAGCTGCGTCAATTTGTGAAGCTTGTGCCATAATTCTCAGATGAGGGATAAGTCAATCCTAGGCATTGTGCATTCATTCCATCATGTACTAAAGAAGAAAAGCGAGGGCAAACAAAAAGGAAAAGATAAGCATGCAATGACAACACCTGGACAAGAAAGGAACATCTTACTTCAAACATGTGAGAAAAATGTAAAAATACACATAAAAGGGATATTAAAAAAGTAGGAAAATAAATACTATTTTTCCACTTCAATGGGGAGTGTTATATTTTAAGCTTTTCAGTTCCCATTGAGATTCTTTTGTTAAGTAAATCTTGTTAGAAGGGATATTCTGCATCTGCGATGAACAAGTTGAAAGAACAAGGACGAGTCTGTAAACGATGGAGGGTGTCTGCAGAGAGGGATCGGAGAGAGAGAGGGAGCAGAGAGTGGATAAAACCGAACAGCAGCTCTGGCTCAGTCACAACTCCTCAGTGCCAGACAAAGGCGGCAGCCCAAAAACCACACACACACATTTAAACAAAAAAAACGACTGCTTCCGGAACAATCTCCTGCATTCTGAGCTGAGTTTTGGATGCTCTGACTTGCCTTCACCTCTGGAGCTGATTGTGTGTCAGAATTTATTCTCCAACTTGGGACCGTTGTTGGACTTCAGCAGTGGAAAAAATCTCCATTGGATTTCCTTTCCTGTCTTGTGGCTGCACAAAATGTTTCACCCGTAGTTCAGGGAGGCATTAGCTACCTGCTGGTTTTAGGATGACTGCTACCAACACTTTGATGCTGCAGAGTTTCTTCTAATTGTGTGAATGTGTGTGTATCAGGATGACTGTTCCAATGCTCAAGATTGGTGCTGTGCTCAGCACCATGGCTATGGTAACTAACTGGATGTCCCAGACTTTGCCGTCGCTCGTTGGACTCAATGGAACCATCATCTCCCCTGATGGCACACACGAGCGGATCATCAGTGTATGTATCCCTTGTTTTTCTAAATAACATATTCTATGATATTTTATGAACTAAAGTGACGAACCTAAGTCTTTTAAGAAATAATTTACTTTCTAACTTCTAACTAATGTGCAAAAGATTTCTTTTGGGTGACTTGTTTCTTTTATGCCTTTTGAAATTTCTCAGTGATGGATCAAACGCTTTCTGCTTCTGTTTCCTTCACACAAATACTTGCATAAGTTCTCTGTGGCGGCATGCTTTGTTCTTACTAAGACAAATGTCTGCCTTTTAAATGGGGAGGAAAAACCCAGAAGGAAATCTAGTTTCATATCTGAAAGTATTTATTCTGGATGCACATCCTCTTTTATTTTTAATAAGAGAACAAATAGATTCTAACAAAAACTGAAATGCAAAACAGAATCAGAAACCCTACTCAGAAATTTAAAAAGCTTTAAAGGATGTGAATAAGCAAACTAGATAGTGTAAATGAATAAATATGTCTTCTCCATGACTCTTAAAGACCATATGGACATTATGTAGCCATTGATTCACATAGAAAATTAAATGGCTAATAGGATTCCTCTGTCTCAGACTTGCTAGTGTGATATTTCTCCTGTGGAGGGAGAAAAGGGGAAGGAATGTGACTCACCCATGGGACAACCAGCGGATTGGTTGCCCTGGCAACACCCTGGCAGCCCCTGATGTGTAGATGCTGGTCCACTGCACACATGGGAGTCTTACTTAATGGTAGTCTTACTGTGCATATTCATCATTTTTTCTCCGTGCTCGAGCTTTTCCTCATCTGTTTACAGAATCACAAACTAAAGATGTGCTACATTTAAGGTGGACATCAAGTGTGGATGTACAGCTTCTTGTGTGTATTTGTCTCCAAAATAAATGTGGATGATGGGATGTCTTCAGAAGGGATGAATACACAATTGAGTGTGTTTTTGTGTTTGGAGCCTTTGACTTGGCTCTCCCTCGTCTGCTGCGTGGCAGCACTTTGCAAGTTCAGCAAAGTACAAGCGGTCTTGTGAAAACGGACGCCCACACACCAACATGACAACAGATGGAGACATTATGGCTGTGAAGCAGGTTGAGAGCTGAGTTTGTTCAAGGTTTATTGATAGAAACCAAAAGTTGTTGTGTTCTCTGCAAACCTGAATTTGTAATTTTTTATACTTGACTGCAAATAGAGAGCTGTTATACTAGTTCTATGGAAATGTAAGGAATACATTTTAAGCTGGATGTGAAGTCAAAGCATTGCTTATGTAAACATGAAAGTTATTAAGATTGAGTTTGCTTGGCAGTTAAAGAAAAATCATTATTTCAGGCATGCTGTCTGAGAATTTTTATCACATTTTGTTCATTCATTATTACAATTTGACTAAATCTACTATTTTCAGTGAATTTTGAAAAAACATTTTCCTTTCAGTCTTTATTGTACTGCTGAATTTCAGTACATTAACATTAACATTTCTGTAATTCAGTTAAAAGATTCAACCTCATACATATTTATTGAACACACTGATACTTCATTGATTATTTTTTGTTGATTCTACAGTCAATAAAATTCAGCTAATAAAATTCATGTATTCAGTTTCTCAGAAAGGTGGATTTGTACATGACAGAAATATTACTAGATTACCCAGTTATTGGGTTTCTTTAGAGCGACAACTTTTGAAACTAATTTGAATAATGAGCCAAACTTAATGCTGGTGCCTATCTCCACCTGTCAACAGGCCAGAGGAGGGAAACACACTGGACAGGTCGCCAGTCCATTGCAGGAGATAGTAATTTAAAAATGGCTACTTCTTAAAATGTATAAAAGGTGAAATAACAATTTTAATTGCATGATATCAGCAACATGTTTTTTGGGGAATACCTGGAATATGAAATGATGAAAACTTTTAATTACAAAGATATTGCAAAAAAAAAAAAAGAGGATCCTCCTCAATTCAAAATAGATCAAGCAGATGGTTCAGAGCCAGTTTTTAAAGGTGACTGATATGAGTCTAACTTCTGGAAAAATACTTACTCTCTTTATAACATCTGTCAAAAATACTTTCATTTATTTATTTGTATTCTCATAAAGTCTTTGATTTTTACCTGTATGCATGAGATGGAAAACAGGACAAATGCAAAACTGAAATTTATGCACATTCATTGACTAATATTTACACACTTAGATGTCTATGCATGCATTTTTAATTAATAGTAATCTTAAAAAATACATAACTACTTGTGTTTCTATAGTAACTAAAACAAACAAGAACCTGACAGGTTTTGACATCATAATGTCAATGAGAACCTCTATGTTCTCATCAGTGATGTCATAAATGTTCAGAGAGATACAAGAATTCTCAGTTTGCTTTTCAACTTGGTTGGAGGTAGATCGATCCCAGAGAGACGACTTCAAACTGACTTTACAAACCATTTTAACTGAACACCAAGTCAAGAGGATTTTTGCCTGTGATGGGACCTTGGATTTCTTGTTACGAAGGGAGTTGAAAAGTTGTTAGGATATATCACAAGAGGCAATGACATTTTTGTAGAGAGCTCTGAGGACGAGAGATGAAAATACTTTGCTTTTGACATTGAAACCTGAAGACCAAAAGACATGGAAGATTCCTCTAAGGATGAGAAAGTTACCATCAAAACATGGAGAAAGAAGGAGACCATCTCTGGTTCATCAAGTCTGATCATGATGAGTTTCATTTTATCTGTGCTGCAAACTAAGAGCTGTGACTCAGTTTGTGTCTCAGTTTGTGAGTTATGGTAACCTTCATCAGGTGAAAACTTCACATCTTGTCTAGTATTGCTTTGCTCACAGAAAACCTTCTTTTTGACAATTTGAAATATTTAAAACATTTCTCTTTTCTTTTTCTTGTGTATTGTAGAAGTTTGCTGTAATTTCTGACACATTTGTGATTAGTGTAAATTTGACTCACAGCTTTAAATGTTTAACTAATGGAGTGTTTTATATGTTTTTTAATAATGCAAATTAAATTTTTTGTTTCTTCTATAGTATATTACATATATTTTACTTTCATTGAAAGGTAAAAAATAAAAGTAAAAGCTGTTTTCAGCCTCTGCTTATAAGTGTTTAAAGTTAGTCATATTGCTGTTGCAGAAAAACAAACATTGCTAGTTTTCATTAGATCTCATTAACTGAACCAAGCAACATAAAACATTGTCAACACTCTGCCTCTTAGCATGGTACTTTGTTTGCTTTTCAACTTGGTTGGAGGTAGATCGATTCCAGAGAGACGACTTCAAACTGACTTTACAAACCATTTTAACTGAACACCAAGTTAAGAGGATTTTTGCCTGTGATGGGACCTTGGATTTCTTGTTACGAAGGGAGTTGAAAATTTGTTAGGATATATCACAAGAGGCAATGACATTTTTGTAGAGAGCTCTGAGGACGAGAGATCAAACTACTTTGCTTTTGACATTGAACCCTGAAGACCAAAAGGACATGGAAGATTCCTCTAAGGATGAGAAAGTTACCATCAAAACCACAACTACGGATTTGACAGTAAAGGCATCAGAAAACTTTGTTGCTTTTGAAAGTGTCAATGTTCCTCATGACCAAATGGACCTGGATGTGTTTGCTTGCTCACAGTTTGAGTGAGTTACCTTTACAACCACACTACTCCAACATAAAGAGAAAATGCTTTTTCAGTGACACCGATGTGTTGACCCTGATACTCCCATGGTCAGTCAGTCCAGACGATTTAAGATATCCTTCAATTCCTGACCCAATCATTGAAATTCCTGTAAAAAGTGGACCTCAGTGGTACCATCTGTCCTCAGTCACTTGCTGCTTGTACTTACCTGACAAACAGCAGGTTAGATTACCCACCTTTTTTCCAATTGTTGAAGAGGTGCTGTTGAGTGGCCCTCCTGGGGACTTCCTTATGCTGCTTTGAGATTTCAACGCTCGCGTGGGCAATGACAGTGAGACCTGGAGGGGTGTGGTTGGGAGGATCGGCCACCCTGATCTAAACCAGAGTGGTGTTCTGTTATTGGATCTCTGTGCTCTTCATGGATTGTCCATAACAATATAAATTTGTTCATGAGTATCCTCATATGTACAATATCCCATTTTTACATGCATGTATGAGTTGGAAAACAAGACAAATACAAAACTTACATTTCTGCACATTTGTTGACTAACATTGACTAATTTAGATGTCTATGCATGCATTTTTAATTGACAATAATCTTACGCCAGTCATAACTCCTTGTGTTTTCATAGCAACTAAAACAAACAAGAACCTGACACAGGTTGTTTGACATCATCGTATCCATGAGAACCTCTGTGTGATGTCAGTGATGTCATAAATGAGAGATGAAATGTAAGATGAGAGATCAAAATACTTTGCTTTTGACATTGAACCCTGAAGACCAAAAAGACATGGAAGATTCCTCTAATGATGAGAAAGTTTATTCTGAAAACACAAATGCTGGGGATTTAGGGACACATTTTGAAGAAATCTCTTTCTTCAGCAGAAGAAAACTTAGAAGATGAAATTCAAAATTACACAGATGATTTCAACAGTGTGGATGCTAATCTTGAGCCAACCATGTAGTTTTGTAAATTTCCCAACTCATTTTTCAACTGTTGGATGAATGCCACAACACATAGCATTATGAACTTGACTATTACCTGAAGGTTTGTGGCTCAATATCTGGACTTTTTACAGAGACGTCTTTGTTTACAAGGTTTTTCTTTACAGCAATCCACCATTCAGGAAGATATTTTCCCCCAGATGAAGTCTTTGCAGTTCAGAATGAAATAATTGAAACACTGAAGACGAATGATGTAGTACATCGGGACAAGCCAGGAGTCTTTTTGTTTTATATGTTGCACTATCTGACCCAATACAGCATTAACGCGGACTGTGAGCTGTACACAGCTGATTATTGTGTACAATGTCAGAAGTCGTCACATATTATTTGTAAACTTGGTCCTGTCATTCCCCTACCAAAGGAACAATGAGAGGACAATACAACTACTCTAGTAAACTGTTAAATTTGTGGAATTGCAAAATGTTGCGACACTTGCAACTCCAACATAAAGACAAAATGCTTTTTCAATGACACCAAAGTGATGACCCTGATACTCCCATGGTCAGACAGTAGACGATTTAAGATATTCTGTGATTCCTGACCCATGCCTTGAAATTCCTGTAGAAACTGGAACTCAGTCGTACCATCTGTCCTCAGTCATTTGCTGGTGACAAACAACTTATGATACTAGCGGCCTTTAAACATATCTGATGTGTGGACAACTAGAGTTTAAGGCTGAGGATGACCGGGCATCACTTTCAAATATGGACTGTGAAGCTGACATTTGCCATAATCGGTACATCTACATCTATGAAAAGACCACAGAAGGACAGGACATATTTAGTGCTGGGCTCAAAGCGACCCCTGAACAACTACAAAGATAGTGCTTCAGACACATTTTGGAGGAAGTGGGTGGAACATGGCCCACACAGAGTCAGCCATGTTCCCCACCTCCATTGTTGAGGCAGCTTATCAAAGTTGTGACCACAAGGTTGTCAGTGCCTGTTTTGGGGGGCAACCCTAGAATCAGCTTGTGGGCACCAGAAGGGAGGGAAACTGTCAAGCTGAAGATAGAGACCTATCAGGTCTTTTTGGACTGTGGGACCCCAGAAGCAGTTGATGGGTATAGACGATTTGACAAGTTGACAGTTTACCAGGACTCTAAGGCAAGCAATAACTACGGACACACAAAGCAGTTAAACAGATTTATTGAATGTGTGAAGTGTAACATTTAAGTAACCAGCCAGAACCCAATTCACAGTCAAGACAAGAGATCAATAGTCAAACGTTTATTTAGAAATAAATAGATGTCTGAGGGGTTCCACAGGGTGTGTCATGAGTTGCGGGTGTTGAGGTGGTGAGGCAAACACTGTAGACCCAGGTAAGATGAATAATGATGATTTTAAGAATAAACACCGTCCAGCAACGGGCAGCACGGCCGAGCAGAAGCCAGGGCTCGACGCCGGTAGCAACCGTTAACACGACTGGACACGAATGACAGCACGCACGTTAGACAATTGCAAGACAAAGAACAGACACAGGTGAGACTAAATACACAGGAGGCAATTAGGGAACGAGAAACACCTGGGAGCAATCAAGGGGAAGACAGGACAACACGAAGACTCGGGGACACGGAAAACTCTAAATAAATACACAGAAAACACAGAACATGACAGGGTGTGGTTGCAGTGGTAGGTGTGGAACACAAAAACAGAAGTGAGAGTCACGACTGGATGAAAAAAACAGAGAAAACACAAAAAGAGATTTACCAGGTAAGGGGATCCACCGGGGCCAAGTGTCCAACCTTGGGAGGGTTGCGTCAGTGGAAACTCGAAGGGCTTAGGGTCTTTAGGGGATTCACTAACTACAGACAAATATCCAGCAACCAGGCCTCAGTAGTCAAAATGGTCTATGGTCAGGCAGAGGAGGGTCTCAGGCAAGGAAATTCAGTTTGCTAGAGGCAGGCAAGGTTTAGCAACAGGAGGTCAGAAACTCTTCTCAAAGCCAAAAGGGGCTAGGCAAAAACTGGCAGGATCTGAAAACCAGGAACTTCTTAGACATGAAACATGGCTTGAAAGCTGGGACTGGGGCAACAGATGATCTCACACTGAGTAGGTGATGAGCATCTGTTTAAATAGGGATCAGCACAGTACAGGTGAGGACAATGAGCCTGAGGGAGGGAGAGTACGCAGCACAATCAAAGTAGAGCTGAAATCATGACATCAAAGTGTAATGGATTGTTTGACAATAAGGAGAGGCGTTGATCTGAGGTAGCAGGGAGGGGCCAGACCAGAGGAGGAACTGAGAAAAAGATGAGCGGTTAGACTGGGGAGTACATGTTGGAGAGAATGACAAAGTAATATTGTAACTGCTGCAGTCTGAAGATCAAGATGAGCAGAGGTGAGTACATGGGTTCCACAGCAGTTGATGCGCTTGTTGGTGTTTCCTGTGGATGAGTCTCAGCAGGAGACTGAGGGTGGACAGGCAACAGGTTGGTGGTGCATGAGGAGGTATCCAGGGGAGCAGCAAGAAGAAGGAAGGGATGGAGTAATACAAGGGTTTATGAGCGCCAGAAAGTGGTGAGTAGTGATGGGTCCGGCAACACCGATGCGTCGGCACATGCGTCAAGCCCATAGACTGAACCCCGTGTTGGTGCACGTATCACTTTCAGCAAGTTACGTGACCGATACAAGGAACTGTTTTGAAATGACACTGACCACCAAACTGTCTTTATGAGGAAGCGGATCTGTCAACAGGATGCATTTGCCAAAAGAATTATTGTTCTGTTACAGTACAGCATCAACTATGGAGCAGCCTCAAGACAAACCAAAGGTTTCAGCAATGTGGGACTATTTTGATTTTACATCAGTAAAATTGGTTTCACTTCGTTGTTGTTTCATCTGGTTCTTTTCAGTTTCTACTTGATCTATCTCAGTGGTTCCCAAAGATTTTCTGGGCCCCCCTATGGATTACAATAAAATCTGCCCCGCCCCCACCTCCAAAAACACACATTGTTCAACCAGACATAAACCTATACACATATTTTGTTTTCAAGCTCCAATGAAGTTTATTTCACACTTCAGGTTGTAACAAAACACACTACAAACCATCTTTACAGTTTAACACTTTTGTGTAACTGTTTTCTTTTTCATTCATCCATACCGCTTCCAGCACCCCCCTCGCCCCTGCAATGGCACTGCACCCCCCGCACCCCAGGGGGTGCACCCCACACTTTGGGAACCACTGAGCTATCTGAATCCAAATTCAGCTGAAATTGACTCTTAGTTTACTTTCATATTATGTTCTGCGGGTTCCGTGTTTGACAGAACTGTCAGTAGACTGTGGTCAGAATGTGCATCTATGATCGGACGCACAAATGAGCCCCAGCTGGGACCGTCTTCACAACAGCTGTCTTCACCCAACTCAGGCATGTTATTCTGCATTGTTTGTTGTTTTTTGGACATCATGTACTAAAATGGGAGTTTGTTGTTTTTAGATAACCTTTGGCACCATCTTGACACTGAAGTAGGCAGACTGACCAAAAGTGCCACAGCTGATGCCATCCAGGAGATGTAGATATACCTTGCAGAGGGCAATATTGCCAGATGTCAGGATCCAATGACATACTGGCAGAACCAAAAGACAATTTATCCTAACCTCTTCCGGTTGTCATTGCAATACCTCATCTGTGCCATGTGAGAGGCTGTTTTCTACAGCAGGAGAAGTTGTGTCAAAAAAGCGTAACAGCATAACTAAATTTCAAAACGTTGCAAAAATGTATTTCTTTTAATAAAAAATTGTGAAAAAAAACCCCTATTCACAAGCATCCTCATTCCAAACACGTTCACTAAATTTTCACTTTATGGTACATGTTCACATTATTTATTCACTGTATCTAAGAATATTAAATATATTTTAAATTTAAGTGAAGATATGAAATAATGCAATATATAATATACAATAAAATACAATGACTTAAATCTTATTGTATAGACTAGGTTATCAAATCAGTCTATCAACTATGTTGCCTGTAGGAATTTTTAATGTCCAGCAGGTGTCAGTATTCAGTGACACAGTATCGACACAGTATCAATACAGTTTTGCTATGGGTCGAAACGATACATGACTCCTCATCTACCCATCACTTGTGGTCAGAGCTGGTTCTATGAGGAAGGAAGAGACATGAGAGGAATCAGAAGCAAGTTGATCACTAGGAGTGCAGCACTAAGGGCTAGAGTGTACCACTGTTGGAACCATCTGGTATCTGCCTCAGGGAAGCTTCTCCTACTTAAGGCCCTCACTGATTGGCGACGACAAGCGCCAGCTGGATCCCATCAGCCTGTCACCCTGTAGATGTAAAGAAGACACCAATCTACTCCCCTGCAGAACCCAACATGATTAGATCATTTGCATGCCTGCTATAAACTTATTGCATCACTGACTGTGCTGTTTACATTATATCCTTGCTTGACTCTCTGTCATATAAAACATGCTTACGTTTCGTTTTAAGATTCACCTTTTTCACTGATTGACCAAAACAAGACCTGGGAAGAAGCCCATAGCTACTGCAGACATAACCACAAAGAGCTGGCCTCCATCTTGTATAATCAGATGCAGACCTTTGCTGAACTGGAGGCTGAGAAAGCCATCAGTCCTTTTGTATGCTCTGCCTTCCATGCCTCCTCCCTCCATTATTGGTTCTGGATTGTTGACAGTGCTGTAGAGTTTAAGCACTGGGGTCACAATGAACCAAAAGAAAACTGTGACACCAGTGGAGCCATGGAGAAAGAAGGAGACCATCTCTGGTTCATCAAGTCTGATCATGATGAGCTTCATTTTATCTGTGCTGCAAACTAAGAGCTGTGACTCAGTTTGTGAGTTACTGTAACCTTCATCAAGTGAAAACTTCACATCTTGTCTAGTATTGCTTTGCTTCTTCTATAAATATGAACTTGTTCAGTTTTCTCTATTTCTGGTTGTACAGTGTCAGAAGTTAGAGGTGGTGCAATTTTGTGCTGTTCCGCTGCCGTCTTGCAATATTGGTGAGCAAATTGTTTTAGCTGCTCATTGTTTATTTTCACTTTTGAGTTTATTGTGTGAAAAATGTTTCTAATATTAATCATAGTGAGTTTTATTCCATTTATCCATTATTATTTTTAACCACAATCCTTTGGTAAGCTAACTGTACGAGTCAAACTTCATGTAATCTCAAATAAACGATTGTTTACTTGCAGACCACTAGGGGCGCCTGAGGACCACCATTGGTCTGGGGACCACAGTTTGAGAAAGACTGGGTTGAATAATGCATGTGTTTTGGATATCTGGACAGTGTTTTGGGTCCAGAGAAATAAATATTGTCATAATAATGAAAATAATAATGAATTGGCAAAATATTTAAAATTTCATGTAGGGGTGATCACTGGTGTATGTTTTACTTGTGCAACTTTACATAGTAAGCTGTTGATGGTTATTATTCTGAGTTCATTAGAGATTCCAATGTAATCCAAATGGCTTCCCTCGAGGTTGATAATGATCCTTCATGCATGATTTAGAGCCAACTGTTGGTAAATGTTTCCATACTTGAATTGAACAGCATAGAATCCTGCACTCTGCCATGGCCGCACGCTGAAGCCCACAGACTGTTCAGAATAGGATTCAACATCACCTTGTCATCAGACACAGCTTGAATGTTGTAAGAGTAGGTCATTCATCAGCTAAAACTGAATAAGCTGACTTTTAACTCTCCCACAGTCCGAAGATGGGTTGAATTGATCTGGAGTTAGCTTTCCCGGTTGAACTCATCCCACATGCATTTTTACAAGTTTTCTCTTTTTTGTTGTTTTGGGAACTGAAGAGCTGACAGAAAACACCCATTGCTTTTCTGTTGAATAACCGTGACGTCTGCCCTGCTTTTTCTGGGCATCGCACTAAGACTGAGGGTAAAGCGTGAAAATGTTTGCCAAAAAGAGTAGAAATGAAGAAACATTGTTGCTTCACCTCCTTCTCCTCTGTAAGTCTCAGAAACACCATCTGAGCTCTGGAACCTCCTCCTCCTGTGGATCACGCACATAGACTTTGCTATCATGTCTTTATTATTTAGTATTATTTGTTAAAAAGTAGGCCATGCAGATGTAACCACTTTTAAGATTTAAGAACAGATTATAAGGTTGTAACCAAAATAGACTGGCAGTAAAAGTATTGGGCTAATAGAGAAGAACGTAGTTCTTGGAGCCACAGAATGAAGCAGCAACAATAATCCAACACAGAAACAAAGTTTGAGTAGCAACTCTTATATTGCTAGATGGTAGAAAGACGAAAATGTCATGGCTTACAATAGTTTAATTAAAACACCCCAAAATAAAGAGAAAAAGATGTGTGCACATAAACTCAACAACTTTCTTGCTATGTTGAGCAACATTTCAGACAAGAAAAATTGGTATCGGTCAAAATCGGAATCAGCAGGTTAAGCTTTTTAAAAGATCGGTAATCGGCGATTGGCCAGAAAACCAATCGGTGCACACCTAATGATTAAGATATATCACTAAACAAGTAATATGCCTAAATGCTGAGTTGTATATTCTAATTGATCTATCCCTTGTATGGATAAAGACTTATTTCTTTCTCATATATGTAAGAAAACAATAGTTATATGAGGATATTCTAGAATTAAAAGGATGCATGAAATCACTAAAGTACTAAATATAGAAGCAAATGTATTATGTATTTTCCATTGTGCTCACATAAACCCAATATCTTAGAAGAATTAACTGAACAGTTTTGAGTCCAGCAAAAGCAAAGGGTATTTTTAAGGCTTCTTGCCAAGCTGTGTATTCTGAGGGAACACTAAAAGTAATGGTCTGGACTGTGAACCATAGATGCTTTGATTATGTGACATATTGGAAGATAAATGTGTTGGTAGAAAGCCAAGGATTTGTAAATTAAATTATACCAGTACAAAAGTCTGTTTCTAGAACGATAATGGCTGGTTGAACCTGAGAGCACAGAGTGCAGCAGTGAGAGAGACGTTCAGGTCCTGGAATGATTCTTCAGTTTACCTGATGAACAGCGAACACTATTGTTACTATTATTTATTGTGTACTTTGAGTGTCTAGGAATATAAAAAAAATAAATGTATTCTCTCCTGGTAATGCATAGATATGTTTCTATTCTTTTTGGGTTACATTTGTCTGTTGATTTTTCTGTATTACCTGTAACTATTTCTTTGCTATGAAGAAAACGTAGCAACGTATTTGCTGTGGAACTGCTAAACAAGGTTATGACTTCCGGCTAATTAGCTTTGTGAATCCACCAGTGGTTTTTCTCAAAGCAATTTTGCAGTTCAAGTTCAATTATGCCAAAGTTACAAGCAGACAAGTCAAAATGTTTGGTTCTACCGCGTATTAATGCACAGGACGCCCCACAGAATTAGAGCCTCTGCTGGTCTGGTTAAATTAGATTTTTCTCGGGAATGTACCCACAGTAGTGGGGAAAGTCCGTTTGTGCTGAGCACTTAAGGACAAGTGCTTCAGCAACCTCTGCCAGTATCAAGAGGGATTTTCCGAAAGACTTCATCTGATTGAGGGTCAGTTCCTTCTCTCTATGGAAACGAGATACATATCAAAGTGACCTGCAGGGCGAAGGGCATGAAATGAATCATTCACATTTAAAAAGACTGCAGGTAAACGAGTGAAGTTGGCCTCCCTGCCTTGCTCAGATCTAACAAAACTGGTGTCAAACATTTGTGCTATGATTGTTCAGCAAATGTTTTTGTTTGTGCCACTATCATTTTAAAGATAATAAATGCTTCCAGAGGTCATGAAAGGTCAACCAGCCTCTCCAACTTCTTCAGGTCAGACAAAGGTTGTGTCAATCAACTTGGTTACGTTAGTGAAGGTTTGTGCAGCAAACATTTTTATTCATGCTGCTTTTGTTTAGAAGATATTAATGAAAGTTTAAAAGCCAACCAGCACTGCTCCCATCCCCCACATTACCCAAATGTAACAGAACTGGTGTCAAATATTTGTGCTGCATTTGTGCTGGTTTGTGCAGCAAACATTCTGTGTTGTGCTGCTACCATTTTAAATCAATCAATCAATCAAATTTTATTTGTATAGCACATTTCAGCAGCAAGACATTTAAAGATATTAATAAATATTTCTGGAGGTCATGAAAGGTCAACTGCACTCCCCCAACCTCCCATTTTTCTAATCTGACAAAATTGATGTCAATCAACTCGGTTAGTTTTGTAACATTTTCATTTGTGCTACTTTTGACTTAAAGACATTAACAACCGTTTAAATGTCAAAAGATCAACCAGTGCCCACACATCTACAAAATCAAACAAATATGGTGTCAATAAACTCTACTACATTTTTACTGGTTTGTGCTGATAACATTTTCATTGGTGCTGCTTTTGCTTTTAATATACAGTATAAATGACTGACATTATTTTTATCTATTTTGTTGTATTTTCTTGCACTACAGCCATAAAGGAATTCTGATTCTGTTTGTATGTTACAGTCTTGTTCTTTCAGTACAGTACATCCATCCATCCATCCATCCATCCATCCATCCATCCATCCATCCATCCATCCATCCATCCATCCATCTTCGTCCGCTTGTCCTGAGTCTGGTCGCGGGGGTAGCAGCCTATGTAAGGAGGCCCAGACTTCCCTCTGCCCAGCCACTTGGGCTGGATCCTCCAGGGGAACGTTCCCCTGGAGATACTTAAGCTCCTCCACTTGGGGCAGGACTTCCGCCCCAACCCGGATAAGGCACTCTCTAAGTTGACACTCTTATGTCATCTCCTCTTTAATTCTATCATGCAACAAAACAATGTTTAAAATCCGGTCTAGTTCACATCTTGAAGAACAAATACTCCCCTGCTTTTGTAAACCTCACTGTGATAAGAACATCAGATTGTCATATCAAGCCCGATCAGAAGTGTCTCTCCGCTCTCCTTTATGTCCATATCAGGTTTCCATTTTCCCCAGTTTCCTCCTGTGTCTCTACTCTCTTTTCAGTGTTTTTAGAGAGGCTTTGCAGCCAAATCACTGTGACAGGCTGGCGAACATCAGATTGAGCTCAGCGGTTCGTCTTCATTGTTCTAAAACGCTAGTAAGTAGGTCAAATTGAGAGTCTGGTGAAATCTTAATTAGAGAGAGCCCAGGATCTCTCATGTTTCAGCTGTAAGCGTCATTTCAGTGGCTTAAGGTTTAGAAATACACTAAAAAAGGGCAATTTACATCCAATTGGAATCATAGATGATGGCATTTTACAAAAACAAACAAAAAAATGTCTGTGAGCTGAAGCTTTGAAAACCACCTCAAGAAATCAGTTTGTGCTTAAAATTGGACTTATAAGATATACAAACAACTATTTCCGTTGGGAGATAATAATCTAATTTGATCTCAAGGACATCTGGCTATTGAGAGCACAAACATTTTAGAATATGCAACTTTATACAAGTGGGGCAATGTTCAACATAACAGCAACGTTTATACTGTATTTACAATATTTGCTGGCTCTGTAAAAAGCAAGAGAACTTTGTGGATCTGCAGAAATACATTTACTTGACCCTAAGAATTGCAACACAAACAAGCTCAGAAAACATTAATTACTATCTTGAAAATTTAATTAGAACTGCAAATTGAACTTTATAGAAGGCATAGCATTAAAGAATAAGAAAGATGATTGATTCAAAATTTCAAAGTAGCACAATGAAATAAGATTTATATTTATAGCATTCTCTTTAGAATCTTATAAATACACATGAAACTTACAAAAGTCAATAACTACAACAAAATAAAGTTAGGTCATCTCCAACCTGATGACATTTTATATAAGATTAATTGTGCACAGCAGGAAGAGGGAGAGCAAAAAATATATTCGTGAGAAGCTCACTTTTGCTAAGTGCTTATCTGTTGCTATGGTACCCAGCAAAAAAAAAAAAAAATCAACCACACCAAGTGTGTCAAGGACAGGAGTAAAACTAACTGAGGCAACAGAGAGAGGCATCGGCATTACAACCCCATCCCAAGGAAGCAAAAGATCATTTCTGGCTCCAGGTGGAGCACAAAAACTAGTAACTACTAAACAGTTGATGTCAGTCAATAGAACAGTACAAAGACTGAACCTGGCTGTCCACTAAACAGGAGAAAACGGTTTGAGAACCCCTATTGGCTTCCACTGAGAACACAACACTCTCTTAGTTATTCACTTAGAAAAAAAAACCTCACAATAAGTTGCCAACAGTATACTGTACACCACACAGACAAGACGAGATCACTGGAGATCAAAGCTAAGGGAAGAGGGGGCCTGACATCTCTGGGATGGAGCTCTTGGTTCATGAGCTGCAAGTGAAATACTTGTTGCAGCAGGTAAATCTGAAACAGGAGGAGAAAACTCTCCAATGAAGAGCCCTTCTGGAGGTCAGTGACACTCGGATTAGGAGGCACTGAGCCTCATCCTTCATTCCTGCTTCACTCTTGGCTGTAAGCCACTTCAGCAAAGCTGTAGATCATAACTCGATGAAGCTAATAGGACCACAAAGCAGAGATGCTGTTCTAACGCCACCAAAACGGATCACCTCATCACTTTGACTACGCCTGAAAGTTGTGTTCATAAACGTTATGAATAGAATCTGTGACAAAGGGCAACGGCGGTGGAGTCCAGCTCTGATTGGAATTGAGCCTGACTTACTGCTGGCAATTTGGAACAACCTCTGACACCAGTCATACATGGATAAATCAAGATCTTCTTCCAAACTCAAATTGTGCTTTTTCAGACTATTTGTTGCAAGCAGATGGTTTCAGGCAAAAGGAAAAAGCTCAACATTTCATGCCCTTTTTAAATGATCATGAATGTTGCTGACAATGCAAACAAGACAAGGCTCTAAAGTCAACCAGTGGTTATTGAAGTTTTAGATAATTTTCAATAATTAAAACACTCAAATCAGTGACAGTGTAAAAGGTAGGAACACATATGAAACATGTATTAGACTGAACTAAAGTAACCTTTGCATGCTCAGAAATAAGAGCCAAGGCTTTTCATCTGTTTTGTTTATCCATTGCACTCTTGAAAGCACAGCTGACATGCACAGTGACTTCATTTACACTGAGATTGTGTGTGTGTGTTTGTGCAGGGATTGTACCCTGGCTCAGAGGAAGGCTGGCAAGTGTACAGCACGGCCTCAGATCCGGACGGCCGGTGTGTGTGCACGGTAGTCGCCCCTGCTCGAAACCTGTGCAAACGAGACCCCCGGAACCAACAGCTACGCCTGCTGACTGAACAGGTGAGCACTTTTGGCATATGCAGGGCCGGCCCAAGGCTTAAGCAAACTAAGCAGCTGCTTAGGGCCCCAAGGCCACCAAGGAGCTTTTTTTTTTAGTAATAATTTCTGTCATTAAAATATCAAAAACACACAATTTCAGTATGAAGTGATTTATTTTTACAATAATATATATTTGATAATGTATGTAGAAGTCATTATTTTATGTTCAAAAATAATAAATAAAAAAAAATTGCTCCTGGGGCCCCCTGGTGGCTGCGGTAGGTACCGCACGCTTTGCCGGTAACGAGCTGCCGTGCAGAGCGCATCCAAACGTCCAAAGTTTCGGTCAGAAGCTAAGTAAGCAAAACAGAAAACACAGGAGAACATTTTTTGGGGAAGTTTATTGAACTTTTTTTGAATTCAGAAGTTCACATGCATTTCCTTATTATCAGCGATAATTGTGCTTTAAACTGTATGACTGTCTAAAACACAATTTAAATAACGTTTAAGCAACCATAATATTGTGGGTTTCCTTCCACAGTAGTTTTGAATTCTTTCCCGTTCTGCCTAACAGAACCGGTGCAGCTGAGCCAGCTCTGCAGGCTGATTCGCTCCAACACGCCTTTTCAGATCTGCTCACGAATTCTCAAGAGGATTGAGATCAGGACTTTGTAATGGCCACACCAAAACACTGAAACACTGACTTTGTTGTCTTTAAACCACTTTCAAAATTTTCACTGTAAGCTTAGAGTCATTGTCTATTTGGAAGACCAATTAAAAGCTTTAACGTCCTGGCTGATGTCTTTAGATGTTGCTTTGATATTTCTACATCATGTTCTTTCCTCGTTGTGCCATCTATTTTATCAAGTGCTTCAGTTCCTCTTGCAGCAAAACAGCACAGCATGACACTGACAGCCCCATACTTTATAAGTGGGATGTTGTTCTCAGACCCCATTTTCCCTCCAGAATTAACAGTAGTCATTATGGCCTGAAAAAAGCCTACAGAGTTGGGTGGAGGTTAATCCTCCAGCAGAAAAATGACCCAAACTTATCACCAGATCCTACATTAGAATGGTTTTCCTCAAAGCATGTTCATGTTCAGACCTAAATTCAGTTAAGAATATGTCGCAAAATTTAAATATTGTTTTTGTAGACACTTTCCATCCAGTATGACTGAGCTTGACTTATTTTGAAGAACAGCAGGTCAAAATTTCAGTCTGTAGATAAACAAAGCAGGCCTGCAGCTGTGCTGCAGCATGATGGTTCAACAAAGTGTTGGCTTTGGGGGCTAAAAACAAATGTATATAAAACCTGTCAAATTTTCTACACCGTGTTCCGAATAGTTATGCAAATTGGATTTTAGTGTCATAAAGATGATTTTTTTTTTTGCTGTGCTATTAAATTTATAGATGGTATTGTGTGACAGGGCTCCTTAAATCACTATAATTCATTTCAGAGAGCTGGGTTGATTAGTTTGTCTGGTGAGCTCAATTAAAGGAAATCGACTTATGAAGTGTAGTGTCGTATGACAAAGTATGAAAACATTAGATATTTAACAAAAACTGAAGCGTTATCATACAGTGAAGAGATTTGTGGCTGATTCAGAACAAAGATGTTTTTGTACAGATAAAGACATAATGAGGAAGGTTTCTGTTAGACAAATTCACAGGATGAAGAGAGCAGCTGTTAAAACGTCCTTACAAAGCAGCAAACAGTTATTTGAAGCTGCTGGAGCCTCAAGGTGGAGGATCCTCCAGAGGCTTGATGTGCATGAACCTACTATTGGGCCCCTAACCAGAGCTCACTAGCAGAAACATGAGCCCAGCCGTGGGGCCCAGCCAAACATAAAGATTAATTTTCAAACAGACTTGTTCACTGATGACTGCTGTGCAAGTAGTGGATTGGTGGTGGATGGCCACCACGTCCCAACATAATCCAAACGTCAGCAAGGAGGTGGTGGAGTCATTTTTTGGGCCGAAATCATGAGGAGAGATTCATTGATCGGCCCCCTCAGAGTCCATGAAGGTGTAAAAATGACCTCAGCAAAGTATATGGACTTTCTGACGGATCACTTTCTTTCATGGTTCAAAAAGAAGATCCATAACTTCAGTAGCAAAATCATTTTCATGCATCACAATGCACCATCTCATGCTGCAAGGAATACCACTGTGTCATTGGCTGCTATGGGCATAAAAGAGGAGAAACTCATGGTGTGGTCACCATCCCCCTCTGACCTCTGACCTCCACCCTATTGAGAACCTTTGGAGTTTCCTCAAGCAGAAGATCTGAATGCAGTTCATATCAAACCAGCAGCTCTGGGAAGATTTTCTGACATCCTTCAAAGATTCAAGCAGAAACTTTCCACAAACTCACAAGTTCAATGGATGAAGAATTGTGCTGTGATGTCGAAGAAGGTTCTATGTTAACATGTAACTTGGTCTGTTAAGATGTTTTTGATTGAAACAGCTTTTGATTTTCGTACATGTGACCACTTAATGCTGCACATTCAAAGAATGACCGTTTGCAGTTCTTTATAATCCATAAAATGTTTAGAAAATCTGCTGTTCATAATAATTTGGAACATTTTGCATTTTGAGTTTTTTATTTTTGAAAAACAATACTGTTCTCCTGGGGAGCTTTGTTCAGTAAAATTAGATTTATACTGTAATAGTTCATGACTTGAAAATTATACTGACCATCATTTGCATTGACCATTTAAGAAAATCTGAGAAAATATTACTTGCATAATAATTTGGAACACAGTGTATATTTATATTATATCTATGTTACAACCCCAAGGTCTAGGGGATCAAGGGTGGTAACAGCTTCTATAGAAACAAGTGAATGTAAAATGATGTATTACAAAAAAAGATAGTTTCAAAATCCAAAACACAATACAATTCAGCCTGATTAACAGTCAAAATAGGACTAAAATAAACTAAATAAGTGCAAATTAAATGATAAGGAAATTAAATTATTTTTTTTTCTTTAAATTAAATTAAAGAAAAAAAAACACTAAAGGAATTCTAAGGGAGCACCAAGCCTCCCAAACACATTCTTCAATATTGAGTAGAAGCATTCAAGATCAACGTCAAAACTGCTAAGCAGAACAAAATGGGTCAGTAGAACAAAGTTCTTCACAGCTGCCCTAAACAGTCAGTTACAAAGAGGCAGACAAACAAATGTGGGGACAGATGAACAAAGCCTCTTCCTACAAGCTGACCTACTGGAGGAATGGTTTGCAGGAGGCTTTTCTAGGAAGCAGGTGAGCCACATCAGCATCTGATTGGCGTGACAATCCTCTGCTGGTCCAATGGTGTCGTTGCTCTTTGGCAGCCTCCAGGCAGCCAATCAGGAAGGTGTGCTCTCACAGCTGAACCTGCATAACAAAAGGAAGCCTGCACAGCCTCTAGAGGCCAGAGGCTGTAACAATCTATAAAAGATTTTAAAAATCATGTCTTGGTCAAACAGGTAATTAGAGTGCAGTGATATTTGACGCATCATGACAAAATGTGAACAATTATGAGTATGAGCTGTTTTTTAATACATTTATACATCAGTTGTTCATTTCTCTAAAGACTATCAGTCCCCAAACCCTGCAGCAAATTTTAATATTAAAATAAAACCCTGATCAATGGGTAAGAAATAAACAATTTGTTACTTACTGTAGGACAAAAAAATGAGCATTCCAACACTGGTTTCTGTGTAAATGTGCATGCACCTATGCATAAGACTGTGAATCTGTTCATGTAAGTATATTTCCATCAATATGCACCCCAAGAGAGAAATAAAAATGATTTGTGACTGGGAACAATGAATTATTAAACATCGTCGGCCCGGCAAACGTTGCTCACTGCATTCACCGCTGTGAGGATCTAACATCAGGATTTAGTAGTGCTGCATTTTCCCTACGGCAAAAGTGAACCAAAGCAATGTTAACGGCAAAACAACTACAGCACTTTTCCTCATTTGCTGCTGGTGTTAGAGTGTATACAGTCTTCACACAGAACGGGAGGGAAATGAGAGGCGGCAGAGGATGAGCACAATCAGAGACAGCTTCCCCTCTTCTCTCCCAACACTGTTCCTGTCAGGAAGCTTGTGTGTTTATGAGTCTTAATTAGCTCAGCGTGTCTCTGGAAGTGACACCTACATCCTGCTGTGAGTGGGAATAGTTGCGTGTGTGTTTGTATGCCATGGTGTGTCTGCTCCTCTCCAGCCTCTGCGGCTCACACAGATGCAGTGAGGTGATGAGTGAGTGGGTGGGTTTGTTTGTTTGTTGATCACTTCTACATTCACAACTCACAATCTGGGTCATTGCATGGTGCTTTTTTTTTTTTTTTGCTATTCCTTAACATTCAGTATCAAAAGAGGTTTGATGCATCTGTTAGTATCTCTGGATTATTAATGAGCAGCAGTGTGGGAGTGCTTGTTTCTGTGAGAGAAGAGCACACTCTTAATGAGGATCTCTGTTAAAATGAATTTAAGAACACACTCCTACAGAAACTTACCTTATCATCTAATTACAGAAAGGCACAATATAAATATCAAATTCTGAACTGCAAACTGCTTTGAGGGAAAAAAACCGTGTGAGATCTTAAAATTGCCTATTGGTTCTTCTGTGCCTTCCGTTTTAATGTAAAATGCAAAAAAATGTAAAATTTAAAAAATAATATCAGCACACAGTTTCACGAATTGAAATACTGAAAAAAACTATAGCCCAAAGTTAATGTAAGCATTGACAGATTTCCTTTTAAATTAAATCAAAAGGGCTGTTATAAATGACACAAAATGCTTGGTGCTTCAACAAAGTGTTGGCTCTGGGGGCTAAAAACAAATGTATACAAACCTATCAGATTTTATATATTTATAGTACATATTTAGTTAGAAAATGATAAAAAATCAAGTCTTTGTCAAACAGGAAAATGAAGTTATGATTGGTCATGCATTTTGAGGAGCAAATCTTCCTTTGCAAGGTTTATTTATTTAAATAAAATAAATTAGCAAAGGAAAAAAAAACTTGTTTGGACACATTTTGCTGGTTAAGAATAATCTGTGGTTTTCTTTCACCGAGCTAGCCCTTAAAGTATATGTCGGCTCAGGCCCAGATGACATTCGGAGTTGTCTTTGCGAATCAAAAAAAAAGGTTTTATTTACCTTTATACAAAAATACAGCTTGACATACTCCGTGCCTAACGCTCCCCAGAAGAACGGAAACCGAGCACTGCACCCCAATGTTCCAGGAACACACGTCAAAAACAGTCGCATTCAATGACATAAAGGAAATGTCAGTTACTAAGTTATCAAGCTACAATGAAAAATGAATGAACTTATTATAATAAACAAAGCAAATTGGGTGGGGTACCTGTGAACTATAATACACATGAACAGTATAATAAATAAATAAACGAATAAATTCGGTGTCTCTCACAAATACATAACAAACATAATGGACAAATTTAAATAGAAATTCTGTGGTGTTGTCGGGATCTTTGGTTTGGTGTTTTGTCACTTTCTGTGCTCCTTAGTTCCTTTTTTTAGATCGGACCAGCCAAGTTGCTGTTCTTATTCTGCTTCTTCTTTTTTTATGGCTCTTGGCAAACAACTTAAGGTGCATTACCGCCACCTACTGGTAACCATGTTTTTGTTTTACCTTGGTTCAGTCCTTTCTTAGTGTTTCTAGTTTATTATGTTTATTTCTTGTGTCTAGATATTCCTTGTTTCTCTAGTTTAACTATGTTTCTTAGGTCTAGTTATTTTTTAGTGCTTTATTTAGTGCTCTACTCTCCCTCGCCCCGTATGCCACTTTCTCTCTCTCTCCTCTCACCTGCTACCCGTTCTCAGCCATCTGTTTCTTCAGTAATCAACCTCCCCATTACAGCTCCTGCTCAGTTTCTTCTTGCTGGTTCCTTCAGTCTAATCCCATTTTCTCCCCGTTACGCCGCCGTAGTTTTTATGCTGTTCGTTATTTCCTGGATTCCTGTGGTTTTTGTTCTACTCTGGCTCACTGCATCAAAGGTGCAAACTAATTGGCTTAAACTAACCATGAAAAAATTCCAGCATCATATTGCACAAACTAAAACTAAAAAATATATTTTATTATATTAACATGTCATTTGTTCATGATTTCACTGTCAGGTGCAGAATGTGAGTCAGTCCATGGAGGTGGTGCACCTGCGAACATCAAGAGACCTTCAGTATGTTCGAGACTCTGAGCCACTGCTGAGGGGAGTTGATGGTCACTTACACACGTATGTGGCCAGTCCCCGCACTCTAACTTCTAAGACCCTCCAGGTATTAAAAAGACACACAAACATGCAAGTAGTTAAACAAACACTGCACATAAAGAGTCAGGTTCTTAGGCACATGCAAAGTAAAGCAGTCGCTGCAGGGAATACATAACCTTTGGTGTGAAAATATTGATTTTACATATGCCAAGCCCAAGTTTCCTGCCTGCACTCTCTTTTATCAGGGATTTTAGCAGAATTAGCCTTGATATTTGCCCTACTTTTATTGACAGAAATCTAAATATGTTCAACTTCTTAATTTGGACCTGTTATTTTCTGCAATGATATCGCTGGGAAACCCCTGTGCCATCAAAAACATTCCACATTTTATCGATATTTCTACAGAGAAAACATGACAGGTCAAGATTAAATACAGCATTTTGTAGTATGTTGATGAAATGTTGGGTCGTTGCCTGTATGGCCTTTAGTTCAGTTCCTGTTTGAGTTGTGATACTTTTGTTTTGATTTGACAATTTCTTTAACTGTCAGTGCAACAGCAGCTTAACGGTAATCAAGACAATTTATAAAATGTATTTTAACAGACATGTATTTTAACAAGGTATGTTTTTAAAATGTAAATAAATATTTTTTAAATATTGTGACTTAAACTGTGCATTTCTTTAATTATATGCTAAACTAAAGTTAATTGACATTGTAAAAATTATTTTACGTTAAAATTAATCAGTAAAGTATGCTACAACTAATATGGCTTGACTTGATTGCAATACCTTTATTTCTTTATCAGTCATTTCTCTAATCCACTCATCCCTGCAGTGGTCTATTAAAGGCCTTTCTGTCAGACTAGAATATGCTTAGAAACCCAACAGTAATCAAACAGTAACAGGATTCATATGGGTCATTTTAAATGTAATAATGGTATTTTCTGACATTATAATGCTAAAATAAAATAAAGAAAATTACCTTCCTGAATACCAAAACAAGTCCGGGTGCAGGGTGATGTAAAAACAACAAAAAAAACACAAAACAAAAGAAAACAAAACAGATACATAATAAAACAGTATCACAGACAGAACCCTTTGGCGTCTGATTGGCGTGAACGCTGACAGAACAAAAAAGAAAGCATTAACTAATCCTGGCTGTTAGCCTGGTCTGGAGCAGACTAGCAGCACAAAATAAATCGCCATGTTAACATATGCATTGCCGCTTTCGTATGATAGAGTCAAGGCTTAATTAAGCCAGGATATCTGGCAAATCCCGCCTTAATCGGCTGTCCTAGTTTTGTGAAGCAGCCGTCTGACAGTCTGATCTGATTTTAAAACTATAAATGTTGACCTGAGCTAAAGCTGCTTCAGGTTAATTCAGATGAATTTCAAGATTTAGACATGACAATCAAGAAAAGGAAGCCTTAAAAATGTAACAGTCATTTGTCAAAAATAAACCAAATAACAGCATTTTAAATAAAATATCTGTTGACTGTAAAGCATATTTGATGAGTACTATCAGATTATACTCATATTTATTTATACAACTAGTGAGGCATTGTAAAACAGCTATACAGACTTCAACCTGGTGATGTCAGCTCTTTTCATCACAAACCATGAATACTTTATGTATCTAAAAATCTAACAATGTAAAAATTGCATGCGGAAATAAACCTAGTTTTTCCAGTTCAGCTACTTGTCTTTGTGCTGAGCACCAAATGTCTAAGAATAAATATACCAAAGGTAAAGGCAAAGGTAATTTTATTTATGTAGCACATTTTCAGCAACAAGGCAATACAAAGTGCTCTACGGGATTTACAAGGAAATACAAACAAAAAGAGCAAAAGAAGAAAAAGCTAATGCTGTTGATCCAAATTAAATAAACTAGATACTCCTATTTGGGGTTGGTAGATAAGTATCCATTAGATGTTTCAACTTGTACTTAATTTTTTTATGATGAGGATCTAGTCGTTGAGGTTAGAAGGCTTCCTTGCCATCACCTGGATTTTTAGCTCCCTCCCCATGCTGAAGTCTGGTCTCTGAATGTGTCTCTCATAAACACTGTTAGGACTTCATAAGAAGAATGCTGGTAAAGTTAAAAGTTCATGTTAAACCTGAATCTGCCAGAGGTACAAAAGATTCAGGCCTCACTCCACACATTGTGGGTGATTCAGTGGGAAGGTTAGTCATCTTGCTATTTGTGTGTTGTGGGTTTGATTCCCTGACAGAGGCTGATATGCAAAGAACCACAAGTTGCTTACTGATCTGCATATCAGTGTATGACTATGCATGTGATTATATAATTCCTGAATAAATACTTTCTTTATTTTTATCCCTGCTGAATATATGCTTTGCAGGTTTTTCTTTAGAAACTTTTTCTTTCAGGTTGAAAGAAAAGCATCACTTTTCTTTCAACCTGCTGTATCAACCACAGTTTGATCTCTAACAAAACCAGGACACCATGGACTTCTTTTGGTTTGGTCAGCAGATAACTATTACTTAATCTCATGCTACCCACAGAAGACACTCTGTCTGCTCTGATGAAGATTCACTCACCTTACGTCAATTGCCTAAAGTTGCTGGCATAGGAGGGGAAATGACTGTATCTTCTCACTGACTATTTAATCCTGAGGGAGTATTCACAGTAAGCATAAAGAGTAATAGTACTGTAGCATAGTCGTTCTGCAGCAGCAGCCCCCACTAGCTCTAACTGATGCAGCCTATTTCATTTCCAGTGCATATGCATTATGTTACATAATGCATGTAATGTTAAAGAAGAAACCAAAAATGTCATTTGCATTATTAAAAAAATATAAAATATTCCAATTAGCTAAACATTTAAAGCTGTGAGTCAAATTTACACTAATCACAAATATGTCAGAAATTACAGCAAGCATCTACAATACAATACACACCAGTGTTTCAGTTATTTCACTCTGAACTATGAAGACTTCATCAGGGGCAAAATATCTTCCTGGATGGTGCAATGGTGTAAAGAAAAACTTTGCAAACAATGGCGTCTCTGCTAAAAGTCCAGACCTCTCTTTGGGATACTAAGTCATTTTTTTCAATGTCTTTGTAAATGAAAAGTGTTCATCATGTCATTTTCAAGGTATTCCTCAAAAAATGTGTTACTGATATCATGCAATCAAAATTTTTAATATATTACGTATTTTCCAGGCAGATATGCCTATTTTAAAATAAAATCAAAGATATAACACAGCTGTTACTCTGGAGGCTGGCACAGAGTATCTTGTATGTATCATCTAACCTGCTGTTTGTCAAGTAAGTTCAAACATCAGTCAGAACCTGTCCCCCCACAAGTAGGTGAAGGGAAGCTGCCCTCTTCACTGGAGGAGTGAACCCAAAAATACAGGCACCAGATGGAAGGCAAAAAGTATTCCCACTCCTTCTCTGCTCCGCTCACTATGGTCAACTCAGCAGAACCTGATCCAAAGTCCCCAGGCTCCACTTCCTCAGTGGAAGATGTGAAGGTGGGATTGAGGAGTTTTTTAAAGTAATCTGCCCAAGTCATTCTTCATGACCTCTGTGAACTTCTCACAGACCCTGGTTTTACCTCATCGACCATTCGAGATGCATGCCTCTTGCATTGCCAGTACCCATCAGCTGCTGATAGGTCTCTATCTTCAGCTCGACAGTATCCCTCCCTGCTGCCCATGAGCTGATTCTAGGGTTGTCCTCAAAACAGGCACTGATACCTTGTGGTCACAACTCCAACAAGTCTCCTCAACAATGGAGGCAGGGAACATGGCTGACTCTGTGTGTGCCATGTTCCACCCACTTCCTCCAAAATGTGTCTGAAGCATTATCTTTGTAGTTGGTTAGTGGTCACTTAGAGCCCAACACTAAATATGTCCTGCCCTTCTGTGGTCTTTTCATATACGTAAATGTACCCATTATAGCAAATATCAGCTTCACAGTCGATATTTGAAAGTGATGCCCGGTCATCCTCAGCCTTAAACACCAGGTATGTTTAAAGGATGCTAGTGTCAGAAGTTGTTGTTTGTCTCCAGCAAATGACTGAGGACAGATGGTACAACTGACTTCCAGTTTTTGCAGGAATTTCAAGGACTGGGTCAGGAATCACAGAATATCTTAAATCGTCTGGACTGACTGACCATGGGAGTATCAGGGTCAACACATCAGTGACTTTGAAAAAGCATTTTGTCTTCATGTTAGGGTTTCAAGTGTCACAACATTCTGCAATTTCACACATATAGCAATTTAGAAGAGTAGTTGTAGTGACCTCTCGTTGTTCCTTTGGTAGGGGAGTGACAGGACCAAGTTTACGAATAATATGCAAAGACTTCTGACATTGTTCACAATAGTCAGCTGTGTACAGCTCACAGTCTGTGTAAATGACATATTGCGTCAGATAGTGCAACATATAAAACAAAAAGACTCCTGGCTTGTCCTCAGTTCATAATCCTATGTGTTGTGGCATTCATCCAACAGTTGAAGAATGAGTTGGAAATTTCCAAAATACATGGTTGGCTCAAGATTAGCATCCACGCTTTTGAAATCATCTGTGTCATTTTGAATTTCTTTTCTTCTGCTGAAGAGGATTCTTCTGATGATGAATCCTCATAGATTTCTTCAAAATTTGTTACAACTTCCTTGCTGTAACAGATTGGTTCCACATCCAGGTCTAGTATGTTTTTGTGAAGACTGGTAAAGACATTTGTTTGTAATGTCTATGTTGGCGAAGATTTAGCCGTGGTTGTAAAAATAACTCGCAAACCTGTAAGCAAGCAAACACATCCAGGTCCATTTGGTCATGAGGAAAATTGACACTTTCAAAAGCAACAAAGTCTTCTGATGCCTTTACTGTCAAATCCATAGTTGTGGTTTTGACAGTAACTTTCTCATCATTAGAGGAATCTTCCATGTCTTTTGGTCTTCAAGGTTCAATGTCAAAAGCAAAGTATTTTCATCTCTTGTCCTCAGAGCTCTACAAAAACGTTGTTGCCTCTTGTGCTATATCCTAACAACTTTTCAACTCCCTTCGTAACAAGAAATCCAAGGTCCCATCACAGGCAAAAATCCTCTTGACTTGGTGTTCAGTTAAAATGGTTTGTAAAGTCAGTTTGAAGTCGTCTCTCTGGGATCGATCTACCTCCAACCAAGTTGAAAAGCAAACTGAGAATTCTTGTATCTCTTTGAACATTTATGGCATCACTGATGAGAACATAGAGATTCTCATTGACATTATGATGTCAAACAACCTGTTTCAGGTTCTTGTTTGTTTTAGTTGTTATGGAAACACAAGGAGTTATATATGGTTACTGGCATCTAAATTCATAAATGTGAGTCAATAAATGTGTGTAAATTTAAGTTTTGTATTTGTCCTGTTTTCCAACTCATACATACATGTAAAAAATCATAATTTGTTATATAATCATAAACAGTATAGATAACAATGTTTGCCCAATTTTAAAAACAAAAGAGATTATTATAACTTTCAGGAAAAACAGGATTAGATCAAATCCTATTTCCATCATGGGAGAAGAAGTGGAGGTGGGTGAGGAATATAAATACCTCGATGTTCATCTGGACAACAGACTGGACTGGAGAATCAACAGTGAACCGTCTATAATACACTGCCTGGCCAAAAAAAAGTCGCCACCAAAAAATGGTCACACTCTCTAATATTTTGTTGGACCGCCTTTAGCTTTGATTACAGCCCGCATTCGCTGTGGCATTGTTTCAACAAGCTTCTGCAGTGTCACAAGATTTATTTCCATCCAGTGTTGCATTAATCTTTCACCAAGATCTTGTATTGATGATGGGAGAGTCTGACCACTGCGTAAAGCCTTCTCCAGCACATCCCAAAGATTCTCAATGGGGTTAAGGTCTGGACTCTGTGGTGGCCAATCCATGTGTGAAAAAGATGTCTCATGCTCCCTGAACCACTCTTTCACAATGGGAGCCCCATGAATCCTGGCATTGTCATCTTGGAATATGCCCGTTCCATTTGAGAAGACAAAATCCATTGATGGAATAACCTGGTCATTCAGTATATTCAGGTAGTCAGCTGACCTCATTCTTTGGGCACACAATGTTGCTGAACCTAGACCTGACCAACTGCAGCAACCCCAGATCATAGCACTGCCCCCACAGGCTTGTACAGTAGGCACTAGGCATGATGGGTGCATCACTTCACCTGCCTCTCTTCTTACCCTGATGCACTCATCACTCTGGAACAGGGTAAATCTGGACTCATCAGACCACATGACCCTCTTCCATTCCTCCAGAGTCCAATCTTTATGCTCCCTAGCAAACTGAAGCCTTTTTTTCTGGTTAGCCTTACTGATTAGAGGTTTTCTTACGGCTACACAGCTGTTCAATCCCAACCCCTTGAGTTCCCTTCGCATTGTGCGTGTGGAAATGCTTTTGCGTTCACAATTAAACATACTCCTGAGTTCTGCTGTTGTTTGTCTTCGATTTGATTTGACCAAACGTTTAAGTAATCGCCGATCACGATCATTCAGGACTTTTTTCCGACCACATTTCTTCCTGGAAGACGATGGTTCCCCACCATCCTTCCAGTTTTTAATGATGCGTTGGACAGTTCTTAACCCAATTCTAGTAGTTTCTGCAATCTCCTTAGATGTTTTCTCTGCTTGATGCATGCCAATGGTTTGACCCTTCTTAAACAGACTAACGTCTTTTCCACGACCACAGGATGTGTCTTTTGCCATGGTTGTTTAAGAAATGAGGAGTTACTCATTGCCTATGCAGTACTTATCCAATAGGAGGCTTGTACCTATTTGCTTAGTTAAATCCAGGTGGCGACTTTTTTTTGGCCAGGCAGTGTATGATGGTATTATCTGCTCTATAGAACAGACTGGACTTCCTGAGGAAGTTAAGATCCTTCAAGGTTTGCTGCAAGATACTACAGATCTTCTATGAGTCTGTTTTTGAGAGCATCATCTCTTCATTGATCATTTGTTGGGGCAGCAGCTTCAGAGCAAAATCTGCACAAAGGTTTCCTCTGATAAGGACCAGTTGATTTTAATGTATACATTTAAATTAGGGCTTTTATTCTTTTTACAGTAGTTATTACTTGCATTTTCATAAATGCAAGTAATAACTGTGTTTCATGTCGTTCAGTCAATTTGTCCCAAACACAGAGGCAGAGAAGATGTCACAGAATAACCTGCAATTCATCCAATGTGGACTTTGATCGACTTCAAACACAGCCACACCTCTTAGAAAACAATTATGATGCAGAAAACCTGATAGTCAGTCAGAAAACAGGCGTTCCAATATCCAGCAGTTGTTGCCTACTCATTAAGCACCAATTTGACAGCACACACAATATGCTACAGAAATCTCATTGTGAATCTGTGATATCAGAAAAACATACATATTTTTGTAATATTACTCATGTAAAAAATGCCACTGCATTGTGCCACAAGGGCATTTTAGAGCCCTTGTGGCACAATGCACATCAGCCCGGCATTCATTTAGTCCTGCCCAAAAGCTTCTCTTGGATGTAATCTCTTTAGTTGTAGCAATGACCTGCAATAATAAACTGTTCTTTAGAAGATTAGTGCAGACTGTGGTAATGCATTATTCAAAAGCTGTGGCACAAATTTTAATTTAGATGAATTATCTGGAGTAGTTTCTTAGTGTCTCGGTATCTGACAATAATGCAGATGACAGTGAGTGTTTTAAATATGTTTTTATTCCATTTTTAGTAAGTTGAAAGTGAAAAATAGGAGACAGGAAAATAACTGATCCTTCCTCTAAAGTCTATTATTTAATCCTGTGAATCCATGTTTTGTGCCGGATCCCTTCTGTTGTGCATCAACTTTGTTTTCTATTTGTTTTTGAATATTTTGATTCTGTTTTATTATTAATCAAATCTAAACTGAGCTAGATTTCTAAAAATTTTCTAGAGTTCTAAAAAACTGTTTGTAGCTTTCAGTCAGGCAAACTTTAAACCCTGACCTTCCCTCCACTCACCGTGTTGGGAGTGACCCGGTCTGAAAATATGTACTTCCTAAACTGCGAAGAATCCTAGAAAAGATTAGTTAATTTTATCCAACTACAAACCCAACGGCAGGCTGCAAGCCAGCCCTGAGCTGTTCACAGGGTTCTTCAAAACTTCTTGTTTTGAAGTGTATGAAATCTTAATATAAAAGAATGAAGTTATGTTTGAAGTTAGCGTTCTTAGTCACACAGGCAAAGACTTGTTTATTCATGCATTAGTTAGTTCTGGTTCTCTAGAGCATTTCCTCTCTCAAAGCTTATTTTTAGCACTTGCATATTTTGTGCTTTGGAACTTTTTATATTGCAAACAAATCAGCATGTGTGTTTTACAGACTGAAAAACACTCAGATGCATTATTAGCTCTCTCACAATACTACCTCAACTGAACTTTACTGAAGTAGATTTGGAAGATTCGCCAAATGCACCGCCTAGTGGATGGGTGCAGGAACAACTTGAGGGCAAAGACGACACCAACAGGGTGGCTGTGCTACCAACACCAAGCATCCATATATGATGAGTAGGAATGTGTTGCATGCAGCTTTAATTTAAATTGTTTTATTAAAAATGCACTAGGTTTGTAGAAGAAACCAAAAGTGTCATTTGCATTATTAAAAAAATATAAAATATTCCAATTAGCTAAACATTTAAAGCTGTGAGTCAAATTTACACTAATCACAAAGATGTCAGAAATTACAGCAAGCATCTACAATACAATACACACCAGTGTTTCAGTTATTTCACTCTGAACTATGAAGACTTCATCAGGGGCAAAATAACTTCCTGGATGGTGCAATGGTGAAACGAAAAACAATGGCGTCTCTGCTAAAAGTCCAGACCTCTCTTTGGGATACTAAGAACATTTTTTTCAATGTCTTTGTAAATGAAAAGTGTTCATAATTTTATATTCCCGGTATTCCTCAAAAAACATGTTATCATGCGATCCAAAATTTTAATGGCAGATAGGCCCATTTTAAAATACAATCAAGTAACTGTTACCTTCAGATTTTATACATTTCTTGTATATATTTGAAACATGACTTTCCAGAAATTCAACTTTGCTATTTAACACCTCGGAATTGGGCCTCTGTCTCTTTAAGAAGCTTTTTCTTTCCGAAACGCCGGCTTCAGTATGTCACCGCAACAACATTCCTCTATTAAGCATTTAACAATGTTTTATCAGCGATTGACATAAAATTTGTTGGTGATGAGCTCAGCAGATGTTCAGTTATACCAGTTGTTTGCTAATCACTTCTGCTGCTAGTCTGAAGGAGCCAAGTGGAGAAGTCGCAGGGAAGGGGAGCTCTGTAATACAGACGCTTAGAGGGGAGATTCAAGGATTTCTCAAACATGCATGAAAGAATCAAGGCAGCGCTTAGGTGTGTTTAATTTTTGTTTATTTCCTTTATTTAACCAGGTAGACCCCATTGAGATCTGGATCTTATTTTCAAGAGGGACCTGGAGAGAGCACAATATTATCACTTGTCGTGAATCTCAAAAAAGTCAATTTTACATAATATGGCCAATTTTATGATGGTTTCTTTCCATAACACTTAGTGCAACACTGGAGCATGTTCAGCCTCAGAATTGTGATAATTTGCATCACAGGTCTTTAAATTTTAGCTCCAAGCAGGAGGAGAGACCTACATAGTGATTATATAAACAAAGTTAAATCCCCACAGCAGGAGCAACGTAACAGACACACAACTCGCCCTTAATTCCCCAAATATAGCTTATTGCTGCCTTCCCTTAAATCCATTTGCCTTTCATCTCTTGCCAAGCATCATCTAAAAACCAGGGGGTCTGTCCTTGGTTACTTTATGCAGCTTGTCTGTGTTTGTGTGTTTGTGTGCATATGCATATGTGTTTGATGCTCCTGGGGCTGAGGAGGGTTCAGTCATAAGCTTTTTGCCTTCGCACCATGTGGCAGAACGGCTGAATATTTATGCCCAACTAGAGTAAGTTTATCAATAACTAAACAGTATTTCTACACCACAGAGGAAGCGATTGAAGAGCTGGAGGTCAGAACGATAAACAGAAAAAAAAAAAAATACAGAAACGGATTGAAAAATAAGATTAAAGGCTTTTAATATATTTTAATTATTACTTGATGGAACAATCCATCCTTCCATTGAAAATGAATTGGTTTAAACTGTATTAATGTGTTAATGCACATGATGCACATTAATACAGTTTGCCTTTCATCTCTTGCCAAGCACAATCTAAAAGCCAGGGGGTCTGTAACACACCTTCACTTCACACATTACTTTGCTTTGGCATCTCTATGAGTGAACCCCCCCGCCCCCCCTCCCCTTCAAATCACACAAAAATGGTGTCAAACATTTGTGCTGGTTTGTGCAGCACAAATTTTTGTTTGTGGCACTATAATTTTAAAGATATTAAGAAATGATTTTAGAGGTCATGAAAGGTCAAATAGCCCTCCCCCACCTCCCTGAAATCAGACAAAATTGCTGTCAATCAACTACGTTTGTGAGACAAAATTTTTGTTTGTGCTGCTTTGTGCTTTGTGCTGCTTTGTTTTTGAATTTTGAATGACATTTTAAAGATCATTTTGATTTTGTAAAGGGGTGTGTGTGTGTGTGTGTGTGTGTGTGTGTGTGGGAGGAGGAGTTGACCTTTAAACTTTCATTAATATCTTCAAAGCCAAAGGAGCACAAACATAGTTGAGTTGACTGACACCAATTTTGTCTGATTTCAAGATGGTGGGGGAGGGAGGTGTTTGACCCTTTATGACCTCTGAAAACATTTCTCAATACCTTTAAAATAATAGTGGCACGCAAACATTTTTGCTGCACAAACATTTGACACCAATTTTGCCTGTTTTGAAGAAGGTGGGAGGGGGGAGGGCAACTTCACTCAGGGAGTTTGTGGTAGTAATGTGACAAAAAGTCACATTTCTACCACAAACTATCACATTAAAAGCTTCACGGCAGGGGGAAGGGGGAGGGGGGGGAGGCAATGAATGACATGAAAAAAATTGGGCTGAAAATATTTTAAACTTGATAGAGTGGAGGGAAACAGTGAGCATAACTGTTCCCACAACAGTTAGTGAGCATAACTGCTGTGGGAACAGTAGGACTTAGACTGATTGGTAAATGTCTTTCCTTGATTTGTCGCTGTGGTTATTTGTGTGTGGGAGTTTTGCTGTTCGGAGAGAATAATGACGCCTTTGTCTTCCCACTGAAACGTCTTTTAAACTCCCTTTTGTTTTGAATATGAACTCAGAATCCTTTCTCCACACAGCTAACTGCTGTGCAGAAATGTAAAGACAATGAGGCATCTACATAATCTTACTAGCACACAATAATAACCCTTCATCCTTCTGCAGTAACACACAGTTACTCCCTATATATAATTTATACCAATACTGATGTTCATTAAGCTGTTTGTAGACTAACGTCAGATGTCTTTCTGGTTCCTGATTCATCTGCTGTGAGTTATAAAATTTAAATCACAAAGCTTTATGCTTTTTATCTGGGTCAGAGCAAACTGTAGTCCAGCCCCTGCATATTCTTTTCCGGTACATTTTCCATCTCCTTCTGTGGGATTTTGAAGTGTTCCCAGGCCAGATGGAACGTGTATTCCCTCCAGCATGTTCTGGGGGGCTTTGCATTTGGTAATGTGATTTTTTTTTCCCATCCTCACATTTTCTTTCTTTAGTTTTAGCTCATCTCCAAGGAGAGCTAAAAGGTCTTAATATGGAAGCAGAAAAAATCATGACTCAGCGTGTCCTAGCAGTTAAATGTGTGTAAAATAAAGTCATGAATAACAGAAGAGAGAGAATGTTTAAAAAAATATATTTTGCTCAAGTAAACACATTTGTGAAAGTAAATAGGTTTTAGCCAAGCTTCACAAAATGTTTAACTGAACTTCTACTGCTTATTGTTGTGATTAGTGACGAGGTTCATCACTGAGACACAAACTCCTCTGCAGTCAGATGTAGAAACGAATAAAATACAAAATAGAAGCTTATATATTAAGTTTGATCTTAATTGAAACTGCAGCATGCTTCTCCAAACAAAGACTTAAAAAACTTACTGATGATTTTTTAGCTTTAATGCCTTTAAAGGTACATTCCACTCATTGTAGCACTGAAATCCTCATATTACCACCCTAAGAGCTAAAACACAAAGATGTAAGTAATCATTTTATAATCCATTTATTTGCTACTTTAAGTTTATGCCAAATAAACATATTAACAGGCAAAATACACATTACACAAACTAAATACTTTTCACGACTAACACACCTTTGACTCTTCGGAGGGGCTGCCAGTATGAAACAATGTTTCTCATTGCTCCACGAAAAACAAACTCCTAACTGTTGGATCTGCTGTAAGTGAGAATATTTTTGAGGAAAGTTGCACAGAAAGGCAATGACCAGGCTAGTGTCAAACAATTTCCAGTCATTCAAACAATCAAATCTATTACTCTCCTCTGTGTCTCTATTAAGATGAGCTGACAGTGAGAATCTGGGCAGTACTGAGCTTCAACAAAATCACCCCGAGTCAACAAATGGATGTGTCTTATGAAGTCAGAGGCTTTTCTCATTATGAAGTTTAAAAGATGGCAATGCCAGGCAGCTAATTACTGTTTACATTCTGACCACATGATGGTCTGAGTCTGTGAGCGGATGAGAGTTAAGCTCAGAGACAGTGATTCGGAAAATAAAACCATTTTATTATATTAAAACCACACTTTTATCATCTCATCTCACTGTGGAATCACATTAAAATGAAGAGGTATGGAAACAGCTGCTAATTTGGCTGTTTTAATTGGGTTTTAAGGGCTGTTGTGCTTTTTTAGCTACACACACAGACACCCCCCCCCCCCCTCCGCCCCCAAACACACACACGCACACACATATATATATATATATATATATATAAACATTTTTCATCTTAATAAAACTATTGGACTTTGTGCCAAAGTGATGCAAAATGTCTTTACCAGTGTGTCACACTTTGGCTACATGGGAAGATCAGTCATTTTGCAATCTAAAAGCTGTGGGTTCATTTTCAGCTTTCTTCTGCATGAAGAATCCGAAATTAATCACTCCATGGTTCTTTTACATCAACTAAAAGATGAGCTGCTGTTTTCTGGACAGTGATGATGCAGAGATGACTGATATACTGATGACAATCCAGTAGTTTTTGGTGAGGTGAGGGGAAAATGCCTGCAGGACAAATCTGAGCCTTGGATATCCACCATTCTCTACACCCTCTTACTGTTTACGCTTCTCAGCCTTTGGTCAGGAAAAATAACAAGCATGTTAGCTGATAACAAGAGTACTGCAAATGCCACTTTTTTCACCTTGAACTTCCTGTAGGTCAGTTGCTAAGTTATGCCCCTCTGCTGCTCAGTTCCTGTAACTTGTCCCATTTTCCATCTCTTGTGCACCACCAGGAGTTAAAGGGCCAGATGTCTCAGCTGCGGCCCCTGTTGTCGGTGGTGGAGCAGTACAGATTGGACTTGCAGATGCTGGCCGCCTTGCGAATGGAGCTGCTCAACCTATCGATCATCCTGACAGCCATTCAGGAGGAGGTTGGAGCATATGACTATGAAGAACTTCAGCAAAGGGTGTTACTGCTGGAGACCAGGCTGCACAGCTGCATGAACAAACTGGGTATGTGTTACAGGGTCATAAAGAAAATGTGTTGCTGGGGCTGACTTTAAAAGAAATCCCAGGGCTTGTATTTTCTAATTTGGCAGGAGAGTAATGCCAGTTAGGATGGCTATGCATTTACTGATTGCCTGCGAATTTTGTGACATTTAATTTAAAAACACAACACAGAGTAAATGGAAAAGGCATAAAGGGCTGACTATAACAAATGATCCAAGTGGTGAGTAGAACAAATAAAGACATTAAAAAAATCACATATTCCAGCCGTTCTTACATCAGTTTAGAGTTGATGTTTTTTTAAATGTCCACAAACGGATCATCTCTCAGAAATGACCAGCATGTTAAATCTTAGAGCTTAAACATAGCTGTGAAGATTGTACATCACAGCTATGCTGTCAGGTCCTTTTTTGGTGCAGCATAACCTTCTAATTGCTTCAGAGAGGAAATGACAGCACCATTAAATAAAAAGATATTAATTAGCAACAAAATGTGATGTAGTCTTGAAAGATCAGTTTCACATTTGGAGATTTGTGCTCCTTCACTTTCTTGCACTCCAGGCTGCAGAGTAAATATAGAGTTCCAACTTACGGCAGTGAGCCGTTTGTCAGATTGTCCTGCATTCACTGAGCTCAGGTATGTCTGAAGGCTGTCTCTACCCTCTGTGTGCTACAAAGATCAGACACCAAATAAATGTGTTGAAAAAGATGTTAAACAGCTGCTCTGGGAGCCTGAAGCAGTGAAACTCTCACAAGGTCAGACAGTGCCGAAAATCATTTATGCTTTTAATTTCTTTACATTTGTTATTGGAATTTTATCCCCCTCCAACACAAAGTTAAGTGGAAGGAATATTTCAAAACGTTTTTCAATGCATTATTTTAAAGATGTGCCATACGTTTGTATTTAGCTCCTCAGAGTCAATAACTGTAAATGGGGAGTGTTGTGTACAATCGACGCTTTTGAGCTTTACATCATAATATAATGTTCGCTCATCAAAAACATATGTGGAGTTTTGCTTTGACTCTTTCTTGCATGTTTGAGAAATCCTTTAGTCTCCCATCCATCCATCCATCCATCTTCTTCCGCTTATCCGAGGTCGGGTCGCGGGGGTAGCAGCTTCAGAAGGGAGGCCCAGACTTCCCTCTCCCCAGCCACTTCTTCCAGCTCTTCCGGGGGTATCCCGAGGCGTTCCCAGGCCAGCCGAGAGACATAGTCTCTCCAGCGTGTCCTGGGTCTTCCCCGGGGCCTCCTCCCGGTGGGACGTGCCCGGAACACCTCACCAGGGAGGCGTCCAGGAGGCATCCTGACCAGATGCCCAAGCCACCTCAACTGGCTCCTCTCGATGTGAAGGAGCAGCGGCTCTACTCTGAGTCCCTCCCGGATGACTGAGCTTCTCACCCTATCTCTAAGGGAGAGCCCAGCCACCCTACGGAGAAAACCCATTTCGGCCGCTTGTATCCGCGATCTCGTTCTTTCGGTCATGACCCAAAGCTCATGACCATAGATGAGGGTGGGAACGTAGATCGACCGGTAAATCGAGAGCTTCGCTTTTTGGCTCAGCTCTCTCTTCACCACGACGGACCGGTACAGCGCCCGCTTGACAGCAGACGCTGCGCCAATCCGCCTGTCGATCTCCCGCTCCCTTCTTCCCCCATTCGTGAACAAGATCCCGAGATACTTAAACTCCTCCACTTGGGGCAGGACACCCCCCCTGACCCGGAGAAGGCACTCTACCCTTTTCCGGCTCAAGACCATGGCCTCGGATTTGGAGGCACTGATCCCCATCCCGGCCGCTTCACACTCGGCTGCGAACCGATCCAGCGAGAGCTGCAGATCACGATCTGATGAAGCCAAAAGGACCACATCGTCTGCGAAAAGCAGAGATGAGATCCTGAGGCCACCAAATCGGATCCCCTCAACACCTTGGCTGCGCCTAGAAATTCTGTCCATGAAAGTGATGAACAGAATCGGTGACAAAGGGCAGCCCTGGCGGAGTCCAACTCTCACCGGAAACAAGCCCGACTTACTGCCGGCAATGCGGACCAGACTCTGACACCGGTCATACAGGGACCTGACAGCCCGTATCAAAGGGCCCGGTACCCCATACTCCCGGAGAACCCCCCACAGGGCTCCCCGAGGGACACGGTCGAACGCCTTCTCCAAGTCCACAAAACACATGTAGACTGGTTGGGCGAACTCCCATGCACCCTCCAGGACCCTGCTGAGGGTGTAGAGCTGGTCCAGTGTTCCACGACCAGGACGAAAACCACACTGCTCTTACTGAATCCGAGGTTCGACTATCCGACGGACCCTCCTCTCCAGGACCCCTGAATAGACCTTGCCAGGGAGGCTTAAGAGTGTGACCCCTCTATAATTGGAGCACACCCTCCGGTCCCCCTTTTTGAACAGGGGGACCACCACCCCAGTCTGCCAATCCAGGGGAACTGCCCCCGATGTCCATGCGATATTGCAGAGTCGTGTCAACCAACACAACCCTACAACATCCAGAGCCTTAAGGAACTCCGGGCGGATCTCATCCACCCCCGGGGCCCTGCCACCGAGGAGCTTTTTAACCACCTCGGCGACCTCGCCCCCAGAGATTGGAGAGCCCAACCCAGAGTCCCCAGGCTCCGCTTCCTCAGTGGAAGGCATGTTGGTGGGATTGAGGAGGTCTTCGAAGTACTCTGCCCACCGGCCCACAACGTCCCGAGTAGAGGTCAGCAGCACACCATCCCCACTATAAACAGTGTTGGTGCTGCACCGCTTCCCCCCCCTGAGACGCCGGATGGTGGACCAGAATCGCCTCGAAGCCGTGCGGAAGTCTTTCTCCATGGCCTCTCCAAACTCCTCCCACGCCCGAGTTTTTGCCTCAGCAACTGCCCGAGCCGCATGCCGCTTCGCCCGCCGGTACCCATCAGCTGCTTCCGGAGTCCCACAGGCCAAAAAGGCCCGATAGGACTCCTTCTTCAGCCTGACGGCATCCCTCACCGAAGGTGTCCACCAACGGGTTCGAGGGTTGCCGCCGCGACAGGCACCGACAACCTTGCGGCCACAGCTCCGATCGGCCGCCTCGACAATGGAGGCACGGAACACGGTCCACTCAGACTCCATGTCCCCTACCTCCCCCGGGACGTGTTCGAAGTTTTGCCGGAGATGGGAGTTAAAGCTCCGTCTCACAGGGGATTCCGCCAGACGTTCCCAGCAGACCCTCACAACACGTTTGGGCCTGCCAGGTCTGACCGGCTTTCGCCCCCACCACCGGAGCCAACTCACCACCAGGTAGTGGTCAGTGGACAGCTCCGCACCTCTCTTCACCCGAGTGTCCAAGACATATGGCCGCAGATCCGATGAAACGATGACAAAGTCGATCATCGAACTGCGGCCTAGGGTGTCCTGGTGCCAAGTGCACATATGGACACCCTTATGCTTGAACATGGTGTTCGTTATGGACAATCCATGGCGAGCACAGAAGTCCAGCAACAGAACACCGCTCGAGTTCAGGTCGGGCGGGCCGTTCCTCCCAACCACGCCCCTCCAGGTCTCACTGTCGTTGCCCATGTGAGCGTTGAAGTCCCCCAGCAGAACAAGGGAGTCCCCAGGAGGAGCACTCTCCAGTACCCCCTCTAAGGACTCCAAAAAGGGTGGGTAATCTGAACTGTCGTTCGGCCCATAAGCACAAACGACAGTCAGAACCCGTCCCCCCACCCGTAGGCGGAGGGATGCTAGTCTCCTTTAGTCTCCCTTGGGAACTATATGGTGGTGCCAAATGGTTGCCACCAAGCACATGCTCCAAGCCGAGCTTCCACCTCACAGAGAAACTCCCCCATATCGTTCCCTAAACCTCCCCCACTCAACTCCTTCAGACTAGCGGCAGCAGCAATTAGCAAATAGCTTTGTGAAACTGTGAATCTGCTATTTCACAAAGCTTTAGTAAAGTAGTTTAACTACTTTTTATCGCATTGCTCCTATGAATATTGTATATGGGTTAATGGTAAAACTTTGATGTACTGAAGGCAAAGTTTCAGAAAGACCAAGAGCTTCTTATGGACAAAAAGGTCAATTTCAAGATGTTAAATTGCAAAGTCAAATTTCTTTTAAGTCATTTTGGATATACATCTTTTTTTATAACATCTGAAGCTAATATATTTACATTATTCTGCTATAAAAAGACACTACGTGCCTGGAAAATACATCATACTTCCCCCTTAAAGTACATCACGACCTTTGCAAGACAGTTTGTCAAGACAGAAACACAAGTTCAGGGATTCTGTTTGGAGAAGAAAAAAAGTTGGGGTAAATTTCAAATAAGAGTTTGGTGCCACTTTAAGGTTACAGTTTTGTTTAGCTGGATTAATACTGCAGCACAATTATACATCAGAAGCACATATAAATTCCTCAGAAACAATGTTTATTTTTGAGAAAGATTTTATAAAAAGGGTGATAAATTAGCAGTTGATGACTCCTTATGAATTAACTGGGAACTTCCATTTCATTCATTTGTCTTTTTTGTAAAACATACAATTAACATTTTCTGGGATCTTTCAGGTTGTGGTCGCCTGACTGCAGTTAGCAACCCGATCACTGTGAAATCATCAGGGTCCCGCTTTGGCTCCTGGATGACTGACGCCATGATTCCCAGCTCTGACAGCAGGGTAGGTGCATGAAGTCCAAAGATCAACTGTTACAAAAAGACTGAATAAGAATTTAAATCTTATATGTGGTAACCCAGAATTGATTTCACAGTTCATAATCATGATTCATAAAGTATAATTGTATAATTGTCATAAAGTAAAATTCAAGAGTTTTGGTATTGGCATTGTTACCCAGTCAGATTTTGAGACAATCCAGTGGACAAAATAAAATCACAATTATTTTTGGATTGCCTTTTTTAAACTTTTTTCAGTTTAATGCATCTTGCATTATTAATTTATGGAAACCAGATAACCAAAATATCTAAAGCTGGATGTGTGTAAATATACTGGAGTTTTCTGTAGGAGCGCACCAATTTCAGTTTTCTGGCTGATCGTCGATTATCCATCTTTAAAAAGCCTGACTTGTTGATTCACATTTTGGCCAATTCAGTTTTTTTTTCTCTGAAATGTTGTTAAATTTAGGAACAAAGTCTCTGAGCTGCCAACAGTGGGGTGAAATTGTAAACATGCAGATAATAAACCTGGTGGGAGGGTCTGTCTGTCAAAGTACTTTTCTCAAAAGAACAGAAGAAGACAGTAGTTGACTTTCAGATCTTTGCTGTGGTATAGATAAGATTGGCTTCACATGTAAATATCAATCGATTAATAACTGACCCACTAAAATTAAGAAAATTGGGGCCCATTTATCACCTCTAGTTTTCTGTGATGGAAGCATTTTATGTGACATCCAGCTTTAAAATATACATCCCCAAATGTGGGTGATTTACAGAGTTTTTACAACAGGAGTTTTTGGAATTGTTGTTAAAAATACTGACTTGAAAATTATACTGACCATCATTTGCATTGACCATTTAGGAAAATCTGAGAAAATATCACTTGCATAATAATTTGGAACACGGTGTATGTAAATATCTGGCTTCAGCTTTATATCCCTTCTTGGCCAGGGTTGGATTGTGAGCAGGATGCCTGGGTTCCTTTTATTTCCTTGAACCCAAGTTTTTATGGACACAAAGGAACTGTAGGCACAATCAAAAGAAAAGGAAATCTTAGGTACTGCTGTTTTTGAAACCATATAAAAATGTACATAAAGTAATAAAGATGGATGATCTTGATAAAATATTTTTTAGGTCTGGTTTAAGAAATCTTTGTAGAAGCCAGCATCATAGTAAATGATGATGTCTACGGTCACATAGTTGGGAGGCTCGACATTCTCCTTAATGTATTTTCTCTGTCTTATTTCCAGCACGACTTTGTTGTGCACTTTGTTTTCACTCTTTACAAGCTTCAGTCGCCTCTAACGGATGCACACACAGACACAACAAAACAGTCTGTTCAGGCAGCGCATATTTATCTAGTTGTCAAGGCGACTGTCTCCCAGTTGCCAGGTGTGATTTATATTGCCACGCTTACCCGTGCTATGTGAACTTTCCCTGTAATGGGAGGGAACCATGCAAAGCATCAGTATTCCAGTTGCATGACCCGTTTAGTTCCAGTTCACTGGTGTAAGGTCCTTCACATTTCTGATGTCTGTTTGGATCTTCTTTCCTCATCTTCCATCTTGACGGTTATTGATGTATAATGTATGTTCTCTATTCAGAGTGCGGCATTCTGGCAACGAAACAAGTAGAGCTTATAAAAATGCAGGATTTGTTACTTGTATGTGTTCTATATATAACACAATGAAAATCTAAAAAGATCTCAACTTCCGCTAACAGTTTTTTTCTATCTTTAAGACTGTTTTTGTGCTGATGGTTATGTTAACCTTTAACGTGGCCTAATAAAACATGATACATTTTGTTCATTCTTGTGCTTTGACTAAGTCGGGGCACCACTTGCTCATCAAGAAAATAATAGTCAAATAGTGCGGTCTCAGTTATTGTTAATACATAACTGCATGACAAAAGTTTAGTTATAATAAGTCCAGCATTTTCCTTTTTCTGAACAGTGAGATGCAACATGTATGGAATAAAATACTAACTTCTCTCCAAAATACAAGTTTACGAACAAACACAACAATAATTCGACCACACAGTAAAATACTCAAAGTAACACTACCCTAGTAACACTCAACTCAAACTAAACTAAAGTACACTAAAACTACTAAAAGTAAAAACAGAAGAAATAAATACAGATAAATTAATAAAATCTATGAAATGAAACATGATGGCAAAGTTCAGTATGAAGATTAAGAAGCCAGATTTAATTCATTAGGATTTTTTAATTCAATTCATTTTATTTATGAAATCACACTAAAGGTCCTCTTGAGGCACTTCAGAAAAAAGACATTTGAATTGATCATAGTTATCAACTCCTAGTTAATTATTAAAATTAGCTTTAAAAGTTTTTAGCCAAGGAAACCCAGCAGATTGCATTGTGTCATTGACGTGTATTTTTTTATACAGCAACACCATAAGTATGTGACAAATAAAGCATAAAATAATCCATAGAATGATCTAAATTTCACAGTTGAGTATGAATATGTATGCTTCAAGACCATGGATTGTTGAAGAGTTTTGTTGGTGAAGCATTACCTTCTTACACAACTCGATTCTTAACTCCCTTCACTGCTCAGTCTGGGTTTTCTCCCATTGAACTGGATTTCTCAGGTAGATTTTCTACCGGCCAATCAGTGAACAGAAGCTTTATTAATTTTGACTGAATTAGAAATCAATAAACTTTTCCGAAAGTCGATAATATATTTAACAGTTTCCACACAGACAGATAATTTAATAACTTGGAATGGCAAAATAGCGGACAACCAGACAACAGTTTCTAAGCTGCACACTTACAAAAATCACATCACCTACATTTTCTGTGCTCTCAGAAAACCAAAACTAATAGAAACATAATGTAAATGCTGTTTGTGGCTTGTGATAAACATAATGCACCTTTGATAACATTTGTCCTCAAGTTGAGAAAGCTGTTACGACTTATACTGTACCTGGACAGCAGTATGATAGCTGCAATTTCTCTTCCAAATATTTTATTATTGTTTTCCCAGCAGATCTGAAGTGTTAGGACCCCTTTTAGCATTGCCAACCCACTGTCTGCACACACACTTAGATACACACATGCACAATGTGTGAGTCAAAATGAGTAAATGTCCATTTCACAGATTCTTGGGTATCCATGACTACAGTGTCGGCACACGGTCCCAGCTTGACATTTATGAAATCTTTATTAGGTCTTTAAAGTATGACGGGGTGTGTGTTTGTGTGTGTGTGTTTGCATGATTTACTCTCACTCTCTGAGGCCGGCCAACATCTGTCGCAGTATTTGAGGACATCTTCTAAAGTGTGGGCATTTCGTGATCTGTCAAGGTTTCTCTGTTGATGGAATCAGAGATGAAGGAAGAGAACAAACACACTACAGCCTTCTGGCACAGTCTGGACTTTCTCCCCTTCACTCGAATTGTCTCCAGTTGATTTTCTACAAGGCCAATCAGCAAACAGAAGGAGAAGCTTTGACGTTGATTTACTGCTCTGTTGTAGAATTGTACTTTGTCTGTAGTTTTAGCGATGGCAGTGGAGAAACTGAACGCAGACAATTATTAAGGTGCTTCCAAATATTGAGTTGGCTGCCAGTGGAAAAGCAGCTTTGTTGGGAAAGGGTTGCTCAGAAGTGCAGGGTTGAGGAAAACATTTGATCAAAGATTAATATGAAAAACTAATGAGGTCAAAGATGATTAGGAGAAAGGTCATTATGACTTAATAATAATTTAAATGATTTAGGCCCTGTTGATTTTTCCATGTTTCTATTTAATTAAAATTGTATTTCATCTGTAGATACTTTATTACTATATACTGTGGCTGTTTACATGTATATTTTTAGATATTTTTATATTCAACGGGGTATATTTTGTTATTGTGCTGCTGTAACAAATGAATTTCCCCACTGTGACTAATAAAGGTTTATTCTACTCTATTCTGAAAAAAATAATGGACATTTACAGATGGTATTTATTTTGTTTGATTATTCTGAGAATGCTTTATTAAATTTTCCATCTGGTAATCTTAAAATATCAAAAAGATTGAAGGCTGGGAGAGGTAAAGTGGGCAGTAAATACCAACTGTCACTGAGATAGTAATATATACTGTACCTTAGATGAAACGGACAATCTGGATACAACATTTGGTAAACAGATATCTTTACGGTTCCCTGCATTTATGCTCTGCATGCAAGAAGATATTTTGCCATCTGCTTGAAGTTTCACAGCTGTTCACATTACTTCTACAGGTTTAAGTGACTGAGATACTAGTGGAATTGATTAGTGCAACAGTGTCTTCACAGGTCTGCCCAAAAAGAAAGTCAGACTAGGCTTCCTTAAACTGTTAGGTTTTACTAGCCCACAATGGAAACAGAGGTTGAGTTCATTATCTTACGATGAAACTGTTATGTATGTAACAGAATCTGAAACTGTCTTTGTGATTGTATTGGATTTCAAGGATTGATTTAGTAATAATTTTCTGACATACATGAGATTAAACAAGATATCTTAGCATAATTATATTTCTTGTGTATTGGCACTATTGACCATTTGCAACTATGTCACTGAATCATTGATGGATGTTGGAAGTGAGGGACTGGTGTATTGAACAGACTGAAACTGTTCTCCCAAGTTGTTTATGCCAGTTTAGCCATGATTGATGCCATTGTATCATTTGTTTTGACTTGTTCGAGTCAGGCTATATGAACGTAACACACCAGGTTGTGGCTCATATTTACAAAAGTTTGAAATAACTAGCTGAGAAACCGACCCGTCCCTCCTTAATCATGATGCGTTGATCAAACTGCCAACGTTGCCTGAAGTCAGACCATAACATTTATATCACTATGTCATAAAAAACATACAAAAGACCAGATGCTAACCAGTTTTTTTCCACACATGTTAGGCTACATGACAGTGCGGCTTTGTCTCCATGGTTACTAATGGTTAGACGTGCACCAACCTCATATTGCAATGTTTGGTATGTCTCTAATCATACTTACTAATAAAACATATGAACGTTAATCTTCTTACTTTGCAAGACTGTCTTTGCGATTGACAGCTGCCACCGGATCTTTCCTCATTAAAACTTATAGTATAAAATGACAAGTTTGGTTTGCATTCTTGTTTGTTTGTGCAGCTCTATGGCCATTTTTAAAGTGAAATCAAGTAAATAAAAGTGATATTTGGTTACAGATGTCTGCTTTTTGATAGGGCCGCATGTGGTCTGTCATGGCAGAGTGGTCAGAGTTCTGAAGAGTGTCAATATAAATATAGAGAGCAGTATTGTACTGAATTCTGGTGTCCATTTAAAACACAAAAACCTGTGTTGCATCACATACACACCAAAAACTAAACTATCCATCAAATATGTCTACATGTCTGTCGCTGGGCCTACACCCATAACCCTTCGCTATCACCCTTCAGAAGCCTTCCTTTCAAGTTTAACAATCTCTGTACCAATGTCTTTTTTTTTTTTTACAAGGGAATTCTGTTCTGTGAGTGTCAAAATCACCTTCTGCAGCCAAGAATATCCATTATGTTATACTAGGGGACATAGTGGTGAAATTTAGACTTTAATACCCTTATATCCCAATTTTCTACACCTGACTTGAATTGATGATTGCTGACAAGACTTCTGTTGAGCTTGATGAAAGCTGTTGAGGTAATGGATTTATTTCAAACATGTTTATTGCATCTGCTAGTTTAATTTTCTCACATATCTGGTGTGAATTGTGTAGCATGCATACTGATATGCCTGGAGTTACGCTCCACAAATGTATAGTGCCTGTTTTGAATGCAGAAAAAGATGCAACCCAGAAGAGAATCTGTCTTTCAAATAGTCTCTGGCAATTCAATTAAAGGACCAACCTCTGCAAACGTGTAAAATTTCCGTAACACTACCAAATTTAAACAACAATGAAAGGAGCTGTTATGTTGAACCAATTTAGAAACTGACTTTTAAAATGTTTCCGTTTTTCACAAAATGCTATTTGCGTGGACATGACCAGGTGGACCAGTTACTTGAGCCCTGGTTGCTACTGTCTTGTATCTTTGAGGGGAAACTGATTTACAAGCTGCTCTTCAAGTGAAAATCGCTCCGATCACCGCGTCTCGAAATGAGCTAAGAAGATTTTTCTAATACGTAATTAGTCTGACTCATAAATGTAATGAAACATCAAAGATGTGTTTCTGGAGTGTCCACAGTATAGTAAATATTTGCTTAAATGTCTCATGTTTTTAGCAGCTGTTTATATTTTTTCTAAATGGCACATGATGCAGCACTTCACTGCGGTCTAACTTACCATGCTTATTTGTTGGTTAACTGGAAGCAGTTACAGGGATCTAAGATTAGTTGAACATGTTGGCCTAAATATGTTTTAATTTTCCTATTAACGAAAATAGGGCTGTTTGTGATATGTCAAAACTCATAATTACTTCAAATGTTTATATATTTTTGTTAGATTTTTCACTTGTGGAGGTCACCATTTATAAACCTGCTGGGTTTAAAAATGGCGACCAAAACCAGAACGGATGCATTTTGGAATCTACAGAGTAAACACAGGAAGGCTAACTTTATCATATTGCTTATCATGTTGTGTTTGCCTGGTGAAATTTTAAATAATGCCACACTGTCACTGTTGGCTGTAATAACACCCCCCGGACCCCCCAAAAGCAAAACAGAACAGTCAGGTGAATCTGGATCACTTCCCACAAGAAAAAAAAAGAGCGCAGTCTGACAGTGTATACTGATCTGACACCAGAGCCGAAGGACCTACATTTTTGTTCTCAACATTTTTCTCCAGAAAACTTTGTAATGTGTATGAGCTAAACTGACAAGGGCTCTAACAGGTGATCATTACCTTAATGAGCTAAAAATAAATGCAGACAGTTTTTATCCACAAAGCACATAAAACCTGCTGGGAGAAGCATCAGACAGCGCTCTTCATTTACATTCAGACCGGGAGACCAGGAGTACTTATCGGATCACCCAACCAATCAGTCTGTGTTTCATTTATGAAGCTAAAAGTAGCAGCAGCAAAACACCAGTTTCTACGGCCAAATTGATCCTCTTCCTCCATTTGGTCCTCTTCATCTTCATTACCTCTTGTGATTTCTCTATTCTGATCAATTTCAACACTCTCCAGTTCAATTTGAAAAGGCTTAATGACGTTACTCATCGTTGTTTAGACATTACTTACCCAGGATGCATTGCAGCGTGAACAACACAGTGACGTTCGTGCGACAATATTTTATTAAAATTTATAAAAACTAAACAGCCTACAATATTACTGTATGGTTTTTAATTTAAAATAAACATTTCTCAAAGTCTATTGTTACAACTAATCAAGGATCCTTTTAAGAAGCCTTACTGGACTATTTCAACATGTGAATAATGTATTCGCAACTAACTTTCTTAATCTCAAACTTAGCTTTTTAAGTTGTATGAAATTAAATTGTGCATTCACATATGAGATAACAGAAAACAAAGAGTTTTTCTTCCTTTGAATTTTTGTTCAAAATGAAATTCGAAAGGAGGAAGGGAACAGATTGCTGAAAGTAGAATAAGAGAAGGCAGTCAGTCCTTTTCATTGTCTTTCCAAAGTGAATTTCAATTAGAATGTAAGATATTCAAAGCCCCCAAAATATCAGTATAATCATTTATCATTGTCCCTGTCTTAAATTTCTTGATTCAACTTGAATGTTGAATACTGTAAATGAAAATAATAAAACTTTTCAGCATGTTTTGTGAAAGCTCTGCAGAAGAGAATTTATTTCTCATACAATTAATCTAAATATTTTCTGTTCTCAGAATTTTTCTCATTCTGCAATTGTAATAATGAGCTTCTGTTTCACCTACAATAGTTTCTTCTCCCATTGCTCTTCACTCCTCTCCTTCATCTGTTTCACCTCTAGTCCTTCTCTGGGTAATTCATTTTCCACACTGTGGAAGGTTAATTTTTCTTCCATTTGTTGCCTCTTCACACTCCTCACCCATCAGTCTTTTCTTCTGAATAGCTTTACCCAATTTTTGATTGCAATCAGATTATTCGGTTTTACTTTCCAACAGACCGTAACATAAATTTTGGTCAACCTAATTAGAGAAATTAGATGAGATGAAAGCCAATCTTCCATACCTGGATATGGGAGAATTTACTTGTCACATACGTTCATCCCTCTCATAAGTTGTTACATTCATCTCTTTAAAAGCACAAACCTTTTTGACCAATATTTTATGTTATGCGCCAAACACCAGATTTATTTTTTCAAATAGATTTATTTTTTATTATTTTGTTTTGAGATTTTTTGTTGTTGTTGATGGATTAAGATGAATATTTTGGGGAAGAGGGGATCTATATGTTTAATAAAGTTTGTGTACTGCTGGAAATGTAAACTTTACTCTAATCTCAAATACTTTCCAGTCTCTTAAAGGTTTCCTTCCAGCATTCTCCTGTAAATGGCTACATTTGTCTTTCATTTAACTCCTACCAGTTTCCCTGTTCATGTTGGTGAAATTAGAATATCACTAGCACCATGTTTTACAAGTGGGATGACGTGTTCAGTGTAATGTTCACTGTTAAATGTCTACCACAAATAGCATTTGTTGACAAAGAAGTTCAGTTATAGTCTCATTTGACTAAAGAGCCATCTTCGTCATGTTTGCTTGCAACAAATTGTGATTGGTGGTTCTCATGACTGACTTTCTTCTTCCCAGTTTTTAACATAAGTCAAAGTTATGTGGTGCATGATGACTAATAGAGATCCTGATCTTTATACTGAGATTAATTTACATGTAGGCTGGCTATTTACAAATAAGTTGCACTATGTTTTCCTTGGGGGTGTTAAATTAAGTGGGGTAGAATGACAATACAAACCATTTATTTCAGATTTTTATTTGTGAAAACATTCACCACCACCGGCCCCTTTGCTCAAACTTTACTTTATGCACTTCTTTGACAGACAGATATCATGTCTGTTGCATAAAATCCTGCTCAAATACATTGAAGTTTGTGGTTGTAATGTGACAAAATGAGAACAAACAGACAAATTTGTAAGTCGCTGTCTACATTCATCATTTTTCTGAGGTATCAACAAGACGAGCTTTATTCGAAAGTTGTAATAATGTCTTTTCTTATTAATCATATCACTGTGGTACACTGGACCAGGAGCAGCAAAAGATTGTTTAAGGGTCCCCATTAGCTTCAGACCATCATGGAAAATAAATGGCAATTACTTACCAGACAGAGACAAACACAAGCAGATGTCATTTATCACAGACGACCTCCGGCTTACTGACTTGTAATGATGGCCCATTTTGAAGGAACACATCTTCCATAATGGCAACTTTGTGGTGTTTTTTAAAATTATTATTATTATTTCAACTGGCTGCGACCCAAAGAAATTGTGAAAATGTATTCCTGAAATGAAACTTTTAAAACATAGAAATTGTGTTGGCTAATGATGCCCTTAATGCTGAAGGCAGTGCTTGCTGGTTTTAGTATTCAGGGGGAAAAAAACTGTTGCTGGAATCTTATTATATTTTGTCCATTATCTAAAAGCATCTCAATACCCAGAGGCTGATATTCCAAGGAGGGTGTGGAGCTTTCTAACTTTTAATAGACATATTATGTCCTAATTATTAGGTGGAGTGAATATTGCAGTGCATTTGATTGTAATATTACCACAGTTTGCCCTTATTTTACTTGCTAGTTATGTAGTGACCAAAAGAAGGAGAGTCTTAGGAGTTACACTGTGGGATCATTGGTGGTAAGCAGCAGTGACAACAATAGATTACTTCAAATTAAAGTAATATATTTGCTCATTTGGGACTAATTTATTTTACAGGCTTAATAACAATCAAACTGTAAAATCAATGTTTCCATGCCCACCTTAAGAATAACGCTTGAAATAGTTAAATTCCGTGTAAACAAGGAAAATAAAAAGCTTTGCAAATCTGAAAGTGGAAACCAATAACTGAGTGGATTGAAAGTAAGATACAAGAATTACACAAAGGTCTCAGATGACAAATTGTATATACACTGGAAATAATAATTACAAGAAAGTCTGCAATTGTGATAACAGACCAAAAGTGGAAGGTGGTGAAATATGATAAACAAAACTCAGAACAAATAAAATGAAAAAGACTAAAAGACAAATTTGTAATACACACACACACACATGTACACACAGACTGGTTTCCATGGTTTGTGGAGACTACTACTTTTATCATCACTTGTGGGGACCACAATTTCTAGTGGTTCTAAAAATTCCGAAAAAATATTTTACACTATTTATAGCTGTATTAACCTATACACAGCTTGAAATAACTCAATTTCAAAAGTAGGGTCATCAACTTGTCTGGGCCACACTACATGGGGACTCATTAACTTCCGAAAAAACATGTCAGATGGGGACCAGATTTACATATTATTTGCATAAGTTACACATACTAACTTACCTAGTGGGGACCTTTGTTCAATTTCCTGAAATAGTTCATCTGCCTTATTAGATTTTAACAGAATGATCAATAACTTATCACTAACATCAGAAAATTATTACACAAAAACAAATCATCGCAAAACACCTTTTTAATTAACTATAGGCACAAATATGCCCAGTGGCTGTAAAAGAAAAAAAAAGAAACAATCTTATCTTAATGCAATGCATTTTTTTTCACATTTTGTTTAGTAACACCCACAAACATCAATGTGTTTTGTAGCGGTTTCATGTCATAGCTCAGCAGAACCACCTTTGGCTTTGAATATATTTGCAAACGTTTTAGAGAAACTTTTAAATAAAGTCTTAAACAGTTTTGCCAATTCTTCACAAAATCTTTTTTATTATAGCATTTTGAATCTAAGTGGAAATGCAAAGAACAAATTTGGATTTAGGTCTGGACTTTTAATTGGCCCTTCTAACACATGGATACACTTTGAAACCATGCCATTGCGATTCTTGTTTTAGGGTTACTTTCCTGCTGGAAGGTGAATTTTTCCCAAATCATTTAATGCTTTTCATTAAGGCCAAAAGTTCAATTTTAGTCTAATCACTACAATCTTATCTTAAAAGTATTAAAGATAAACCTCCACTTCAGGTTTTTCAAATAAACATTTAAAACAATGAAAAGAAAAATTGTGCTTCTTCTAAATTAACACTTAAGCAGTATGTAAAAATACATTGAACAAGTATTTGGAACTTAAATTGAAAAAGGAAAACTAAATATATAAAGCACGCCTATTTAATAACGCTGAAGCTTCTTCCTGTTAGATGTAATGCGGCTATGAATGAAAAATTTCACATTTTGCCATGTTCGATTTTTTAAAGCCACTGGTTCTGCCTTTAAGCATTTTTCACAGTGATTTTTTCCTGGCACTGTGAAAGATTTTATGAAAGCACCCAGGTGTTTCTCGACGGCTTGAACTTCGTCTTCAGTCCACGGTGTTTTCTTTACAGGCCTTTTACCTTAAAAAGATCAGATAAGCAAACTGAGAAACCTCAGAGCTCATTTAACAATAAATACATTTATTTCTAAATACTGTTCAATGACAATAAATTTTGAACAGCACAAGGCATGCTATATTAATTGATAGTAATACATGTTTTAACTTAGAATTACTTTTTAATCCATAGCATTGAAATGAAGCCTAGGCGCAAATTCAAACTGGAAGACTCTTTTATCCCCACCGGGACCGTTAATTGAAGCGACCTGCCCACAATTGTCGACCAAGCCACGTCACGTCCAATCATCGACCAAGTCCCAGCTGATAAGGACCTTCATTCATGGCGTCCTTCGCTCTCCAGCCGAGCTCAACCTGTTCAGCTGCATGCCTCAGCTCTCAGTCAGCTATCTCACCAGATCTTTTTCTTTGTGATTGCTCGTCCTTCCACCTCTAACGTCCGCCATAAAAGCCGCTTAGCCGCGGGCTCGGCTCCTTCTTTTCCTTCGGACGCTCCTCAGATGAAAGAAGAGTTCCTCCCGGTCCAGGCCTCATTCATTCCAAACAGCTTCTCCCGCCGCTCTCTCGCCGATCTGGGATCTACCGGCCCTCGCTCCTATGCCACCCACTTCACGATCCGTCTCTGGCAAGTGGACACATAATCCTACCGTCTACATCGCATACATCCCCTGACAGCCTTTCTCCGCCCCGGCCGAGCCGCCAAGGTCTCGCTGCTTCGATCTACGCTGCCGTTCCCTCCCAGCTCATCGTCCACCATTTTTCCATTCCACCGCCAGCGTTTATCGCACCGCCTTCCCACTGGTTCCCCGCTCTGGCTCAAATCCGCATGGCCGCTGTCAGCCCGCTCATCAGCACCTCCCATCGAACTTCCCACGCCACGCCGCCTCGGCTTCGGGGGTAAGATGTAGCCTTCACGTGCCTCATTCACTTTTACAACGCGACAAAACTAGGAACTTTATTAGTTTATCCCCTTCCTGAACTCGCAGGCCCTACTCGCACGCGCCCTTCAGGTTGCGTTCCAAACTTCATCATTCTTACATCAATTTGTTACATTGGGGGCTTCCGCACTTCCCATGCATGTGTTCTCGCTTTTTTTTCACAGTTAAAACTGCTAATCTGATGTTTTCATGTCGTGGCCTTTTTTCTCCAAGCCGCCTTTAAACGCATCATGAGTGCTGAGACGCTCGCGCTGGGTTACACCCGAGCGCAGCGAAGGAGAGCGCAGGCGCGTTAGAACCTCGGCACAATCAGCAAACGCAAACAATCGTGCAAAATGTTTCCCCAAACCAACCGACGGAGGCGAATAGGGCTGTTTGATACAGGCAACCTTAGCTAAAAGTTCACTCTCATAATACAGATAGCTAAAAGTTTACTCTAGTACTTCAGTTAGCTAAAAGGCGACTCTAGTAATACAGATGGCCAAAACGTGACTCTAGTCCTTCAGTTAGCAAAAGTTGACTCTAGTACTTCAGTTAGCTAAACGGCGACTCTAGTACTACAGATGGCCAAAACGTGACTCTAGTACTATCCATCCATCCATCCATTTTCTGTTCACCCTTTGTCCCTAATGGGGTCGGGAGGGTTGCTGGTGCCCATCTCCAGCTACGTTCCAGGCGGGAGGCGGGGTACGCCCTGGACAGGTCGCCAGTCTGTCGCAGGGCAACACAAAGACATACAGGACAAACAACCATTCACACACACACTCGCACCTAGGGAGAATTTAGATAGACCAATTAACCTGACAGTCATGTTTTTGGACTGTGGGAGGAAGCCGGAGTACCCGGAGAGAACCCACGCATGCACAGGGAGAAACTCCATGCAGAAAGACCCCGGCCGGGAATCGAACCCAGGACCTTCTTGCTGCAAGGCAACAGTGCTACCAACTGCGCCACTGTGCAGCCCGACTCTAGTACTACAGATAGCTAAAAGGTGACTCTAGTAATACAGATGGCTAAAAGGTGACTCTAGTAATACAGATGGCTAAAAGGTGACTCTAGTAATACAGATAGCTAAAAGTCGACTCTAGTAATACAGATGGCTAAAAGTCGACTCTAGTAATACAGATGGCTAAAAGTCGACTCTAGTAATACAGATGGCTAAAAGTCGACTCTAGTAATACAGATGGCTAAAAGTCGACTCTAGTAATACAGATGGCTAAAAGTCGACTCTAGTAATACAGATGGCTAAAAGGTGACTCTAGTAATACAGATGGCTAAAAGGTGACTCTAGTAATACAGATGGCTAAAAGGTGACTCTAGTAATACAGATGGCTAAAAGGTGACTCTAGTAATACAGATAGCTAAGAGGTGACTCCAGTAATACCTTAAGCTTGTTAACAAGTAGCCTGCAGGCTACCAATGTCGTGGTACATGTTCAGCCTCGTAGATTCATTTCGCCCTACCCGTTAAATTTCATCCTGAGCCAGAGCTGTTCTTCGCTAATAAGCCAGCTGTCCCATTTTCTCATATTTCAAGCTCATGTCCCGTCCAGCGCTTTCACGCTTCATCTCTCATCTGAAATCTGCATACCATTATTTCTCAGATTATCCTGCCACTTCCTGGTTCACGCAGCTTGTTCTCTAGCTCACTCAAGTTCCACGCTCAGACGCGTTCGTTCCGTCTTGCTTCTGAACTAATCATCATAAAGCACCCTCCGGTTTCCCTTACGGATTCGTTAACACGGCCATCAGCACTTACAAGCCGCCCTGAAGCCACGGCTTTCTATAAAGGAACCAAACCCCTCATCATCGCCTGGGTCCAAGTCACGTAGTTGCACGGCACTTTTCAACAAGCCAGCCAAATCAATCAATCAAATTCTTATTGTATAGCATGTCGTAAATGGATTAACATAACTGTGCTTTAAGAGCTCAGGAAACTGTCCAATTAACGTTTACCTTGATTGGTTCCTTGTACTCTCAAGCTGCATCAGCAGTTGTTGTAAGAGCTCACGTTCAGCGTTTCGAAGTAATCGTTAGAGGCCGTGCAGAGCTGTTTGTTCAAGAGACCGGGAGCGGGTCAACGAATAAAAGTAAGTTTTCTCCGCATTCAAGTAGGATTCGTATATCCGAGCAACTTAAATTCAGGTATGACAATCTAAAGAGTTATCATCAGGATAACGTTGTTGCGGTTTATTTGTCGTCTCGCTGCCAACTGCTGGTACAAAAAAAAAAAAAATTTACTCCATAGCGAGTGAAAATAATAGCTTCATTTGTCTCATCTTCTGTATTTCTCGTAGACCACTCTCAGCTCTATTTAATATATTTCGAACCAGAAATCTCTCCTCTCATCCCTTACCGGATGCTCGTGGCGGCTGTAGTATTTAAAGATCTAACTCAAGAAAGCTTTTTAGCAGCAAGGTGTTTTCAGCGCAAGTGCTTTTACATCATAACAGCTCAAGAACCAAGGTCACGCATAGGGAAGCAACAAACAGAATATGATATCAAGTCAAGTTCCATCATTAACTTTGTAATTAAGTATGTTTCTAATACATTCTAAACAGGCGGGTTTTAGTCGAGATTAATCAAAGTCGTGTCTCAGCTGTTTTACGGTCTCCCGGGAGTTGATCCAGTCCGTGGGGTTTAGATGCTGAATGCTGCTTCTCTTTCTGGCCTGGTCCCGGGGTTGTAGAGCAGGCTCAAACCGAAATACCTCATGAGCCTGGGAGGTTGATGCTTTACGGCAGATCTTCATTGTTTCGTGGTGCCAAGTCGTTCAGTGATTTGCAAACTAACAATGGTATTTCAAAGTCAATTCTTTGGGCAACAGGGAGCCAGTGTCGGGATCTTAAAATTGGCGTTTTGTGCTCCATCTTCCTGGTTTTAGCGAAAACGCGATCAGTAGCATTTCTGATCAGCTGCAGCATTCGATCGATTTGTTGGAAAGACCTGCGAAGTTGCGTGGCAGTAACCAATGCAACTGAAGATAAACACACGGATGATCTAGATCTGGCGAGTCATTGTTCTTTAATCCAATAAGTGCAAAAGTTTTACATAATTTATATATGGGCATATATATAAAAGTCCCCAGTTCATCTTCAGCATTCTTTTCATGTAATAAGTATCTCTCCTCCGTGTTCGCAGCTTCCCTCAGTGCCAGACGAGCACTGCACGATCCACTGGTGGTGGTTGGTCAACCTCAGGCAAAAGTGCACACTCTTATACAGCAAACGTGATGCATGTCCTTCCCCTCATCGTCCTCCACACCTTTATTTTCAGGTTCATTCTAGAATGATCTTGTCTTTCGCCCGTTTCCTCTAACGTCACCCTGTGAGTCTGATCCTAGCATCTGCATCCCATCTCCAGTAGCAGGCAGTTATTTTCTCACTCTAGTCTATCCATTCTCCCATCCTCTTTTCGCTATCTCAATATCCCACAGCTAGCTTCCTTCCACCAGCTAACATATCTTTCCATAGCATCCACTTTACCTTTGTTCACCTTCATCTACCATCTTCTCATCTCTTACCTCTATCTCTGCAATTATCTTCTAATTACTCCTCGAGACACAGCCTGTAAGCCCCTAGTTAGCCTAGCTCCTCCTGCCTCTAATTCTGAGCTTCGGCCCCGGCCTCAGCTCTTTTTGGGGGATTTCATTCTCTATCAGTAATATCACTCCATAGTATCATTATTTCACCTCCGCTGGCCTTCACCTATCAGCATTCCACCTTCTCTTGCCCCGCTGTGTCCCCGCTCACCCATAGCAATCACCCTTCTCCCAGCGTCACTTCTCCGTATGCCTCGAACCATTCCCAGCTGTCCTTCAGCCATCTGCCTCTCTCCTCTAATGCCTCGCTGCGCTTCCAGCTTGCTTCTTTCTCTAACCAGCTGCCCCTCATCCCTTGTCCTGTTCCTTCCTCTGCTGGTCCCTTCCATGTCATTGTTACCTCCTAAGCCCTGCCGCTTCCAGCTGGCTTCTTTTTCTAGCCAGCTGCCCCGTATCCTATTCCCTGCTCCATCTCCTCTATTCAACGTGTCCCTTTATCTTAAGCCCTGCTCCCTCCATCCTTACCCTGCATTAGTTAATGCTGGCGTTTTTCAACCAGCATCCCCTCATCATATGCCCTGCTCCCTCCATCCTATACTCTGCATTAGTTAATGCTGGCGTTTTTCAACCAGCATCCCCTCATCTTATGCCCTGCTCCCTCTATCCTATACCCTGCATTAGTTAATGCTGGCGTTTTTCAACCAGCATCCCCTCATCTTATGCCCTGCTCCCTCTATCCTATACCCTGCATTAGTTAATGCTGGCGTTTTTCAACCAGCATCCCCTCATCTTATGCCCTGCTCCCTCCATCCTATACCCTGCATTAGTTAATGCTGGCGTTTTTTAAACCAGCATCCCCTCTTCTAAGCCCCGCTTCTATCCCTTCATTCTCGCCCCACGCATTCCCCGCCGGCTTTCCTATCATCATGCCCTGCCGTGTCCTCAGCCGGCTATCGCCCGCCCATGTCCATTCCACTAGCCCCGCAGCATTTCCAGCCGGCTTATCCTCCAGCATCCCCATACCCTGCGTTCTGCTACTCTATGCCCCGTTGTGTCCTCAGCTGGCCGTCACCTTCCAACATCCCTTCCTCCCTCGTACTGCCATATCCCCAGCCGGCTCTCACACCACGTCCCCATGCCCTGTGTTTTGTGTATTCTACCATCTCTTGCCCTGCAGCATTCCCAGCTGGTCTTCACTTTCCCGTCCTACTCTCCCTATCCTTTAGCGTCACGTCACTTCCTTTACGTTATTAACTCGGTAGCCAAAGTCAGCGCAACTTCTTTCCCCTTTTTACTTTCTGCCTTATATTCACGGCCTCGGCCCCGGCCTCAGCCTCTTTTTGGGGGATGACATTCCTAACAGCATCGGGGATGCTCATCTGAAGCCTATCGCTAACGCTGCGATAACAGTTATCCCAAGCCGGGGCCCGAGCGCAAAAGACTTTAAATTCTGTTTGGCAATAAACTCTTCTAATTGTCTTCTCATCTCCGTCTGAGTCTCTCCAGATTGAAATGAAGCCTAGGCGCAAATTCAAACTGTAAGACTCTTTTACCCCCACCGGGACCCGTTAATTGAAGCGACCTGCCCACAATCGTCGACCTATCAACGCCGGACCAAGCCACGTCACGTCCAATCATCGACCAAGTCCCAGCTGATAAGGACCTTCATTCATGGCGTCCTTTGCTCTCCAGCCGAGCTCAACCCGCCACCACCCCTTCTCCTCCATTCGCCCGGTCCTGAGGCCCGCACCCTTCTTCAACCTCCACCACCAGTGCCGGGCCCTGGGGGGATGACGTTCCTAACAGCATCGGGGATGCTCATCTGAAGCCTATCGCTAACGCTGCGATAACAGTTATCCCCAGCTGGGGCCCGAGCGCCAAAGACTTTAAATTCTGTTTGTCAATAAACTCTTCTAATTGTCTTCTCATCTCCGTCTGTGTCTCTCCAGATTGAAATACTTTTTATAAAAATATAGATGGGCAATGAATCAAAATAGTCAATAGCATGCCTTCACCTCATGAAACAACATTGTTTCCAGAAAATGTTTCAAATGTGACAGCCATTTTAGTTATTTTACTGACCAGCATTATCCCAATACTATGTATACTTTGTAGACTTGTACTGTTTTTTTGTGATTTATGTCAAAAACCTGACAAACGTGTCTGGAGTGTACATTCGGAAATAAAACTCACTATATTGTTACTTTGTCATGATGTGTTTTAAGGTGAACTCAAATGCAGAGCGGCAGAGGCAGCTTGTAGATGAAAAATGTTTAGTAAAAAAAAGATGAAAGACACAAAAAACACAAGAAACACATGGAGCCAGAGTCAAACAAAAAATAAACACGTCAGCAGGATTGAACAGGGAAGTAAAGGAATTTAAAGGGAAGACCAAGAGTGACAGACTGGGCTGTTGACTAGGAGGTTGCAGGGATGAGGAAGAGCACACAACATGGTAACTAGAAAGTGATTCTAAGGCCCACTCCAAATACTCAATGAGTTGTGGACTGAGTCTAAGCGCATAAGGGTTGTACAAGTTTACCTTTCGAGCAAGCTCTTGTAGTGCTGCCTATCAATGGTATCTCCTCTTGATCATCATCTGTTGGGGATGATGGTGGTGGTTTGCGTTTCCTGGATGATTGTGGTGTGATTTCATTTCTATTTTGAGGAAGGGTTTCTACTTCTGATGGTTCTACAAAAATTAGAGTTGCATGTTTTTCATGTTAACAT